>NW_011494894.1:9529152-9543197 GCF_000754665.1 Bison bison bison | reverse complement strand
TCCCTTCTGGACTTCCTTTCCATTCAGTGCACTAAGTAGAGTTCCCAGTGCTATATGGGAGTTTCTCGTTAGTTTTACACACAGTAAGTACCAATAGTGTCTGTGTATCAATCCCAATTTCCCAATTCCTCCCACCCACCCCTTTCCCCCTCAGTATGCATACACTTGTTCCTCTACTTCTTTTTGAGTGAGCTTTCCAGGTGATTCAGTGTTAAAGAATCTGCCTGCCAATGAAGGAAAACCAGGAGACGCAGATTTGATCCTTGGGTCAGGGAAGATTCCCTGGAGTAGGAAATGGCAACCCATTCCAGTATTCTTGCCTGAAAAATTCCACGCATAGAGGAGCCTGACAGGCGACAGTCCACAGGGTCGCAGAGTCGGGCACTGCTGAGCACACGTGCTCTACTACTTCTTTTTGGGTATTGACTTTCTTTCTCTGTATTACAAATAGTCTTCGAGTGGGAAGCTTGGCATTTCCGGGCCCTTTAATCTGAGCGTGGCAAAAGAAAAAGTTTTTCTCTTTCAGTATCCATAAATAAAATCTGGGGGAAGCACTCTGGCCTGGTATAGGCATGAGCGATTTTGGCTGGGCCTCTATCACATGGCCAACCCTGTGATCATGGTCAGTAGGCTCTATGATCGCCTTTCCCATCAGAATCACATGACTCAGGTGGGAGGAGAAGTACCTCTAAAGAAGAGAGGATGCTGGCCACACAGTGGCAACAGATGCCCTCTGTTAGTGGCTTAGACGTAATGATGGTGACTCAGCTCTGTGGTGCCCTGGGTTCAGATTGGTGGGGAAGGAGGGAAAACTGGGATTGGGTCATTTGGGCTAAAAGGAATTTCCTGGCTTGGGTCCTGAGGGGCCAGCAGTCCCACATCACAGTGTCCAAAGGGCCTGAAGACCTTGATTCTGATCCAGGTTCAAAAGCATCTGATGAGTGGGGACATTGCAGCAAGTGGTGAGAGGGGTGAGTGTGTGCAGTGCTGTGGTTCCTGTGATCAGCTGTCTGGATTGGAGCAGCACAGGGCTAAAGTGCAAGTCAGGAAATGAAGGCAGCCTTAAAAATTATACCAATCTAGCAAGGCAAGAGAGGAGGTGCCAGTCCAGAGAGCCTGTAGGCCAGTACGGGGCGTATCAATCATTGCTCTTACAACGGCCCTGTTCTTTGAAGCTCCTCTGATCCTCTTTGTTCTGTTGTATAGTCTAGGCAAGGTTGAGACTATAGGAGACAGGCTAAAGGGGCTGGGGGAGCTGGATGCTGATGGGCCTTGAAGAGTGGTGGAGAGGATTCAGGGAAAGTGGAGAAAGGCACAGAGTTATAATGGGCATGGAGGTAAGAGTCAGGGAGAACACACAGCTTTAGCCATCCGAACTGGGTTCCTGTCGCAAAAGATGACTCTCCACGTCTCAGTCGCAACAAATGACTCTCCATGTCTCAAACCTGGAAATGATCAGAAATACTGTCCCCTCCCCCGACCTCCTTTGCCTTATATGTTCCCAGTTATTTCATCCATAACCTCCACAGTTAAGGGATTAATTAATTCTACAATGTGTATTAAGTGCCTGTATCATTTAGGCACCTATATTAATGGTGCTGAGGATACAAGAGAAAACAAAGTAAATGCAGTTTCTGTACTTTGGGAGAGAAGCAACCAAACAATAAAAATAAAACAAGTAAACAAATCAATGAATGAAATAGCTGTAAATGATGGCAAGTCCTATGAAAAAAACAAACAGGGAGCTGGAAGAGAAAAACAGCAGGAAAACTTTTTTTTTAATTGAAGTACATAGTTGATTTCCTCTTGGTGTAGGTTGCCACCACACTTGGTGGCTCAGATGGTAAAGAATCTGCTTGCAATGTGGGAGACCTGGGTTCAGTCCCTGGGTTGGGAAGACCCCCTGGAGAAGGGAATAGCAACCCAGTCCAGTGTTCTTTCCTGGAGAATCCCCATGGACAGAGGAGCCTGGCTAGCTACAGTCCATGGGGTCACAAAGAGTCAGATATGACTGAGCGACTAACACACACACAATTAATTTACAATATTGTGTTAGTTTCAGGTGTACAGCAAAGTGATTTGGTTATACATATATATCTTTATTCTTTTTTTGATTCTTTTCCATTATGAGATATTGAATATAGTTCCCTGTGCCATACAGTAAATCCTTGTTTATCTGTTTTATATATGTATGCATCTGTTAATCGCATATTCTCAATTTATCCCTCTCCTCTACCTTCCCCTTTGTAACCATAAGTTCATTTTCTATGTCTGTAAGTCTGCTTTGTAAATAAGTTCGTTGTATTATTCTTTAGATTCCATGTATAAGTGATATCATAGGATATTTGTCTTTGTCTGACTTGCTTCACTTAGCATGATGATGCCTAGTGCCATCCAGGAGAAGAACTCTTTTTGATGCCGAGTCAAGAAAGGATTCTCTAAGAGGTGACATTTAAGTTTGGATTCGAGGAAAGGCCAGGCATTTGAAAAGCAGGATGAGGAGAATTCCAGTTGGAGGAAGCAGCTGGAAGCATTGGAATAGCTGAAGGAGGACTGGTGTGTCTCTCTCCTCACTCATGAGCAGTGTTGGGACTGAGAGGGTGGGAGGTTCATACAGTAGGGCAGGAGTGTGTTGAGTGTCAGCCGGATCCACTTCTGGGGCTAAAGGCCAACAGGAAGTGCTCAGGGTCCACGGTGTACCATGGAGCATGGCAGGTAAAGAATGGTCTTGTCCAGGACTCTCCAAGACACAGGAGAATAGACTCAGTCTTGGAGCTGTAGAACTTTGGGTTTTACTATGGAGAAGGAGTGATTTGAATTCTGTATCAGTTTTCTTCCATGGCTGTAGCAAATTGTAGAACAGGTGTTGGCTTAGAGCAGCAGAAATCTGTTCTGTTGCAACTGTGCAGGACAGAAGTAATACATCAGAATAACTGGACTGAAATCAAATGTTGAGCATGGCTGAGCTCCCTCCAGAGGCTCTAGGGGAGAATCTGTTTCTTTGCCTCTTCCAGCTTCTGGTGGCTGCTGGCATCCCTTGGCTTGTAGCTGCATCCCCTCCCATCTCTGCCTGCTGGTCTCATGACCTTCTCTTCTTCTGTGTCAAATCTCTCTCTGCATCTGTCTTCTAAGGACACTTGTCATTGCATTTAGGCCTACCAGGATAATCCAGGCAAATTTCCCCATTTCAAAATCCCCAATCACATCTGCCAAGTCTCTTTTGTATTATGAGGCAACATTCACAGGTTCTGGGATATTAGAATGTGTCTATATTTAGGAGCTACTGTTTAGCCGACCCCAGATGTGATTTAAAGGAGCAGGAGGAGATAGGGAGAGTGAGGGAAGGATTTGCGCACCAATATCTGAAATATATGCTCAGCATCTGGTTGGAATCCCTGATGAGTGCTGGCAAAAATACTTGGTTACATCTCCAGCTGTGATATTTTAATTTTTCATTACATCTGAATCCTGTCATTCCCAGGATAAGATTTGACCAGCAGCAAAGAGGGATGAGAAGTTTGGGGTGGCAAGAACCCTTTCAGTTACATCAACTCTTTATGTTTTAAATAAAAAGCCTCCTGACATGGAATAAAAGGCAACAGAGCAGTGCGCACTGATGGTGTTCAAGCAAGTGGGGGTGATAAGGATGCTGGAGGGTGGAGGAACGTGGAGACTTCTGTTGGCATTTACAGGGAGGGTTGCTTTGTTGCCTTCAGTTCTGAGTTTTTATTGTTAGATTCTGAGAATTCATGGACTTAAACAATTATGTGAGATATGATTAAGTAAATAAGAGAAGAACACGGTATTTCCTAGCTCTGTCAAAGAAACATTAAGGTCTCCTACCTAGACAGTCTTCCTAGAAATATTGAATTTCTTTTCATTATTTCTGAAGTTAAACAAGAATAAATTTGAATAATTAATACATTGGTCTCTCTCTTCACCGCCTCCTCTGCCACTTGTTAGCATCTGTATCATCTGAAGGTGCTGAGAGGAAAGAAATAGATCAGAGACGTAGCAGTGCAATTTGTAGATATTGGCTAAACTGCTCTTTAGACTTGGGAGTGGAGATGATGGTTATGACTGGAGGGTGAGGGTCCTCGTCTCTAAGCCAGTGTCTGCTCCTATTAATCTTTCTTGCAGCTTGGTGAGCCCTTTGGAATAAGGCATCTTTTCTGATTGGTAAGAACAGAGTGGGGCTAAGTGCAGGCTGAGATTGTCCCCAGGCAGGACTAGTGAGCACTGCTCTGACCCGAGGGAGAGCAGGACAGGGACTCAGACTGACCTCAGTGCCCCCGTCAGAGTGGTCTCTGGGGCTTCAGTCATGCTGCCCTGGCTTCTGGACACCTGCTTGTTGTTGGCTGTGCCACTGCCCCATCACAGACCATTGCCAGCTACACATATTGGGAATTAGTGGGAGCTGTTTGGCTTCTAAAGATATAATGGCTTCCTCTGCTAATCTAGAGGGGCCTGCAGGAGATCACCTCTCTGGGGTCCTGTGAGGGGTTTTCGTTTATATCCCACAAGCATTTAATATGTCTACTACTCTGTGTCAGGCTCTGAAGATACTGTAAGACACGGCACAAGCTTGGCCCCCAAGTAGCTTTTGTCTAATGGGAGAAGCCATGAAATTAAAGGACACTTACTCCTTGGAAGGAAAGTTATGACCAACCTAGACAGCATATTAGAAAGCAGAGACGTTACTTTGCCAGCAAAGGTCCATCTAGTCAAAGCTATGGCTTTTCCAGTAGTTGTATATGGATGTGAGAGTTGGACTATAAAGAAAGCTGAGCACCGAAGAATTGATGCTTTTGAAGTGTGGTGTTGGAGAAGACTCTTGAGAGTCCCTTGGACTGCAAGGAGATCCAACCAGTCCATTCTAAAGGAGATCAGTCCTGGGTGTTCTTTGGAAGGACTGATGTTGAAGCTGGGACTCCAATACTTTGGCCACCTGATGCAAAGAGCTGACTCGTTTGAAAAGACCCTGATGCTGGGAAAGATTGAGGGCAGGAGGAGAAGGGGACGACAGAGGATGAGATGGTTGGATGGCATCACTGACTCAATGGACATGAGTTTGAATAAACTCCGGGAGTTGGTGATGGACAGGGAGGCCTGGCGTGCTGCGGTTCATGGGGTTGCAAAGATTCGGACACGACTGAGCAACTGAACTGAATGGGAGAAACAGACAGGTAACCCAAATCAGAGTAGGATAAAGGTTGCTACTGATCTGAGTGTGGGGTGATCTGAGAGCACAGATCTGGTCTTGTAAGGCAAGGGTGGCTTTCTGGAGGCAGTCATGCCTACACTGAAGTCTGAGAGAGAATCAGGGTTAGCCAAGTAAAAGGTGGAGGAGAACATTCCAGATAGAGGGAATAACATATGGCCAGGCTCTGGAGAGAGCGAACATGATGTGTTTGGGGAATTACAAGCGGTTTGGCATGAATGTAGTGTTGAGTGCAGGGTGAGGGTCAGAAAAGTTGAGGGTGAACCAGGTGCCGACTCTTTGAATGGGGTGTTAGGGCAATGGACCATGAAAGGGTTTAAGCATGGGGGTGACATGATCAGACTTACACTTACTATTATTTTAGAAAAATCATTCTGACTGTAGTATGCAAAATGGCTTGAGGAACGAATAGGACTATTTAGTAGGGACACCAGTTCAGGTGCTGTTGGTCATTTGGACAAAAGACATTGGTGGGATAGACTAAGGTCTAGGCACAGTGGATGGTGAGAAAACACAAATATTTGGAATATTAATAGAGAATAAATGACAGGGCTTTGGGGTTGTAGAGGGTGAGAGAGAAGGAGGAATAGATGACATTTAGGCTTCATTTTCTGAGCAGCAAACCTAAATGATGGTCTCATTTTGCTCAGATAGGAAATGCAAGAGTGTAGCAGACTTTGAAGGAAAGATACTAGACCTGACATGATTGTGAACTATTCAAGTAGAGATGACACTGGTCTAGAACGCAGGAGATAGAGCAGGACATAAGAAGCAGAATCAGATCCTCAGCACATGGATGGGAACTGAAGCTGAGAGACAGTGAGAGCTTCCAGGAATAGCACTGAGTTATCTATTGCCACATAAAAAAGAGAAATTTAGGAACTGAATACAACAACTATTTCATTATATCTCTCTGTTTTGTGGGTCAGGAATTTGGGCAAGGCTCAGCTAGGCAGTTCTTCTCTTCCATGTGGGGCTGACACAGGTCACGGGGTGGATTCAGCCAGCATATGGGCTGGTCTGGAGATACAGGAGGCTTCACTCACACATCTGAAACCATGGAGATGGCTGGAAGGTCAGGCTTGGTTGGAACTCTCTGGTGAGGCAGCCTCAAGGTAGCTGTACACCCTACGTGGAAGGTCAGGATCCCCGGAGAGTGTATCCCATGAGAGGAATTATAAACTGTCAATTTTCTCAAGACCCAGGACTGGAAATTGGCAGAGTTATTTTTAATGTATTTCATTGATCAGAGCAGCCATAGAACCACTCACTGAAGTTCAAGGTATGGGCATAAACTCTGCTTCTTGATTGGAGGGCTGTCAGATTTTCAAATTTGTAGCCACCATACTGAGGAATAAAGGTGACTAAAGGCTGTAGAAGGCAAGGCTACCTTTATTTACCAGTAAGGAATTTGAAGAGATTCCCTGAATACTAAAATTGATAATTAATTGGGATGCACTAGTAACGCTATTCAGGGTTGTTAAAAATGAAATATTTCCATACATATTTGATAAAGAGTCACTTTGCTGAGCTCCTGAGTGCTAACTGCCTTGGCTGACTTGGTCTCTCTCCTGTCCACACAAATTGCACTTTTACTGTATTTGTGTATTATTCAAGTTTAGGATTTATCTCTGTATCTGACTGGTAGCTGAGTAAGAGCATAGACTTAAAAAATAATGTCTGTTGTAATTGTGCTTGCCACATGATTGTTAATATTGCTCAGTGGAAAAAAATGAGTGAAAGCAGTATCTGTGAAGGTGGAGATATGTATCTACTGTATGCTAGTCACATAGTGAGAGAGATGATAAAATAGGGGAGTGAGATCTATAATATGTCAGATGTTGACAAGTGCTATGGAGAAAATCCAGGCAGGAGAATGGTGAGAGCCAGGGAAGAGTTGCTCTTCCAAATAGAGCTCTCAAGGAAGACCTTGATGAGGAGGTGACTTGCATGAAGATCTGAAGAAATCAACAACCTCAAATATGCAGATGATACCACTCTAATGGCAGAAAGTGAAGAGGAACTCAAGAGCCTCTTGATGAGGGTGAAAGAGGAGAGTGGAAAAGCTGGCTTAAAATTCAGCATTCCAAAAACTAAGATCATAGCATCTGGTCCCATCACTTCATGGCAAATAGAAGGGGAAAAAGTGGAAACAGGGACAGATTTTATTTTCTTGGGCTCCAAAATCACTGTGGATGGTGACTTTAGCCATGAAAATAAAAGATACTTGCTCTTTGGAAGGAAAGCTATGACAAACCTGGACAGTGTATTAAAAAGCAGACAAACCTAGGCAGCATATTACAAAGCAGAGACATTACTTTGCCAACAAAGGTCTATATAGTCAGAGCTATGGTTTTTTCAGTAGACATGTATAGATGTGAGAGTTGGACCATAGAGAAAGCTGAGCACTGAAGAATTGATGCTTTTAAACTGTGGTGCAGGAGAAAGACTCTTGAGAGTCCTTTAGACTGCAAGGAGATCAAACTAGTCAATTCTAAAGGAAATCAGTCCTGAATATTCATTGGAAGGATTGATGCTGAAGCTGAAGCTCCAATACTTTGGCCACCTGATGTGAAAAGCCAACTCATTGGAAAAGATCCTGAGGATGGGAAAAATTGAAGGCAAAAGGAGAAGGGGGCGGCAGAGGATGAGATGGTTAGATAGCACTGATAACTCAATGGATATGAGTTTGAGCAAAATCTGGGAGATAGTGAAGGACAGGGGAGCCTGACCTGCTGCAGTCCACGGGGTTGCAAAGAGTAGGACACGACTTAGCAACTGAACAATGGCAACAACAACTGGAGAAATGAATGAATGAGCTTACATGGTTTTTTGGGGAGCAGTGGGAACCTACTTTATCAAAATCCATGCCAGCTTCCTGGGGTCAGAAAAGTCACAAGTAGAGATTCCCTCCTTTAGTTTGAGTTGTCTGTACCTTACCTTGTTCTTTTAGAAGAAGATTGTGTAGCTCATGTGGAAGAGTAGGTTTTCCTTGAGGAAGAAGGGGCAGAGCAGTGAGGCCCTGGCTACCCCAGGGTGTTCTAGGAAGGAGACAGCATTATGGGCGTGGTGTGGGAAGGCAGGAGAGCTGGGTTCCTGTGGAAAAAGAAAGGGAGGAAGAGATAGAAGGAGGGTTTTGTGCATGAAGAAAACAAAACAAAGATTGAGAGAGCCAGCTCCAAGCCTAGTGAGTGGTGTTAGGAAGTAAGGTTTGGAATCTTACCACCTCTTGTCCAAGACTTCCAGAAATTTCGGCCGTGTTCCATGGTGTGAGGAGATGGAAGCAGCCAGAGTCTGCTGGGACCCTGCTTCATGAGGAGAGTTGAGCCTCGCTTGGAGGAACCCCACCAAGGAAGGCATGACTTTTTCAAATAGAACAGTTCCCAGGGGAAAGGGTCCAGTGAGTTGGTTAACCTGGGTGAGGCCCTGAGCTCATTGCCTGGGTTTGAATCCTGGCCCTACCTTGTACTAGCTGATGAAAAGATGAAAGTGAAAGTCGCTTAGTTGTGTCCGACTCTTTGCAACCCCACGGACTGTAGCCCGCCAGGCTTCTCTGACCACGGAATTCTCCAGGCCAGAATAATGAAGTGGGTAGCTGTTCCCTTCTCCAGGGGATCTTCCCAACTCAGGGATCAAACCCAGGTCTCCCATGTTGCAGATGGATTCTTTACCATCTGAGCCACCAGGGAAGCCCAAAAATTCTGGAGTAGGTAGCCTATCCCTTCTCCAGCGGATTGTCCCAACCCAGGAATCAAACCAGAGTCTCCTGCATTGCAGGTGGATTCGTTACCATCTGAGCTACCAGAGAAGCCCCACTAGCTGATGATATCAGATAAAATCATTATCCTTTGCATATCTGTTTTATCATCTGGAAAATGTGGAAAAATACATCACAAGTGAAGGGGAGGTTTAAATGAGACATTGTGTACCAAGTTCTTAACCCAGGGCATCCCATGGACTAAGGGCTCATTTTATTGGATTGACCTAAAAGTTTCAGATTTTTCTATAACATCATAAGGAAAAACCCAAATGAACTTTTTGGCCAACTCATAATAATTAGAACCAAAAATCTGGAAAGACTTCCTTTAGAAGAGAGCTCTCCCCCACAATGCTTGTTTCCAGATCAGTAACTGATTGACAGTTGCCAGAGGATAGAGAGTGTTCAAGATAAATTGACAGAAGGCATTGCCAAGTGTGGGGGCATCAGAAACGAAGGTGCAGTGTCTCTGAGATGATGAGGCAAACCAACAGGGCATGGAGACCCACTTCATAAGACAATTAATTTGCATGCTACTTTTGATCAAAATTTCGTACAAGATATGCCGAGTTGGTATAAGGGATTTGTGCCCCCTTCTCTCTTCTACATTTTTATTGGCACCATTGGGACCCCCCCCCATACCACATTCGCCACCTGACATGCATCTTTTTGTGCCCTTCTCTCTGTGATGCTGTCATTTTTAAAGCAGAAAGTTGTATAGATTGGGTTTTGTTTTTTGTCCATGTCTTATAAAAAGGTGATCATCATATATACACTTTTTATGCTGCTTGTTTTTCTGATTTCATAATGCCTCCCACAGCCCACTTTTCAGGAACACATTTTTTTTGATGAAACAAGGCACCTCGGGGGGACTGTTACTTAATAGTACAGTGGTGAGGGCGAGTGGGTATTTCTTGTGAATTCTTGTGAGGCTGAGCACCTCAGTTGACCCTACTCTGCTGAAATCAAGGACAGCTTTTACCTGACAATCCAGTAGCCCATGAGCAAAAGGAGGTAAAGGCAGTTCTTCTCACCTTGCGTTTCCAGGGCTGTCACAGTGCCCAGGGGCAGCAGGCGTGTTGAAACTGTGTCATGATGCTTGACTCACTGACCAGCCTGCAATTTCCCTGTGCAGGTATGCTTCTGTGGACAGACCGATCAAGAATGTCTAGGATGACTCTAAAGTGCTTGTGGTAGAGTTCTTTCTCTTTAAGTTTTATGTATTTATTTTTATTTATCTACTTTTGGCTGTGCTGGGTCTTTGTTGCTGTGCAGGCTTTTCTCCAGTTGCAGCGAGCAGAGGCTACTCTCTGGTTGTGGTGCACGGGCTTCTCGTTGCAGTGGCTTCTCTTGCTGTGGAGCTTGGGCTCTGGAGCATGTGGGCTCAGTAGTTGTGGTTCCTGGGCTCTAGAGCACAGGCTCAGTAGTTGTGGTGCTCAGGCCGTGTTGCTGTGCCGCGTGTGGGATCTTCCTGGACCAGGGATCGAACCTGTGTCTCCTGTGTTGGCAGACAGATTCCTCACCACTGAGCACCAGGGAAGCCTGACAGAGTTTACTTTTCTTTGAACTGTTGGGGAGTAGAGCATGAAGATGCAGGGATAGAGGAGGCTGGTGGGATTGTCTTCTTCCCTGATTGTTGCCTTCCAGTTGTGTGTGTGTCCAGGTTGATTGTTACATTGGAGACAGTGATTCCTATATCATCTGTTTGCTCTGTATCTAATCCACACCAATTCCCCTTCTAGCTGAACATGTGACTTTGTACCTGGTGCTTGGGACACAAAGATGCACAGTAGGCTCTTGGTCTGACTTGGTCCCTTAGTGGCTGGGCCCTCCCCAGAGGCTTGAGGTCCCTAGAAGACTTGCGTGCTCTGGCCTTTGCATTGCCTCCCGCAAGGCCTGGCTAGGAGAAGATATCCAGGTCCTGCAGGCCTCAGCTGTGTTTAGATTCCTCCGCAGCTTCATCTCCGAGGCTGTTCCAGGCTCCACTGATGGGCTCTGTTCCTCCCAGGGTGGCTCCTTCTGCATCCTAGGGGTTTCCTTATCCCAGGGCTGCAGGTAAGGAGAGGCTAGCGTCTCGATCCTCTGCCCTCTGTTCCTCCTTACTCCCAAGGCCTGGGTGGGAGCCCTTAGAGGCTTCTCTGTCTCCAGTGGACAAATAACTGGTTGCTCAAATTGGTCCTAAATATAACCAGTACAGCAAAGAGGCTCACTAGAGGGGATGGAGAAGTTGTACTTGGGTAAGCAACTGTTTGTTTCCGATTATTTTACCGATAATTGAAGCTGCCCTCTCCCATGCTTCCTCTTTGCTTCTTTCTCAACTGCAAATGTAATTGTTTCCATTGAAGTGGCTCCCCTCCTCCCTTCCCACCTGTTTCGGCCTCGCCCACCCACTGTTCGAAAGGAGTCTTTACTTGTTCTTGTTCCCAGATTAACCCCAAAGGCTCGCAGAGCAAAAGGATGGGCTTGTCTTGGGGAGCCCTGGCTGATGGAGCTGGCGCCCACTTCTCTTTTCTTGAACTCAGAGTTCCCAGAATGGGCATGACCTCCCATTGCCATGCTTAGAAGTCCTTGGTGAGGCCCTCTGGGCACTTTTAAACATCTGAACCATTATTCCTATCTCTATATGAGAAAACTGAAGCAGACACATACTTGTGATTCTTCCCAGTGCCCCTGGTGAGAAGGGCTGGTCCCTCTGGCCCTGTTCAGGACTGTTAGCCCCCGTGGTAGGGAAACACTTCTGTTCTGGTTTCCCTGTGTGTATTTTTTCCTCGTTTGGAAATAAGGGACGCTGCCAGGCAGTCTGTGTGAGCCCAGTTAGAGTAGGCTGATAATGATAGTTCTTAGGCAGGATTGCCTATGAATTACCCAAAGGATGCCTCCCCCTGCTCTTCGGGGAACTTCAGCCCTGCCTCATCCATCACTTTCAATCTAAGGCAAAGGAGAGGCTATTTAGTTTTTCCTGAATTTCAAGGCTATATTGTTTAACCCCAGACTCTGAATGACATTTGGAGTCTACATGCTTTGAATGCCCGGCCCCTGAGTGTCCTTATTGGATGGTGTGGGATGGTGAAATCTGCACCCTTGGTGTTGTGAGTCCCAGGACAGAGAGAGGGCAGCAGACAGTCATTGCACTCCTTTCCCCTGCTGTTCGTTCATGGTGAGAGGAGGAAAGGGTGGTGGGCTATGGGCCTCTGCCATGCAAGGGAGTGAGAGATTTGCTGGTAGAGGGCTCTCTGTCACAGAGTGGGAGTTCTGCCAAGTGTAAGGGGATGCAAGTAGAGGGGACTTGACATGCCTTCCAGGAGGACAGGACAGTGCCAGCTCTAAAAACAGACTGGGAGGACATATATACACTGTTGATACTATGTATAAAATAGGTAACTAATGCTGTAGGGTGCAGAGAATACTTAATCCACTATGGTGACTTATATGGGAAGGAAGTCCAAAAGGGCAGTGATCTATGTATATGTCTGGCGGATTCATTTTGCTGTACAGTAGAAACTAACAACACTGTAAAGCAACTATACTCCCATAAAATAAATAAATAAATAAATAAATAAAAACAGATTGGATTGCATCTGTCCACAGGGGGCTCTCGTGGACGATGCCATGTCATGTCTTCTCAGTGCATGACATGAGCAATCTTACATTCCTTAAATCTGGCAGGGACCAGGCTGAAGTAGCCTTTCTTTTGTTTGGAATTGGGTGAGTTTTATTCATTCCTTCTGTTTTTTGGTCAGGAGCTATTTCTTGAGACTTAGCTAAGACCTTGCAAGCATGCAGATTAATGCTAAAGGCCACACACGCAGTTTGGTTTTGCTGCAAGATGCAACAGTTGTAATGATTTCTTTTCTCATGTATAAAGGGACATTTAAAAGAGGGTTTGGTAAAATCGTGGAATTGGTCAAACAAGAGATGGCAAGAGTGAATGTCAACATTCTAGGAATCAGCAAACTAAAATGGACTGGAATGGGTGGATTTAACTCAGATGACCATTATATCTACTACTGTGGGCAGGAATCCCTCAGAAGAAATGGAGTAGCCATCATGGTCAACAAAAGAGTCCAAAATGCAGTACTTGGATGCAATCTCAAAAATGACAGGATGATCTCTGTTCATTTCCAAGGCAAATCATTGAATATCACAGTAATCCAAGCCTATGCCCCAACCAGTAACACTGAAGAAGCTGAAGTTGAACGGTTCTATGAAGACCTACAAGACCTTTTAGAACTAACACCCAACAAAGATGTCCTTTTCATTATAGGGGACTGGAATGCAAAAGTAGGAAGTCAAGAAACACCTGAAGTAACAGGCAAATTTGGCCTTGGAATACGGAATGAAGCAGGGCAAAGTAGTAGAATTTTGCCGAGAAAATGCAGTGGTCATAACAAACACCCTTTTCCAACAACACAAGAGAAGACTCTACACATGGACATCACCAGATGGTCAACACCAAAATCAGATTGATTATATTCTTTGCAGCCAAAGATGGAGAAGCTCTATACAGTCAGCAAAAACAAGACCAGGAGCTGACTGTGGCTCAGATCATGAACTACTTATTGCCAAATTCAGACTGAAATTGAAGAAAGTAGGGAAAACCACTAGACCATTCAGGTATGACCTAAATCAAATCCCTTATAATTATACAGTGGAAGTGTGAAATAGATTTAAGGGCCTAGATCTGATAGATAGAGTACCTGATGAACTATGGAATGAGGTTTGTGACATTGTACAGGAGACAGGGATCAAGACCATCCCCATGGAAAAGAAATGCAAAAAAGCAAAATGGCTGTATGGGGAGGCCTTACAAACAGCTGTGAAAAGAAGTGAAAAGCAAAGGAGAAAAGGAAAGATATAAGCATCTGAATGCAGAGTTCCAAAGAATAGCAAGAAGAGATAAGAAAGCCTTCTTCAGTGATCAATGCAAAGAAATAGAGGAAAACAACAGAATGGGAAAGGCTAGAGATCTCTTCAAGAAAATTAGAGATACCAAGGGAACATTTCATGCAAAGATGGGCTCGATGAAGGACAGAAATGGTATGGACCTAACAGAAGCAGAAAATATTA
>NW_011494894.1:9528571-9529052 GCF_000754665.1 Bison bison bison | reverse complement strand
ACACACACACACACACACACACACACACACTTCTGTTTTGAGCCACTGTAAAGTACATACAGAACAACATGGCACTTCACATCTAAATACATCAGCATGCATCCTCTGAGAATAAGGATGTTTTCCTACATTACCACATGCTACTATTGTGCCCAAGAAAATGAATGTTACATCTATAAAATCACCTAACACAGGGACTATATATTTTGTGAAGAACAGAAAACCTGGGAAACTTATACAATAATATGTATAGTTGAAAGGTTACCCATAATAAACTCACTAAATATGCTGAGGAAATACATGTTTACTTACTTTAAAAACTCATTAACAATACCTAAGGATTAAGTTAGAAAGCATCACTACGAACAAAGCTAGTGGAGGTGATGGAATTCCAGTTGAGCTATTCCAAATCCTGAAAGATGATGCTGTGAAAGTGCTGCACTCAATATGCCAGCAAATTTGAAAAACTCAGCAGTGGCCA
>NW_011494894.1:9528050-9528441 GCF_000754665.1 Bison bison bison | reverse complement strand
GGCAAGAATACACAGAAGAACTAGTACAAAAAAGAATACTTCAGACCCAGATAATCACAATGGTGTGATCGCTCATCTAGAGCCAGACATCCTGGAATGTGAAGTCAAGTGGGCCTTAGAAAGCATCACTACGAACAAAGCTAGTGGAGGTGATGGAATTCCAGTTGAGCTATTCCAAATCCTGAAAGATGATGCTGTGAAAGTGCTGCACTCAATATGCCAGCAAATTTGAAAAACTCAGCAGTGGCCACAGGACTGGAAAAGGTCCGTTTTCTTTCCAATCCCAAAGAAAGGCAATGCCAAAGAATGCTCAAACTACCGCACAATTGCACTCATCTCACACGCTAGTAAAGTAATGCTCAAAATTCTCCAAGCCAGGCTTCAGCAATAC
>NW_011494894.1:9527023-9527950 GCF_000754665.1 Bison bison bison | reverse complement strand
AGGACATGGAAGCAACCTAGATGTCCATCAGCAGATGAATGGATAAGAAAGCTGTGGTACATATACACAATGGAGTGTTACTCAGCCATTAAAAAGAATACATTTGAATCAGTTCTAATGAGGTGGATGAAACTGGAGCCTATTATACAGAGTGAAGTAAGCCAGAAAGAAAAAGACCAATACAGTATACTAACGCATATATATGGAATTTAGAAAGAGGGTAATAACCCTGTGTACGAGACAGCAAAAGAGACACTGATGTATAGAACAGTCTTATGGACTCTGTGGGAGAGGGAGAGGGTGGGAAGATTTGGGAGAATGGCATTGAAACATGTAAAATATCATGTAAGAAATGAGTCACCAGGCCAGTTTCAATGCACGATACTGGGTGCTTGGGGCTAGTGCACTGGGACGACCCAGAGGGAGGGTATGGGGAGGGAGGAAGGAGGAGGGTTCAGGATGGGGAACACATGTATACCTGTGGCAGATTCATTTTGATATTTGGCAAAACTAATACAATATTGTAAAGTTTAAAAATAAAATAAAATTAGAAAAAAAAAAGATTGCTGGGAGAAATATCAATAACCTCAGATATGCAGATGACACCACCCTTATGGCAGAAACTGAAGAGGAACTAAAAAGCCTCTTGATGAAAGTGAAAGTGGAGAGTGAAAAAGTTGGCTTAAAGCTCAACATTTAGAAAATGAAGATCATGGCATCCGGTCCCATCACTTCATGGGAAATAGATTGGGAAACAGTGGAAACAGTGTCAGACTTTATTTTTGGGGGCTCCAAAATCACTGCAGTCATGAAATTAAAAGACGCTTACTCCTTGGAAGGAAAGTTATGTCCAACCTAGATAGCATATTCAAAAGCAGAGACATTACTTTGCCAACAAAGGTTCGTCTAGTCAAGGCTGTGGTTTTT
>NW_011494894.1:9506539-9526923 GCF_000754665.1 Bison bison bison | reverse complement strand
TCAAAAGCAGAGACATTACTTTGCCAACAAAGGTTCGTCTAGTCAAGGCTGTGGTTTTTCCTGTGGTCATGTATGGCTGTGAGAGTTGGACTGTGAAGAAGGCTGAGCGCTGAAGAACTGATGCTTTTGAACTGTGGTGTTGGAGAAGACTCTTGAGAGTCCCTTGGACTGCAAGGA
This sequence comes from Bison bison bison, assembly GCF_000754665.1. Classification (NCBI taxonomy): domain Eukaryota; kingdom Metazoa; phylum Chordata; class Mammalia; order Artiodactyla; family Bovidae; genus Bison; species Bison bison. Next base: position 9,526,746 of record NW_011494894.1, on the reverse strand, counting down.
GATCCAACCAATCCATTCTGAAGGAGATCAGCCCTGGGATTTCTTTGGAAGGAATGATGCTAAAGCTGAAACTCCAGTACTTTGGCCACCTGATGCGAAGAGTTGACTCATTGGAAAAGACTCTGATGCTGGGAGGGATTGGGGGCAGGAGGAGAAGGGGACGACAGAGGATGAGATGGCAGGATGGTGTCAGTGACTCGATGGATGTGAGTCTGGGTGAACTCCGGGAGCTGGTGATGGACAGGGAGGCCTGGCATGCTGTGATTCATGGGGTCAAAAAGAGTCGGACATGACTGAGCGACTGAACTGAACTGAACTTGGTGAAATCGTATGCATTGTGTAATCTTTTAAGAGTTTATAAAGTTGCAGAAGGGATTTATTTCAGATGTTTGAAAGAGCTTTATTACTGTGGGCTAGTGATCCAGTGAACCAAGGAACATTAAGGCTAATCCTTACATGGAGATTTCTTGGAAAAGCCCTGATATTATAGTTGTGTTTTTGAAATGAGTGTGAATGTCCTGTTTTGCAGAAAGAGTGTGGTGAGAGGAGAATCTGGCTATTGCCAAGCTGTGTGTTAGATCTGATTTATTCATAATGAGCTATCATTTTACATCAATGTAAAGCAGGCTTCTAGAGACTGTCCTCCTTCAGAAGTACACCCGGCGCACTACATCATGTCCTTGTAACATTTTCCCCCATATGTCTCTTCCTCAAATCCCAGTCTAATGCATATGCCAACAATGTTTCCTACTTATAACACTTCCTTACTTTAATCATTTTATCAGAAACTCAGGCAAGCAGTTGTGGAATCAACAGAAGTTTTGGTTGATACTGCAGTGTTTATTTGAAGGCAATTTCTGGCCGTTCCTTGGAAATCACCCTAGATGTGTTGGGTTTGAGCACTGGCTCTGTTGGAATGCTTGATAAGTCCTCTGGCTTTATTGGCCTTTGTCCCTTATTTGTATAACAGAGGCTTGGCCTGACTATAGTTGATTAACGAACAATTATAATCAAATACTCACTCAACAGATGTTTGTGGAACATCAGCTATGTGCTAAATGCATGGATCTGGTCTGAGAGTGCTCAGTAGTGTCTGACTCTTTGTGACCCCATGAACTGCCACCTGCCAGGCTCCTCTGTCCATGGGATTTTCCAGGCGAGAATACTGGAATGGATTGCCATTTCCTTCTCCAGAGGATCTTCCCAACCCAGGGATTGAACCCACATCTCTGGCATCGCCTGCATTGGCAGGGGGATTCTTTACCACCTAGGAAGCCCAAATGCATAGGATACACAGTCGAATGATAATAATAAAGAATGCACAGCTAATTGCCCTTTGTCTGGGTGGGAGGGTGGTGGTAGTTGAAGGGGCTTTATTTGGATAGAAGATAGAGACATATAAACAAGTAAGTACAATGTCAAGGGTGTATGTAGCATGCTGAAGGGTATAGATGAGGAATGGTTTAATTCTGCCTGAGAAGGACAGCGAATGCCTCACTGCAGGAAGAGACATTTGTACTTGGCCTTGAAGTAGGACTTTATTTTTTTAAGCATCCAAGGGGAAAGCATAGTGTGGGCAAAGGCACAGAAGCTCAGACACACATAATGGATGTGGGGACTAGCAGGCAGTCACTGTGGCTAAGGGGGAGGTGATGCTGGAGAGGAAGCTGGGCGAATGGGCCATTCTAAGGAATGTGGGCTTGCACTCCCACTAAGCACCTTCTAGTTCTGCTGTTCCGCACAGCTGTGCTTACTCTTCCCTTTTGGGTAAATACCTAGAGCTTGGGTGGTGGAGGGTTTACAACTCCTCGTGGGCTTCCCTGGCTTCCTTTTTGAGATGCTTCCAAGATTAAGCTGCGCAGTAGTGACATATCTCTATTCACAAATTTAGGTATGCAAGAAATGTAATTTTGGGAATTCCCTGGAGGTCCAGTGGTTAGGACTTCACCTTTCAATGCACGTACTGTGGGTTCGATTCCTGGTTGAGAAGCTAAGATCCCACATGCCTCATGACCAAAAAACTAGAACATAAACAGCAAGGGCAATACGGTTAAGAAATTCAATAAAGACTTTAAAAATGGTCGGCATAAAAAAAATCTTTCAGAAATGTAATTTTATTCATTTCCCTATAATTTTCCTTAATTTCTATAATAAATTCTCATTCTGCTAGAAAAGGAAGCTTAATCTTACTTAATTTGAAGCCCTCTCCTTTCCTTAGGGTTATAGCTAAATGTGAGTTGCATGGGGGGAGCTGGTGTAAACATTCACCCTGGTGGTTGCTGAAATAGCGACCCTGCTGATCAGTCTTGCAGCCCAATGCTGAGTGATTTTGACTTTCCCTCTCTCAATGATAAGATCTCCTTATGTCTGGCTCTCTCCCTTGTCACATAGGAATCATAGTTGTTCTGCTGCTTCCATGACTCATTAGGCCATGGGTAGCCCCACAGGCTGTCCAAAATCCTATCTCTGCTGAAGCCTCTTGTAGAAAAAGTCTTGGCAGTTCCCCAGAAAGTTAAATATAGACTTATGACTCAGCACTTTCACTCCTAGGTATATAACCAACAGAATGCGTGTGTTTTGTGGACCCACAAAAACTTGTACATGAATGTTCATAGCTGTGTGATTCGTGATAGCCGAAGAAGGAGAACAACACAAATGCCTATCAGTTAATGAATGGATAAACAAAGGGTGGCCTATCCATAGGATGAGATACTGTTCAGCCATAAAATGGAATGAAGTACTCATACGTGCTATGGCTGGCTATAAACTTGGAAAACATTTTGTTAAATGAAGGAAGCCAGACATAAAGGTCATATATGATTCCATTTTTATGAGCTGTCCAGAATAGGCAAATCCCTAGAGACAGAGAATGGATGAGTGGTAGCTAGGGGCTGGGTGCAGTGGGGTGGGGGTGGGGATTGGGAATGGGGGATTGGGGATCTCCAATTGGGTATTGGAGTGACTACTGACAGTGTAGGATTTCTTTTGGTAGGGGAATGGAAACGTTCTGGAATTAGTGGTGACGGTTGTGTAATATTGTGAACATGCTAAAAACCACTGAACTGTAACATTTTACATGGTAGGTGATTTTTTTTAAGCATGCAGACACATCGTTTTATTGTTTTTAGATTTTTAAAAACCTTTTTATTTTGTATTGGGGTATAGCCAATTAACAATGTTGTGATGGTTTCAGGTGAGCAGCAAAGGGACTCAGCCATACACATACATGTATCCACTCTCCCCCAAACTCTCCTCCCATCCAGCCTGCCGCATAACATTGAGCAGAGTTCCATGAGACACATCATTTTAAATTGAGGTTATAATGAAAAAAATCCCAGAGATATTAATAACATTTTCTGATATCAGTGCATAATTGTGTGCAAAATAAATCTCTATGGCATAACATGTAGCAATTTTTAATGGATCATTGCCCTGAGCCATTTGTTTCTTAAGAAAAACCATCAGTTTCAATGAAATAGCAAAATTCTTAAAGCATCTTTTTTTTCTACTTCTTCGTCTTTAGCAAATTATCACGAGTCACTGCCTGAAGTGATAAGCTTTTTCTGTAGAGTCATCATCACTTTCCTTTTAACCACAGATCTTTCATGTGTTTCTTTCAGCCAAATAAGGTCAGGCTAAATGGTAAATGTTATGTGAATGATATCTTTATTTTGAGGATTGCAAAAAAACAGAAAAAAGAGAGTGAATTTTTCACTCTCTCTCTGGATACCCTATGTAACTATTTCTTCTCTGAGACCTTATAGGACTCTACCTGGGTAAGGGGGCAAGGACCCCTGATGTTCTCAGATCCCATAAAGTTGTGGGGAGGGTGGTGCAAGGATCCTTGAGAGGTGAAGGACTGGGCACAGCATTCCCCTTCTTTGGGGGCCACTGTATCTCTCCACCCTTGCTTCACCCCTGGCTCCCCCAGCGTGGGAAGCTCTGAGCTGCTTTTCTGTGTAGTTCTCTTCTGTCTGTGGTCTAGGTGCTGAATCCTGTCTGCTCCTTCCTGAGGGCTGGGCTTTGAAAACTCAAAAGCTGGAACTAACTCTTTCTTCCTCTGCGATTCTCTGTGCTCTCCTTCTAGAGGCAGTGCACACAGACTGCCTCAGCAGTGAGGGAAGGACAGGCAGTACAGGGAGACACAGAGCTTGGTTTAGAAAGTTGCTATTACCTACCTCACAGGGCAGTTTTGAAGGCTGGTTGCATGCCAGCATCTGACATTCAGTAGGTCTCAGATGAATATCACCCTACCGCATGCTGTTTAGTCTTCTACTTTGTGTGGGGCCCTGCCCCATGGGAAGGTTTCAGAGCTTCATGGGCCAGGAGATTCGGCTGCTAGATTTTCCCAGGACCCCCAGGAAGCCTCAAGGATTGTCATTAGGAGGGCCTGGCCTTGGGCAGAGGCAACATGAAAAGAGGACTTTAATGCCCATCTAGGAAGGGAAACTGGGAAACTGAGGGTAGCGAACAGTGTTAATCACTCAGTTGTGTCTGACTCTGTGACCCATGGACTGTAGCCCGCCAGGCTCTTCTCTCCATGGAATTCCCCAGGCAAGAATACTGGAGTGGGTTAGCCATTCCCTTCTCCAGGGGTCTTCCCAACCCAGGGATTGAACCTGGGTCTCCTGCATTACAGGCAGATTCTTTACCATCTGAGCCACCAGGGAAGCCCTGGGAAACTGGGAAGGAATATGAAAGAATGGATAGGAGAAATCAAAGACTCTTTTAAAAAAAAGATTTATTTGTTTATTTATTGGCTGTTCTGGGTTCTCATTGCTTTGCGTGGGCTTTCTCCAGTTGCGGTGAGCGGGGGCTGTGCTTTGTTGCATGCACAGGTTTCTCATTGCTGTGGCTTCTCTTCCTGCAGAGCACAGGTTCTAGGCAGCCGGGCTTTGGTAGTTGCAGCACATGGGCTCAGTGTTTGCAGTGCACTGGCTCAGTAGCTGTGGTGCACGGGCTTTGTTGCTCCACAGCACGTAGGATCTTCCTGGACCAGGGATCGAACCAGTGTTCCTTGTGTTGCAAGGCAGATTCTTTATCACTGGACCACCAAGAAATCCCCCCAAAGATTCTGATTGTATACTTTGTCTTCAGTTGAACCAGCCCTTGCCTGAGGCCTCCTCAGATACCACATTATGAATTTACCAGAGAGGCCAGGGGGAGACTTCAGGGGTTAACTATCTCATCGCAGGTTTGGCATCAGGCCTCTTATCGGCCCCCAAAGGCCCCATGGGCACAGTTTCCCAGTTTCCCTAGGCCCCCAGAGGCCCCATGGGCACAGTTGTGTTTCCAAGCTGAGTTGTGCTCATGGTTGACTTTTATTGCTTTCTTTGAAGCCAGGTTGCTTCAAAGCAGCCATGAACTGGAGACAAGCAGACCTGCCATCATTCCAAGTTTCACTCAGTAAGTTCCTAGAGTATATTTTGTATCTGGTCTGGTGCTGAAGGTTATGAAGAATGCTCTGAAGGCACTCAAAATCTCTTTAGGGAGACAGGAAATGGATATATGAAACTATAACAAAATGAAAACAAAACACTCCTTTGTGAATACTTGCCAGAACGTGTGTGTGAGATGTCAGTTGCTATAATTCAGGGAGAGACAGTGGTGCTAGACTGGCCTAGGAAGGAAGGAGAGAATCCATATTTGGAAGTAGTGGGAACTAAACTGAGACAGTATCTTAGGTCACTTCCCTGGAGACAGACCCTGAATTAAAGATGGGTATGCAAGTGACGGTGAGATTCCTCACAGCTGTTAGAATGGCTATCACCAAAAAGACCACAAATAACAAGCGTTGACAAGGATGTGGAGAAAAGTGAACCTTTCTACACTGCTGTTGGGAATGTAAACTGGTGTAGCCTCAGGGAAAACAGTATGGAGGTTCCTCCAAAAGCTAAAAATAGAGCTACCATATGATCCAGCAATCCCACTCCTCGGTATATATCTGCAGAAAGTGAAAACACTAATTTGAAAAGATACACACACCCCAGTGTTTATAGCAGTATTATTTACAGTCGTCAAGATAGAGAAGTAACCCAAGTGTCCATCAGCAGAGGACTGAATAGAGAAGATGTGAGACGTGCATACATATATGTGTATATATGTGTGTGTGCATGTGTGCACGCGTGCCCCATGGAATACTACCCAGCCACAGAAAAGAATGAGATTTTGCCATTTGCAACAACATGGATGGAGCTGGAGGGTGTTATGTTCAGTGAGATAAGTCAGACAGAGAAAGACAAATACTATATGTTATCATACATGTAGAATCTAAAAACAAAAGCCAGTTAATATAACAAAAAAGATATAGGCTTGCAGATATAGAGAACAAACCAGTGGTTACCAGCGGGGAGAGGGAAGGGACGAGGGGCAAGGCAGGGGTAGAGAATGAAGAGGCACAAACTGCTGTGCGTGGACTAAACTGAGAGGTTATGCTGTATAGCACAGAGAATGTATGTATGTGTGTGTGTATATGTATATATGTATAGCCAATATTTTATAAGAACTATAAATGGATCTTTAAAAATTGTGAATCACTATGTTTTATACCTGAATGAAATATTGTAAGTCAACTGTACCTCAGTTAAACAGTTAAGTAAAATAAAATACCTTAAAAAAGGAGAAAATGCTTCCAGGAGAAGCTAGTAAGGGCCCAGGGGTGGAACAAGAGGGCAGGGAAGGCAACAAGCCAGGGTGCTGTTCCAGGTGCCGTTCCAGCCTCAGCCTGGCCCCTCCGGGAGCTCTGGAGCATGAATGACATGGCTGACTCTGTCCAAGTCATTACAGCTGCTGTTTTGCCTCTTCCCTCCCCCCTCCACTTTTCTTACTCGACGGGGCTCTGATGTTCTGTGGTCCCAGCAGACACTGGCTCAGAGCCATGCTTTCTGCTGTAAGTTGATTGGATCCCCTTGGGTTGTTGGTTGCATGAGACCCAATTATCTCAAGGGTGATGTTGTTGTTCAGTCACTAAGTCATGTCAAACTCTTTGTGACCCCATGGACTGCAGCATGCCAGGCCTCCTCATTCCTCACTATCTCCTGGAGTTCGTCCAAATTCATGTCCATTGAATCGGTGATGCCAATCCAGCCGTCTCATCCTCAGTCGCCCTCTTCTCCTTTTCCCTTCAATCTTTCCTAGCATCAGGGTCTTTTCCAATGAATAGGCTGTTCGCATCAGGTGGCCAAAGTGTTGGAGCTTCCGCTTCAGCATCAGTCCTTCCAATGAATATTCAGGGTTGATTTTCTTTAGGATTGACTGGTCTGATCTCCTTGCTGTCCACACAGCAGCATGGCACATTGCTTAAAGGCCTACTCTGTGGCACGTGCTTACCTGCTCATCTGTAATCCTCACTACAGCCATTGGAGGTACTTTTAGTTCAATTTATAAGTGAAAGGATGATAGTTTGGAGGCTGACATTCCTTAAAACTTCTTCCTCTTTGGGACTTCCACTTTCTAACCCCTGGTGGCCCAGGGGTTAAGACTCTGCGCTTCCATTGCAGGGGGACGTGAGTTCGATCCTGGTCAGGAGACTAAGATCCCACATGCCACAGAGCTTGGCAAAAAAACAAAACAACTTGGTCCTCTTTGCATTATGTGATCCTGTGTCTGTACTGAAGGAGGCACCCCTCTGCCTAACACATCCTGCTAGCTCCTTTGGGGCTACCACACAGGTGAGCCCCACCTGGGACCAGGACACCCTGACTTCTGGGGATGGATCTGCATCTTCTGCCTCCCCTGTCCCTGGAGAGTTGTCATTTGGGAGTATTGTGATAGCACCTCCTGCCGTGGAGAACCTGTTGCTGCTTAGCATCGAAGCAGATTCTTAGCAGAATTTCAGATTTTGTCAAAGATCTTAGGCCTGGTATCTGATCTGAAGTGCTGCTTCAGAAACTCTGTTCTGAGTTGAATTGGCACCATCTCATCTTGCCTTTCAGATTTCTCTTTCCCATATTGGGCTTTAAGAGTTTGCCTCTTAGTTTGTTCCAGGACCACCTGGACATTTATTTTTGTTGTGCACTGCAGACTTGAAAACTATTTCAGAAACTTGCCTCCTCAAAGGGGTACCGAATGTGCAGTTGTATAAAAATATTAAAAAATTAAGCGAAGTTTCAAGCTCTCCAGATGAACTTGATTTGGGATAATAATTATGTTGGTACTAGTTAGAGGTAAAAATAACAGTCACTAGCTGACTGCTGAAAAGATAGATTGCTTTATAAGGGATGGGTAATATATAGTATATTAGCTTTTATATTTTAATTATTTGCAAATGCAGTAAATACGGTTCTGCTCCAGAACCACAAGAAATAGGTCAACTTATTTGTAATTTACTCTACTTCCTTTGAAAATAGTCCTTTAATTCTCATAGAGCTTTCAGAAATCCCTACCGATGCCTTTGATAGACAGCCATGTGAAACACTTAGCAAAGAGAAAATGCATCACAGATCTGCCCGAGTAACCAAAAAGGAGATATTTATAACTAGGTGACAAATGAAAACTATTTCCACAGAGAACCTGGGGTACAAATTTTATTGTCGAAAAGATTTCTGAAAAGTTATTAAAGACATCTGAATTAGAAATAATAAAAGCTAGCTAAAAATCAAAATTAGCTAAAATAGGAATATCAGTTTGAGCAAGAAAAAGGTGTTTCAGTTGTGTGGCAAAAACAATTCAGACATGCTTATGGGGCTTCAGTAAAAGCTGCTCTTTACAATTTACATCTGATGTTTTCCTCTTGTGTCTTGTGAAGACAGAGAAGAGCCTATGGGGGCAGAGAGGAACCAGCAATAACAGTGGTCTTGTTTTGCCCACAGTCAGAACTAATACAAGAGGCCATGGAACCAATTTTTTTTTAATTTTGTAAAAAAAAAAAAAAAAAATTAAAATTTTATTTAAAATTTTTGTATTACAAAAAGTCTGTTTTTTGGTCAGTCTCTGTTTACACTATATTTGTTTCCAACTTTCCAAGAGGGAGAGAATCGAAATATTTTGGAGGCAACGGTGTGAATGATTATGAGCTTTAGAGTCAAATTGCTTAGTTCCACATCCATAGAGTGGATTTCATAACACCCCCGAGTGTGGATTCTTCAGGGAGTAAAGATGATGAATGTAAAGTACTCAGCACACAGTAGGTTCCTTTTCAGTGACCACAAGGGTTTGTAGTCATGCTGACTTATCAGGATTCCAACCCTATACTGAAAGAAGCATCATGAAGAGAGGTTGAATCAGATGCTGTAGAAGAGAGTGGATCCTTTTGTCTAAATGACTCCCTAGTTCAGGTCGGGACACTCCTCACTAAATTATGCAGGCCTCCAAGTACACTGGTGAATAGTTGCATGTCAACATTTCAAAGTTAGCTGGCTCCAAGATATTTCTAGCTTGGAAATTTCCACTAATTCCAGCCTTGCACAGAATGCATTGTGGGGGTTGAAAACTGGAGAAATTACCTGGCTTGCAACCAAGGCTTTTTAATGACAGCATTCTCCAGTCTCTGTTTCCCGGTCTGACTGGGCCACCGGAGAAAACTGACGCCTGTTATGTCACAAGCCTTGCTCTGACTGTCAGTCACAGTTCCTCTCGGAGGAAATGGAATTCACCAAACATTAACTGAGGCATTCTGGGTTGCATAAGTCACATGAAGCTCAAAAAGCCACATCACAGAACTCTCTCTGCTAAATTTGTTGAATGGAAGTTGCCCTATGTTTTTGTTATAATACATAGGCCTCAGAGATGGGACCTTCACACCTAGAGGGACCCCTTCAGCTTGAAATATGACCTTGAAAGAGCCAAAAAATTCCAGCTTCCCAGGGCCATGCCATACCTGCCACATTGTACTGGAGACCTGTGAAGACCATGGGTCCCTTCTTTAATGCCATAAAGATGCCTGAATGCCTCGTCCATCTCAGACATCATAGGATCAGTAGAAATGGCTTTGGTAGGAAATTCAATGCTGAATTGATTAAGATTTTGCCCCTAAAAGCCTGAGATAACCTAAAAGAGACCATTTTAAAGTCAGTAGAGTCTAAAATAACTGGAAATACCATGCTAAAAATTTCCCCCACTACCCAATGTATTGGGGCTCAATAATCAAAATGAATTTGGCTTTAAAATTTAAAAAGTATATTTTTTACACATCTGGGAAGTGTATATAATCTTTGCACCTGTATGTATATCAATCAGTAAAGGTGAAAAACAAAAAAATGACTGGAGTGGAGGGAAAATAATACAACATAGTTAAGACCAAACAGAAAGCTGGTCCACCCCCCACCATAAATGCCTTCACATTTAGAAAGTGGGGACTTCAAGTTTGTCTTTGATCGTATCTACAAGCCCGGATAAAAAGAGAAGTATAATTAGTCACAGGTACCACATTTTCATAAGATGAAAGAAAAATAACTGCTCTGGAAGTTTTCCAGATACCAAAGATGTAAAGACCAGTAGGGGCCAAGTGATGTAGTGGATGAATAACAATATGACGGGCATTTGTTAATTAAAAAATTATTATTATTATTTTTGGCCACATCATGTGGCATGCAGGATCTTAGTTACCCGACCAGGGATTGAACCCATGCTCCCTGTGGTGGAAGTGCAGAGCCTTAACCTCTAGGCTGCCTGGAAAGTCCCATGATGGGCATTTGCTAGTTCACTCAACAAGTACTTATAGAACACACACGACATGCTCACCATGCCAGGGGGATGGAACAATGAATGGGACTCAAGCCTTGCCCTCACAGAGCTCACAGTTGGGCTGAGTCTGAGGGGCTTGTTTCCTGTATGTCTGTCTGTGCAGACTGGAGGCACAAACGTTAAAAACAGTTCTGACAAGAGAGGTTTTATTAGGGGTCAAGTTCATGTCAGTTGCATTTGCAGCTCCTCTTGTCTGGTATTCAAGTTTGATAGAAACCTCTGTCAAGCTGAAAAGAAATTCATTTATTTGTTCCATAAATGCTTATGTGCACTTTTTTTCTGTCATACGATGAGAGACCCTGAGAACACAAAGGTAAATATTAGGTGGAGTCAAGGCTTTCTGGAACCTCCCATGAAGGTAATACACACAGGCAAATTGAGTGGATTATGGTGGGTGCTATGACAGAGGTGTGAGCTGAGATTTCTGGGGACGTCTGATTCTCCCAGGGGGAGTCAAGGAGGGGTCTACCAAGAGGAGAAGGATCCTTCAGTTGAAGGATCAGAACAACTCAAAGAACAAAAGCAAACACTTGTGCGTATAAAATGTGTTGAGGATTAACTTCTTTTATTCCTCAGAACGGCTCTATGAAGAAGGTACAGAAATCTGCAAGCAGATTTCCTTGCGGGGCAGTGACTTCAAGCCTGGAGCCCCTCATCTTTCTTGTCTCCACTGGGTGACTTCTCTTGAGTCCCCAGGAGACCCCTGGGTTTCCTGGCTTCAGGCTGTAATGGCACTGTGTACTTTTCTTTCTTTCTTAAAACTCATTACATAATTATACACTTATCTGTGCACTTATTTATTTAATGTCTGCTTCTCCCTGTAGACCACAATCTACAGAATTACTGTGTGTACATCTTTTAACTATTTAATCTCTAGTGCAAGAATTTGGCACACATAAAGCACTCAGCAAATACTTGTTGAGTGGGCAGAGCCAGGAAAGGGCCTGAGCTGCATGAAGAATGCATGGTCAAAACCCAAGGTGACGGGAGGTGGGAGTGAACCATGGAGATGCTAAGACTTGAGACAAACCTATAAATCACACCCATCACCTATGCCAGTGCCTCTTTTGTTGTCACTTGCTTTAAAATAGACCTCTGCTGGGATGACCCACTGAGGAAAGTAAGCTGTTTACTCTGCTGGGGCAGAGATAAGAAATAGGGAAGAAGCTTGGATGGGGCCAATTTTCATTCTTTGACAGCCTTGGCCTACTGGATGTTTCCTGAGCCAGGTTAGGGCACAGAACCTGGGTGGCTCAGTGGTAAAGAAGCCACCTGCCAGTACAGGAGCCACAGGTTTGATCCCTGGGTCGGGAAGATGCCCTGCAGGAAGCAGTGGCAACCCACTCCAGTATTCTTGCCTGGACAATCCCATGGACATAGGAAGCTGGCAGGTTACAGTCCGTGGGGTCGCAAAGAGCAGGATGCAACTGAGTACGCATACACAAACCTGCAGTAACAGATTTTCATATCTTTTATATTTTTAATATTTATTTAGCAATAGTTATTTACACTATTGTGTTTCAATTGTATAACAAAGTGATTCAGTTATATAATCATATTTTTACAGGTTATTTTCCATTATAGGTTATCACAAAATATTGAATATAGTTCCACGTGTTCCCATGTGCTCAGTAACGTCTGACTCTTTGCGACCCCACGAACTGTAGTCCGCCGGGCTCCTCTGTCTATGAGATTCTCCAGGCAAGAATACTGGAGTGGGTTGCCATTTTCCCCTCCAGGGCATCTTCCCCGACCAGAGATTGAACCTGCGTCTCTTGCATCTCGTGCATTGCAGGCAGATTCTTTACCACTTGAGCCATCGGGGAAGCCCCTATAGTTCTATGTGCTACACAGTCAATCCTTATTATTTATCTATTTTATATATAGTAGTTCATATCTGCTAATCTCAAACTCCTAATTTATCCCTCCCTTTCTGCTTTGGTAACCATAAATTTGTCTTCTTTGTCTGTGGGTCTTTTTTGTAAATAAATTGATTTGTATTATTTTTTTTAGATTCCATGTTTTGATAATTTTCTTTCCTCCTTCAGTCTCTAGGAGACGGAGACAGAAAGGGCCTCATGCTGAGAGGTGGCTTTTGACATGCCTTTCTTTGCTCCCTCCTTCCCCAACCTTTTGGGAAGGTGCTTCCAGCTCCAGCTTGGGGTGGGCGGGGACAGGGAGTGGGTTCTCTCTCGCTGCTGTGGGGATGCAAGAACGGGCCGGTTTCCTGTCCTGTGACACCATGTCACTCTTGCTTTGTGTCCTGAGCGTTTCCTGCCTCCTGCTTTCTATTTCCAGGGGGAGGATGGCAGCAGAGTCTATATTTGGTGGGATGTTCTGCTTCTCTTTGCTTCATTTGACTCAGGGAGGCTGGTTGATTAGACAACTTCTAGAGCCCGGAAACTGGCAACTGAATTTTCCTAGCCTTTGTTACTTCTGTTACCCCCAGGGGGCTGCCAGGGATGAAGTGTCTGTTTGGGGCTCAGTTCTTCCTGCTGTTTGCATGATGAGGAGCTCAACTTCTCTCAGGAAGAACTGGCTAAAGACAGAATTGACTGTAAAGTTCTTTGCCTTGAATGTGGTCTTTAGTTCTCTGAGTCAAAGTAATTTATCTGCTCATTGAGTGGATATTTATTGAGTCACAGCTAGGTGAATAGCTCTATAACAATTACTAACATAGGAAGTCTATAGGGGTCCTGTGAAAATCATCGAAAGTGTTGCTGAGGCTGTTGAGAAGATATAGAGATTGAATATTTTAAGAGTGATGAGAATAGGCTTTATGGGAAGGTGGAGTTTGAGTTAGGCTCTTAAGGATGGATAAGACTCAGAGTCAACTTGGGCAGAGAGAGGCTATAGAATGAAATTCCAAGTGGAGGAGATTGTGTGAGCAAGGGTTAGGAGGAAGATGTATTTGGGGTCTGGCAAAAGGATCAGTACTCACGGAGCAAAGAGTTACTGTGGTGGCAGTGGTCCTGGAGAAATGAATTTAGAGATGACTACTGGGGCTAGACAGTGGGGATACTTGGGGGCTTACATGGAGAACCATTGAAGATTTTACAGCAGTGATACACTAGGATAAACCTTGGATTTTAAGAAGCTTCTTCTAAAAGAAGTATTGAGTTGGCCAAAAAGTTCATTAGGATTTTGGGGGGAAATAAAACCCAAACGAACTTTTTGACCCACCCAGTATCTTCTGGAGGATAGATGAAAGGGAGGAGAAATTGAAAGCAAGGAGACCAGTTCAATTCAGTTCAATAATACTAGCTAACATTTACACAATGCTTACAGTGTGCCAGGCATTGTTCTATACATTTCACATATATTAAATAATTTAATCTTCACAATAATCCTCTGTGTTTGATTTTATCATCTCTGTGTCACAGGCAAGAACACTAATGTATAAGGAAGTTAAGTGACTTGTCCTAGGTCATATTGCCAGTGACTTGCAGCATCAGGATTTGAACATAGGTAGTCTGACTTCACTATTACATACTCTTAATACTGCACTATAAAATTTCCCTAGATGTATTAAACCCCAGCAAAGTGCAAGGAGCTGCTAGCATCATATAAATGTGAATAAAATACACATGATTTTGTCCTTCATCACTTGGTTAAGATGTAAATGTTTTGATAGTTCTTACGATGATTATCTTGAACTATGACTGGTGGTAATGGATAAAAGGAATAATTGACAGAACCTTGTGCTTGATGTGCTGTGAAACTTAAGAACACTTATAATTTGCAATCTTGGGCTGACCTTTTCTTTAATTTACTCATTTGTAATATGAGTATAATAACAATGACAGAGATTTTGCTTCTGGTCAAGATGAATGAAGTAAAAGGAACCACATTTAAACTACTTGAAACATTAAAATTCAGAAACAACATGTGAAACAATAGTTTGCAAGTAACTGCAAATCAAGCAGAAAAAGACAGTAATTCTTGAGGGATAGGAAACACATGAGGTGAACTCTATCATTGTCCCAGCTTACTGTCTTGAGAGAGTTTCCAGGCCATGTAGAGGGAAGGGAAACCCAGCCAAATCCCAGCCAACTCCCTGAATTTAAGAGACAAAGCTGATAGTCCAGGGAGACCAAGGCAGTTCGAATGCTCAGGACAGAGTAACAGAGAAGAGAAAGTTGCAAAGAGAGAGGACTCCAGGAGTTTGTAGAGAATCCCTTTTGAACTTTCAACTGAGTACCTATGTTGTGGGCATGTGTGTGAGGAAACTATCCAAAGCTGAGGAAGGCTTCACCTGAAAGGATTAGAGGCAACAGTGTCTAGCAGTCACACGGGGCCGGAAATACTACCTGTTCTCAGTAGCCTGACAGGAAACCTCAAGAGTCAAGGGCATTGCTCTGGTTCTGCGTAACAAATTTTAAAAGCAGGACACAAAATGATTAAATGGTTTCCAAGAACTGCATCCTGGAACAAATCTCACAAATAGGGAAATTTTTTCAACATCTAATAAGCTAAAATTTACATCAGTCATCTAAGCAAAAATTACTAGACATGCAAATAAGCAGGAAAATACAGTGCCTAAATACGTGAACCATGAACTTCCAGATGTTCAAGCTGGTTTTAGAAAAGGCAGAGGAACCAGAGATCAAATTGCCAACATCCGCTGGATCATGGAAAAAGCAAGAGAGTTCCAGAAAAACGTCTATTTCTGCTTTATTGACTATGCCAAAGCCTTTGACTGTGTGGATCACAATAAACTGTGGAAAATTCTGAGAGAGATGGGAATACCAGACCACCTGACCTGCCTCTTGAGTTGGACTGTGAAGAAAGCTGAGTGCCAAAGAATTGATGCTTTTGAACTGTGGTGTTGGAGAAGACTCTTGAGAGTCCCTTGGACTGCAAGGAGATCCAACCAGTCCATTCTGAAGGAGATCAGCCCTGGGATTTCTTTGGAAGGAATGATGCTAAAGCTGAAACTCCAGTACTTTGGCCACCTGATGCGAAGAGTTGACTCATTGGAAAAGACTCTGATGCTGGGAGGGACTAGGGGCAGGAGGAGAAGGGGACGACAGAGGATGAGGTGGCTGGATGGCGTCACTGACTTGATGGACGTGAGTCTGAGTGAACTCCGGGAGTTGGTGATGGACAGGGAGGCCTGGTGTGCTGCGATTCATGGGGTTGCAAAGAGTCAGACACGACTGAGCGACTGAACTGAACTGAACTGAATAAGATAAATTTATCAACTGAAATTGACCTACAACTAATTCAGATGCTGGAATTAGCAGACAAAGCCATTAAAAATAGTAATAGCTGTATTCTGTATGTTCAAAAAGTTAAGTAGAGACATGGAAGATATAAAAATCCATCTTCTTAAAATGAAAACTACAGTGTGTGAGATGGAAAATACACTGAATAGACTAAAGATAAGTTAGACTTTGCAGAAGGAAAGTACTGTGAATTTAAAGTCCTAGCATTAGAAAACATCCAGAGTGAAGCACAAGAACCAGAGAGAATTTTTTAAAAAAAGAACAGGACGTTTTGTAAGCTATGAATAGCTTCAAGTGGCCTTACATGTAACTGGAGTCTACAAAGGAGTGGAGAGGCAGAAGGGACAGAAAAAAATATTTGAAGAAATAATGGGTGAAGCTTTCAAATTTGATGAAAATGATAAATTCAGAAATCTAAGAAATTCACAAACCTCAAGTACAAGGAACCTGAAGAAAACTAAACTAAGGCACATCATAATCAAATTGCTCAAAACCATTGATAGAGACAAAGTATTAAAACTACCAGAGGAAACAGACATGCTATATACCAAAGAACAAAGGTAGGAAAGACAGCAGATCTCTTCTGGAAACAATGCAGATGGAAGCTTGTGGCGCATCTTTGAAAGAAAATAACCCTATCAAATGAGAATCTGATGTCCCCAGAGGAAGTATCTTTCAAAAATGAAGGAAAGATAGGGACTTCCCTAGTGGTCCAATGGTTGGACTTTACCTTCCAGTGCAGGGGGTACAGGTTTGATTCCTGGTTGGGAACTAAGATCCCACATGCCTAGTGGCCAAAACACCAGAACATAAGAAAAAAAAAGAAAAGAAAAAAAAAAACAACAGAAGCAATTGTAACAAGTTCAATAAAGACTTTAAAAATGGTCCACATCAAAA
The DNA here is from genome assembly GCF_000754665.1 of Bison bison bison. Taxonomy (NCBI): domain Eukaryota; kingdom Metazoa; phylum Chordata; class Mammalia; order Artiodactyla; family Bovidae; genus Bison; species Bison bison. The sequence goes on along the minus strand of NW_011494894.1, from coordinate 9,509,938 downwards.
ACCTTTTAAAAAATTAAGGAAAAATAAAGACTTTTTCACACATACAAAAGCTGCAAGAATTCGTCACCAGCAGAACCACACAACAAGAAATGTTAAAGCGAGTTCTTCAGGCAGAAGGAGCAGGCTACCAGGTGGAATTCTGGATCTAAAGGCAGGAGTGAAGAATACCTGAAATGATACTTATGTGGATAAATATATAATATTTATTATTTAAATCTCTTAAAAAATAAAGTGTTTAAGCAACAGTAGTAATCTAGTGTGGGATTTAATATATGTAAAAATCAAAGTCACAACAATATAAAGATTGAGAGGAGAGAAATGGAGACCGTACTATTGTGTGGTTCTTATACTTTATCTGAGTGGTATCCCTTGAAGGTAGCCTGTCATAAGGTAAATATGTATATTTTGAATCTCCAAGCAACCAAAACAACAATAAAACAAAGAGTTAACACTAATAAGTTAGTAACAGAAATAGAATCATACAAGATTTTCAGTTTATTTACAAGAAGGCAGAAAAAGAGGAAAAAAGAATCAAGGAACAGATGGGAAACAGAAAAATAGAAACAAGATAATAGATTTAAACACAACTATATCAATAAATACCCCAGTCAAAAGACAAAGGTTGTCAGACTAGATGAAAAGTTAGGACCTAACTACAAGAAGTCCACTGAAGATAAAGATACAGACTTGCCTCTGAGAAAATAATGGTTTCAAATCAGCAGCTTCAGCTTCCATCTTACGCTCAAAAAAGAAGAGCTAGGTAAACCCAAAGTAAGTAGATGAAAATAAATAATAAACATTAGAGCAGAAATCAAATAACTTGAAAACAGAAAAACAGAGAAAAATTAATGAAATGAAAAGCTAGTTCTTTGAGAAAGTCAATAAAATTGATAAACCTCTAGCCAGACTGATCAGGAGAAAATGAGAAAAGATATAAATTACCAGTATCAGGAATGAGCAAGGTGACATCACTATCGATTCTACAGATATTAATAGGATAATAGGATAATATTATGAACAATTTTCTGTCAATAAATTCAACAGCCTAGATAAAATTGGCAAATTATTTGAAAAATACAAACTGTCAAAGATAATTTAAAAAGAAATAGACAAGTTGCTGTATGGCTCAGGAAACTCAAACAGGGGCTCTGTATCAACCTAGAGGGGTAGGATGGGGAGGGATATGGGAAGGAGGTTCAAAAGGGAGGGGATATATGTATACCTATGGCAGATTCATGTTGAGATTTGACAGAAAACAACAAAATTCTGTAGAGCAATTATCCCTCAGTTAAAAAATGTAAAAAAATTTAAAAACCTGTATACCCCATGAGAGAATTAAAAAAAAAGAAATAGATAACCTGAATAGCTGCATAGTTGTTAAAATATAATTTTTGGTTAGAAACATTTCCATAAAGATAACTCCAGGCCCAGATAACTTCACTGGTGACTTCTACCACCCATTGAAATAAGAATTCCATGCAAACTCTTCTGGAAGATTGAAGAGGAAGGGATACTTCCCAACTCATCTTAGGAAGCCAGTAGGACACTGATACCAAAACCAAAGACATCACAAGAGAAGAAAACTAGAGAACAATATCCTTCATGGACACAGTTGCAAAAATTCTGAACAAACTTTTAGCAAACTGAATTCAAAAAGTGGCAAGAGTCCATGACAATATGCTGAATGTCATCAGTTGTTAGAGAAAGCAAATTTAAACTGTTGGGAGGTACCACTATGTGTCGAGTGGAATGTCTAAAATTAAAAAGACTGACAATATGAAGTATTGTGAGAAGGAGGAAGACCTGGAACTCTAAGTGCTGATGGTGGAAATATAAAGTGGTACACGATGTTAGAAAGTATTTTAGCCGGTTTTTAAAAAAGCTAAACATATATCGAGAATATGATACCGCCAGTCTGCCCCTAGTTATTTGCACAAGACCATTGAAGGCTTTTGATTTACATACAAATGTTCATAGAATCTTTATTTGTAATAGTGCCAACCTGGAAACCCCAAATATTCATCTATAGGTGAAGGACAAACTGATACATCAATACAGTGGGATGAAGTGAAAATGAAAATCGCTTAGTTGTGTCCAACTCTTTGCAAACCCAAGGACTATACTGTCCATGGAATTCTCTAGGCCAAAATACTGGAGTGGGTAGCCTTTCCCATCTCCAAGGGATCTTCCCAACCCAGGGATCAAACCCAGGTCTCCCGCATTGCAGGTGGATTCTTTACCAGCTGAGCCACCAGGGAAGCCCAAGAATACTGGAGTGGGTAGCCTATTTCTTCTCCAGCAGATCTTTCCAACTCAGGAGTCAAATTAGGGTCTCCTGCATTGCAGGCAGATTCTTTACCAACTGAGCTATCAGGGAAGCCCATACAATGCAATACTACTCAGTGATAAAAAGGAAATATTGACACAAGCTACAGGATAGGATGAATTTCTAAACAATCATGCCGAGCAAGTGAAAGAAGTCAGGCAAAAATTAGTATATATAGTATGATTCCATAAAAAATTTTTAGGAAATGCACATTAATGTAGTGTTGCAAAACAGATCAGTGGTTTCCTGGAGAGAATGGAGAAGTGGGGAGGGATGAGGGAGAGATTACTAAGGAGCTCAAGGGAGCATTTTGGGATAATGGATATGTTCATTATCTTGATTTTGGTAATGGTTTCTTATTTATTCAATTCTACTTCAATAAAGCTGTTAATAATAATAACGACCATCTAAATGATTAAGAAGATGACATGTGAAAGCCCTTTATATACTATATAACACTACAGAGAATTATTAATTATACACAAGGACTTAATTAAAGATGACTATGTGATTACAAGCTTAGGAAATCAGAAGAGTGATGGGAGAAGTAGCAGAAATAAGGGAGACAGAAACAGGAACTAGTTTGCAAAAGATAGTGATTTCAAAAAGACACATGTACCCCAGTATTCATTGCAGCAGTACTTACTGCCCGGACATGGAAGCACCCTAGAAGTCCATTGACAGATGAATGGATAAAGAAGTTGTGGTACATATATACAATGGAATATTACTCAGCCAGAACATGGAATGGATTTGAGTCAGTTCTAGTGAGGTGGATGAACCTAGAGCCTGTTTGTTATACAGAGTGAAGTAAGTCAGACTTCTTACTTCATCATATATTTATGCACATATATAAAATCTAGCAAAGTGGTTCTGATGAACCTATTTGCAGGGCAGGAATAGAGATGCAGACAGAGGGAACAGACTTGTGGACAGTGAGAGGAGGGAGAGGCTGGGATGAACTGAGAGAGTAGCACTGAAACATATCCATTACCATATGCAAAACAGACAGCTAGTGGGAAGCTGCTGTGTAACATAGGGAGCCCAGCCTGCTGTTCTGTGACAACCTAGAG
>NW_011494894.1:9486941-9506439 GCF_000754665.1 Bison bison bison | reverse complement strand
GGTGGGATGGGGTGGGGGATGGAAGAGAGTCTCAAAGGTGAGGGGACACGTGTATACCTATGGCTGATTCATGTGATTGTACGGCAGAAACCAACACAACACTGTAAAGCAATTATCCTCCAATTAAAAATAAATTTTAAAAAAGACAGTGATTTCTGTTTTCCCCAACGTGACACGTAGGTGGGAACACCAGGAGCTCTTTGGACATGTAGAGCTGCAGCTGTGTAGAGGTACCTTATGTGCAGACAGGTTCAGAGGGCAAGCTGGAAGCTGGGGAGAGGAGGAGATGGCTGGAAGGGCAGCAGGGAGCAAGGGAAAAGCGGAAGTCTGGGGACACTCCCAGCAAATTCTATAGCAGTAGTTGGGGACCGGGGCTGTTGGGATGGGCAGTTAGAGTTCTGAAACGGTGACATTTGAGCTGAGCCAGCCATGTGGAAATCAAAAGGAAGAGAGTTTCCAGGCTGGGGGGCTGTATCTGCAGAGGCCTGGAGATGGGCAAGGCCTTGATGTGTTCTAGGAGCTGTTTTTGGAGACTAGTCAGTCGGAAAGAAATGACTGCCTTCTCCTGTCCACCGCACACAATGGGGTGTCTTTGCAGAACTTTTCTGCTTTGAATGTGCAAGATTCTGCATCCGGTGTGGGGTCAATTCTCCTTCTCCACACATGTGCACTGACCCACACCCGCCTGCACATCTCCATCACTAACACTGGGACCAGACAAAGCTGCCCAGTCTCCAGTTTTCCCTCCAGGGAGGACCTCATTAAGCTCCACCTTACATCCTTAGGCATTGGATCCCAGAGGTTGGGGACTTCTGCTTTATATCCAGCATTGCCTCTCATCTTTGCAGCCATCTCTGTTTCTACTTTGCAAGTAAGATCATCTATATACCATTTTTCTAGTTTCCGTATACATGTTAATAAATGATACTTGTTTTTCTGACTTCAGTCTCTATGACCTTCTCTAGGTATGCTGATTTGCATTCCCCTGATGATTAGTGATATTGAGCATCTAGTGTGGCTTGGGTTAATCAAGAAGGAGGAAGGCAGTAAGTATGACTTGGTTGGGCTGAAAGGCTGCAGTGAGTTTCCTTCAAGGACACCCCCAGAACTTATTTATCTCATAACTGGAAGTTTATATCTTCTGGTTGTCTTCACTCATTTTGCACACCTCCCATCCCTCTCCCACCTCCAGCAACCAACAATCTATTCTCTGTATCTATGAGTTCATTTTTTCTTTTTTTAGATTTCACATGCAGGTGAGTTCATACAGTATTTATCTTTTTCCCCCCTTAATTTTTATTGGAGTGTAGGTGCTTTGCAATGTTAGTTTCTACTGGACAGCGAAACGAATCAGCCATACACATACATACATCCTCTCCCTTTAGGCCTTGCCTCCCATTCAGGTCACCACAGCGTATCAGGTAGAGTTCCTCGTGCTGCACAGCACTTCTCATTAGTTATCTCTTTCATACATAGTATCAATAGTGTACATGTGTCCATCCCAATCTCCCAATACCTCCCACCCACTCCTTTCCCCCTTGGTATCCATGTGTTTGTTCTCCACCTCTGTGTCTATATTTCTGCTTCTAAATAAGCTCATCTATACCATTTTTCTAGATTCCATATATACACATTAATAAATGATATTTGTTTTTCTAACTTCACTTTGCATCACACTCTCTAGTTCATCCGTGTATCTGCAAATGACCTAATTTAATTCCTTTTTATGGCTGAGTAATATGCCTTTATATATATGTGTATGGACCACATCTTCTTTATCCATTTCTCTGTTGGTGGACACTTAGGTTGCTTCCATGTCCTGACCATTGTAAACAGTGCTGCTGTGAACACTGGGGTGCATGCATCTTTTTGAATTATGCTTTTCTCTGGGTAATAGTGGAATTGCTGTTTTCATTTAGCACAATGCTGTCAATTTTTATCCATGTTGTTGTATATGGCAGTATATCCTTCTTTTTTCCTGACTGAATAATATTCCATTGTATATACCACATCTTATTTATTGATTCATCTGTAATTGTTTCCATGTCTTGGCCAGTGTAAATAACACTGCAACGAACATGAGACTGTACATATATTTTGGAAATCATGATTTCATTTCCTTGGAATAAATACCCAGAAATGGAATTGCTAGATCATGTAGTAGCTCTATTTTTAGCTTTTTGAGGAAACTGTGAACTGCTTTCCTTAGTGGAGATATCAATTTATAGTCTCAACAACAGGGTACAAGAGTTTCCTTTTCTATTCATCCTTACCAACACTTGTTATTTATTTTTTGATTATAGCCATTTTCTAGCAGATGTGAGCTGATGCCTTATTGTGGTGCTGATTTGCATTTCCCTGACAATCAGTGATTGAGCACCTTTCCCTGAACCTATTGGCCATTTGTATGTTTCCTCTGAAAAAACATCTATTCAGAGCCTTGGCCCATTTTTAAATTAGACTTATTTTTTTCCCTGTTGAGTTGTAGGAGTTCTTATATATTTTAGATATTAATCCCCTATCAGATATATGATTTGCAGATACTTTCTCCCATTTGGTACGTTGCCTTTTCATCCAGTTGGTGGTTTCTTTTGCTGTGTAGAAGCCCTTTAGTTTGACGTATCCTTGCTTATTTATTTTTGCTTTTGTTGCCTCTCCTGTGAACCTCTCCTGTGAATGTTGACTCAGATGTCTCCATAAATGATGGGTTGGGGGTAGAGGGCGCAAAGGAAATAAAGGCCATAAATGGACCAATTGAAGGTGCTTAGAATTAGGAAAGTGTGTGTGTGCCTTTAGAGAACCACAGCTCAGAGCATGAGCCTGACCACCATCTTAACACTAACATTTAAAATTTAAAACAGCCTAGGGGGAGATATTCTCGTTTTAGGATCATCAGTCTGATTTTATTACAGAACTGTAGTTGGGAAATGAATTTTCATTTTAGGAAGTTTTTAGAATGTATCTGAGGCAGGAGCTGGCAAATGCTCACTAAACCCATTTCCTCTTCCTCCTGGGCACACAGCTTGAGTGCAGTTATGTGTGGCCATGAGACTGAGCTCTGGCCAGTGGAATATGAGCAGAAGGGCTGTGTGGCACCTTCAGGCCTGGCTGATGAGACCCCTGCGTCATCAGCCGAGCTCTTTCTTGTCTTTGCCTGCTGGCTGTGTGCCAGCGCTCCAATGGAGAGCGGCTCTATCTGGTGGAACCTTCTACGATGAAGAAATGTCCTAACTCTCTGCTATCCAGTATGGCAGCCATGTGCTCACTGAGCATTTGAAATGTAGCTTGTGTGACTGAGGAACTGAATTTTTTATTTTATTTACTTTTAATTAATTTAAATAGCCACAGAGGGCTGTGGCTACCATACTGGATAGCACAGCATTAGATAGATGGAAGGAATCTGGCCCCTGAATAACTGGGTGGAGCAGAATTCCAGCCTGTTTGCATTGCCTGGTAAAGTGTATGAGAAATAGTTACTGTGTTAAGGTGCTGAGATACAGTGTCTTTTCCATAAAGTGAGGGATACCTAGGCTCATTCAGCTACTAAAAGTTCGTATAGTATCCATCTTCAGCTGGGCAACAATGTGGCTGCACAAACTCAATATCTAATATCAAACCCAGTTATCTGTGTCATTTTTTTTTTAAGTATTTATTTATTTATGGCTGTGCTGAGTCTTCGTCGTCGCTGAGCGGGTTTTTCCTCCGGCTGCAGTGTATGGTCTTTTCACTGTGGTGATTTCTCTTGTTGCAGAGCACAGGCTTCAGAAGTTGCAGCACGTGGGCCCAGCAGTTGTGGCTCCCAGGCTCTAGAGCACAGGCTCTGCAGTTGTGGTGCCCAGGCCTAGCTGCTCCCCGGCCTGTGGGAGCTACCTGAATCAGGGATTGAACCCTTGTCTTTTCCATTGGCAGGCAGATCCTTTACCAGAAGCCCTCTAGTGCCATTCTTAAATGAACAATCCAATCTCCTTTCACCTCCCTTGAGCTCCTAGTCTTGCCCCATCCTATTTTATTGGGGGATAAATGGAGCCCAGGAGGCAAATACTACCTTCTTTTGCTGCACAGGGTAGCAGAGACTGCTCTACCCTAGCTCACCACTTGGCCTCAGGCAGGTCGCACTGCTTCTCTGGTTATTGGCTTCCTCACTCATAAAACTGTGATTTCTGAGTCCCCCTCTTTTTCCCCTAAAACACTTCTTTTCAATATTTGCTCTCACATGGATGGATGAACAAAATTTGGTCCATACAAACAGCAGCCTAGTATTATTCAGCCTTGAAAGGAAAGGAAATTCTGACTCACTCTACCATGTGTATAGACCCTAAAGAGTTAGGCTGCATGAAACAAGAGCTGCAGACTGTCAAATCCTGTGTGATTCCAGTTATGAGGTACCCTAGTTGTCAAATCCATATAACAGAAAGTAGACTAGAGGTTCCCAGGGTTAGGCAAGGGAATTACCATTTATGTCTGGGGTTTCAGTTTGAGATGTTAGAAAAGTCTGGAAATAGATAGTGTGGTGGTTGCAAAGCACTAAACGTACTCGATACCAGTGATTTTTTTAAAGCCACAATTAAAAATAAACACACACACACACACAAAAAGATAAATATCTGCTCTCTTTCTGTCCTCTCTGTTTCTCCTCCTTTGATAGCGTTCTCACTCCCAGAGCTAGTTCCAACCCCCACCCTGCCCACCCCAGGCCTTTCCACATTCTGTTCTATGCCCCTGTTTCAGCCTTAGCACTTAGCACTCTTACTTGCTTCATCTGCTTATTTTTTTCCTCTGTATGAATTGTGTCCATGCCTGAGATCACCTGTGCCTCACACCTCACTCATCTTCAGCCTCTCCAGCCCAGCTTCTGCCTAAACTTCTTCACTGAGGTGGCTTTGGGGAATATCACTGTAATTATGCTCTGTTCAGCTTCAAAAGGATGGTCTCTGGGGACCTGATGAGTCTCTTTTGTCTGGGCACTTAATCCTGTCATGTGGCTCTTCCTCCCCACCTATACATTCCAGATTCTCACCTCCTACACTCCCTGGGTGTCAGGAGAATTAAAAGTTTGTAAATTGCCTTGAGTTCCTTGGGAATAACTAGCAAGTGTAAAGAATAAAAATCATTTCATATAAAGCTGTTGAAAAATAGGCAGTGAATTGATTCAGTCTCCCCTACTGGACTATGATTATGAATGTCTTAGATGAAATATCACATTTTGGCAAGATGGGTGATGGCTGTGTTAGGCTGCTAATTGTAGTATGAAGCTTAATTTGCACTCTGCTTCTCATTCCACTGGGCTGGGCAGTGGGGGTGGCAAGGATGGGGCTATTCAGGGAGGCTTTATAAGCCTATCCTTTAGTCGGTGATGGGAAAATAATTGTTGCAGCGTTGTATAGTCAAAGTTTGGTTACTTGATGCTGTTAGCTCCTGGCTATTCTGTTACTCAATAACACCATCATTTCCCCTGTCTCCTACGGCGAAACTACATCCATCATTTATTCAACTACCTCTTCCTCTTGTTTCTCTTACTTGTATCTTTCTTCCTCCTTGTCTCTATTCCTGTCTTTTTCTCTTGTTCCTTCCCTCCCTCCATCTCTTCCTTTCTTATTGAAAATTCTTTAATAATTTTGATCGTCTATAATAATGAAGAGACTGGAGAGAAGGTGGTAAATGAAATAAACAAGGTTCCTTGTAATTGCAGCTATGGTGGTTGACAAACAATGAAACAAGGAAGCCTAACAAAGAGAGTCATTCATCCATTCAACAAATAATCATGGAAGATTTTACTGTGAGCCAGGCAGTGTTCTAAGCACTGGGATACATTGGTGAACAACTTACAGTAGGGCTGTGATGGGCAAAGCAGGGGACTTTGTCTTATCTAAGCATTTAGGAGGGACTGCGAAGGTTGAGAAGAAATCAGGTTGGCAAAAGGGGTTGGGGAAGTGGTTCAGCTAGCTGCTGGAGGGAGCAGCTTATGAGAAGGACAGAAAGAAACTTACTCAGTGTGGCTCCTGCATGTGGCATGTCCAGAGTGGCAAAAATGTCCCGAGAGTCCTGAGAGCCAGGTGGAGGCTGATCCGTAAGGGCCATCTAAGCCACGGTAGTGAGTTTGAACTTCTAGGGCATCTGAGGATGCTCAAGTGCATAAGGACAGTTTGAATCAGAGCTGTCCAATTGAACTTTCTTTGATGATGGATATCCTGCTCTGGATGTCCAGTAGCATCAATGTCCACCATATTAACAACTGCATACTTGAAATGTGACTAGTGTGACCTCAAAACTGGGTTTTGATTTTTATTTTATTTCCATTTAAGTAGCCATGTGTGGCTTGAGGCCACCATATTGACAGTACACACCTGGATTGTCGGCTCATTATATCCAGACATCTAGTGGATTCTCTTCTGCCTAAAACCCGCCTGTTGTACCAGTCTAATCTCCTAGTGAACTGGGTAACCATTTTCTACCAGTTTCTACTTGTGTCCCCCTTCCTCTTCAATGAGTCTTTACTTCAGTGAGTCAGGGTGGGGGCTGCTCTTGCTTTCGATTTTCACCCCACCGCAGGCTGCATAGCCTGTATTCACTGAATAGATTTTGTTTCCACGGGCTCTTGTTTTTCATCATGAGCTGATGGATAGAAAGCTCTAAGGATGCAGATACCAGCTGTGTCCTTTCTCCCAGAGTGTGCACAGAAGGCATCTACCTGTGAACTGTACAGCCACTGGGACCCCTTTCTGGGGAGCCCCCAGACTCTCTCACTTGCAGGGCTGCGAGTGCACTGGGGTGCAGGGGTTCTCTGCTTCCTCAGGGAAAGGCGAGGCGTCACCTCCTGGGACCTTGTCTCTATGCTGGAGACCTGTCAGGCTGCTCTTCTGAAAGCCTTGTGGTGACAGGGAGCTTGCTTTCCATTCCTGCATTCACTCTTGACAGTCAAATCACTTTCCCACTGAGATTTACAGTTTTAAAATGATTGGGAAAAAGTCTTATTTCCACGCTTATGTTTTCGGCTCAGCTTGAGGCATAAAAGGAAATGTTCTTACGGTAATTGCTTTCAATCAGTCTGGGGATAATCAATGATCTGCCACTTTTCTAGCCTCCCTCTACCCTCAGAGCCAGAGAATGGTAGCGCGCCTGCCCTGAGGGAGAGCCGTTCCTGAGCACGGGTCTCTGTGCGGCAGCAGGAGGCCCTCAGGACACGGTGGCCGGGGCTCATCTCCTCTCTCTGGGAGTGCAGATGGTGTCACCCCCTTTTCAGAGTACACAGAGACTGGAGACATGGCGATTTTAGTGAGGGAACAGATATTTTGCCCTGACAGAGTCTTGATTCCCACTTGGGGGATTTATTTTCATAGAGTAACAGACTCTCAAATATCATTTCATCAGTGCTTGCATTTTCTGTGTCCCCTCTGGTTGTTCCCTGCGGTGACAGGGACCTCAGTACCACATGAGGCTGCCCTCCCATCTGTAGGTGCTTCTGACGCTGGGAACAGATTTCACTGGGCTAAAGTCTGCCCCTTTGTAGCTTTCACGCCTGGATCCTGAGCTTCCCCAAGGGATTCTATAAATCCAGCCTGATCATCCCTCCTTCATGTGAATGCCCCCGGATGCTGGGTGACAGCCTGAGTCTTTCCTCTCGGTGGGCTCCCTGTTCTTTGGAGGACTAGGTATCAAGCCCCTGGTGATCTTGGCTGACAATCTTTAGTTTCTCCTCAAAGCTAAAACTTCACAGTCCACTGCTGACCTCAGCACAGTGCGTGGGGTAGATGCTCTCCTCCGTTAACACAGCCTGGGAGACTATAGAGCTCCAAAGCAGTCCATCCCTGTTATTTACAGTAGCTGTGTTATATAGAGTGATGGAATTAGTGAATACTGGAGCCTTGTTCCTAAGGGAAATACAGGGTTAGGGTTGCCCCGAACTTCTGGTCATGATGTTTTCATCAACCAGTCAATGCATAACCTTGTTTTATGTGCATTTCTTTTTAAAGACACCTTATTTAATATATGTTTTTAATTCATCAGCATTGAAATCACACCCAGCAGTGCTAAAAACTGATGCTTGAATAAAGTTTATCTACCAAACATATTTCATGTGACAGACTTCTTGTGCTTAGGGACACCAGATAACACTTCAGCATTAGGCTTGGGGGGCCATTTAAACAGTGAAGTTACCAACAGCAAGCATGAAAATGCGAAAATCATGGTTCTATGGAGACAGTGAAAAGGACTTGTTTTCGGAATGAGCTGAAATGAGAAGGCAGAGCATCACCTTGTTTGACTTTGGCTGGAAAGTGTGCATGGGGTGGCTCAATTTTTTTTGCCACCCTTACATGTCTGTGGGTGATTGCCAGAGCACCTCGAGTATTGATTTGGGGATTACAGATAAATTTTAGTCAGTAGGTGAATCTGTGTGTGTGTGTGTGTGTAGTCTGTGAATAAGGATTGATTGTATCAAAAGCATGAGGAAAAAGTCGAAAAAAGGAGGTTAAGCTTTATGCAGAGACGTGGAGGGTGAGTGCCTGGGTATGACATCCTGGGCAAGTGTGTATTGCTGGAAGGTGTAGGTCTGAAGTGTTGGTCCTGACCACAGAGTGAGAGAGTCTTACTTTTTGTCCTGTGTCCTTGGGTGGACTCAGCTTGGGGAGCACATGTCTGTCATTTGCATCAGCACCGTCTGGCCCAGAGTGAGTACTTGGTGACTGTTCGCTCTGAGGGCTATGGGGATGTTGTTGATGCTGGTTCAGAGCAGAGGGAGGGAATGAAACGAGACGAGGGATGCACACAGGACCTGAGGAGTGCTTACAGTGAGTACACGAAGCCTAATTCAAAACATATATGAAGAGGTAGTGGAAGGACCTGCTGGAGGAAACGGAAGTGGCTGAGCCACAGAAAGATGATCTTGGGCGAGGCAGACTCTGTGTATTGGGAAGGGGGGCCGGGGAGAGGCAGAGGTGTGTTGTTTTCCATTTCCTTCCTTGGGAGGACTTTCTTTCTTGAAACCATGACTCCCCTCCACATAAAGGATGGCTGCTCTTCATTACAGATCCCTGAGACAGCTGGGCTCTTATGCCCACTGTTCAGATGAGCAAGGGGCCTGAGAAGGGGATTAAGCCATCTTCCCAAGGGAGCAGGGTCCGTGGTTGGAACCTGGGCTCCCACCCTCGTTGACCTGACCATAGGGAGTGGCTTCAGCTGCATTCCATGACGGACAGATGAGAGGACATCATTTTACATATCTATTTTTAATGAGAAGTTAGGAAAGTGGAGGCAGTTGAGAGAGCTTATAAAAGGAGACATGCTCTTCATGCTGTTTGATGGTATCAGTTTGGTTTAGTTCGATGGACACTGGCTGAGCCTCTGTGTGCCCTTTCTGCTGGAAAGGATGGAATCACAGGCTGGACAGAGACAGAATCTGGTCAGGTGCAGCTGTCCATCAGTAGGGGAGTGGGCTTCATCTATGAGTCAGGGAAGGACTTCCAGGATTGTTAGCATGGGCTCACAGTGCTTGCTGAAATTCATACCCTTTTGTGTAATAAGAGACAGAACCTGGGGCCTGCTATAGAGGCAATTCTCTTCTGTTAGGTTGTCAGCTCAGTGCTTTGCCCTGTGGTTGCACCTCTGAGAGTCCTAGGTGCCGGGGATTTCGGTGAAAGATACAATGAGTGACAGCAAATGCCAGTCTAGCAGGGGAAGTAAGTCAGATGGACATTTAGCTGTAGAGTTACAATGTTTTCCCACCATCATGTGGTTACAAAAGAAGGAAAAACTACTCCCTACTGGAAGGGCTGCTGGAGACAATTTGACATGTTATTTGACCCCCAAATTGCCCCTGCCTTATCGTCCCATCTCTGCGCTTCCCACCCAGTTGCTCAAGCCAAACATCTAGAAGATTCATCACTGATTCTTCTCTTTTCCTCATCCCCCACATCCAGCCTACCTCCAGTTTGCTTAGCATCTATCTCTAGCATAGAACTTGAGTCTATCCATTGATCTCTTTGTTTATTGTCACCACCCAAGCTCTGGGCACAACCCACTGCTGCTGAGGCTGTTGCAAGGGCTTCCTAGCTGGTTTAAAAATCTACCCAACCTCCCCTCCTTTCAGTAGTTTTTGCAGCAGCCAGAGTAATTTTTCCAAAGTATAATTCAAGATCTTGCCACTCTTATTCTCAAAAGCCTTTGTAACATCCTGTATTAGTCAGTGAAACAACTTTAGGTATTTCACAGGGAATAGAAATAAAGGATTTCGTTACATAGAAACAAATAGAGGATGGGAGGCAACCCAGAGCAGGAAGCCACTGCCACCTCTAGGCTGGAGAGACCCAAGCCGAGAAGCCAGAAGCTACTCAACCATGATGGCCACCAACCTCCCCTGCCTCCATGATGGAAGCTGGGGCCTCAGAGGAAGGGGCCATCTGGTGGGAAGCTACAATGACAAAAGAGACATTGCCATAAATGTCAGCTAGTGCTAAGAAGGCAATGGCAGCCCACTCCAGTACTCTTGCCTGGAAAATCCCATGGACGGAGGAGCCTGGTAGGCTGCAGTCCATGGGGTCGCTAAGAGTTGGACATGATTGAGTGACTTCACTTTCACTTTTCACTTTCATGCATTGGAGAAGGAAATGGCAACCCACTCCAGTGTTCTTGCCTGGAGAATCCCAGGGACAGGGGATCTCAGCCCTGGTGGGCTGCCGTCTATGGGGTCGCACAGAGTTGGACACGACTGAAGCGACTTAGCAGCAGCAGCAGTGCTAAGAAGGAGAGAGAGAAATACTCTGGCTTCTCCCTATTTTCTGATCTCTCACTAGGGTCTCCCAATGGCTGAACTCTGCCAAAAGCCCATTGTCAGGGAGCCTGGGAAATGCTGAAGGGTGGAAGCAAATCGACAGCGAACAGACCAAGTCTGGTGCCCCCCACTCTCTGCCATTGTCTGTGGGGACCCAAACCATCTGCCTCTTGTTTCCTGTCCACCCTTGCCTTGTGCCAGCCTGCCCTTCCTCCAAGCAGGCCTGCTTCTCCAGTCTCCTTTCTAGTCCTGCAGCAACCCAGGCTCATCCTTCCCTACCTCTTTGGACAGTGCCCTCTCTTTCTGGAATATGCATCCCTTGGCAATCCTCCTGGCTGGCTCCTTCTTTATATCCTCAGTCTTAACTCAAATGGCACCTTCCCAGAGGGGCCTTCCTGACCACCCACTCTGTATAAACTGGCTCCCCTCACCTTACTCATGGCTATTCTATAATATCACCCTGATATGTCACCCTGATATGGCATTTGTTTTCAGCAAAATTGTTTTATTTGTTTGTTGCTTATTACTGTCTCCCCTTGCTTCATTCAGGTCTCTGCTCAAATGTTGCCTCTACAGAGAGGCTTCCATGACCACCCAAGATAAGGAGTGCCCCTCACCCTTCTTGATTTATTTCACTACACAGTTTTATTATTATTATTATTTTATAGAGCTAGTCATTACTTGGTGTGTGTGTGCATGCACACACACACATTTATTTTCCCCACTAGACTATAAACTACATGAAAGCATCTTGTTTACCTTGTTCTCTTGAAAGGAAAGCTCCAGAGAGGCAGGGGTTTTGTGCGCCCCATTCAGTAGACCAAACAGCTGTGACCATCCGCAGTACTTAGAATGATGCCAGACATAGTACACACTTGGCCTATCTGTGGCATGAATAAATCAATAGTGTTGAAATCGAGTAGAATCTCCATAAGCAGTGACGGGAGAGAAGAAAGGACATTCTCAAATAGTACTAATAATGAAAAAAAGGCCAGACTGTGATATGTAGTAAATAGGAGTTATGTGAAGAGAGGCAGGTTGAGGCTATGCTAATAAGTTTATTCAGTTAGGTAATAAGGAACCATGGAAAGTTTTTGAGCAGGATCATGCCATATTCAGAACTGCACTTTGAAGGATGCATAGAAAGTATCCAAAGAGTTCCTGCATTTTAATGCCAGTGAAAATTTTGTAGCTATCCTAGTCACAACTGGTTTAGACAGAGGGATGCCATTAGCAAAGTGAACTTAAGAGGAATTCATTTATTCATCAAGGGTTGATGAATAAATGATTGAATCATTGATGAATAAATGATTGAATCATTGAATAATTCAATAATAGTTGAATAATTGAATCATTTATTCATCTAGGATTGGAGTGCCTCATAAGAACCAAGTTCTGCTAGTGTAAGGGAAGACACATTTAAATGCAAAACAGGATGTTAATGTAAATGTGAAACCAGGGTCCCTCCGCTTGGGCTCACTGTCTAATAAGGGAGATAAACCTGTAGACAGATGACTGCATTGCAGTGTGATCTGTGCTAACTGAGCTCTTAGTGCAAAGCAGGGAGCCCTTCCTGGGGTGTCACAAAGGTTGCTTACATCCAAGGCCCTGCTCGGAAGGTGAAGGGAAATGAAAGTGGACGGACAGCATGCGATCCAAAGGGCTATAAGAGCAAGGCTGCTTGAGAACAGGAGGCAGTGGCCCTGTGGGCAGAGTTTATGGTGATGGTGAGGATCAGCAGGGGACTGTGGACGTGGTGAGCGGTGAGAGGTTGGAATGATGGGGTGGGCGCCAAGTGATTGAAGGCGCTTCTACGCCATGTAAGGAGGTTGAAGAGGAAGACTATTTCCTATCACTCTCTGATTTCTGCTCTTAGGAGAAAGTCTCTGTGCCCCTGACACACCTGATTTTCACACATTTGTTCCTTCTTTCCAAAAAGATATTTAATAACTTTCTGTTATATGCCACATACTATTGTATGCATTGAAGATATAAAGGTAAATAAGCTAAAGAGGCTGTCTAGCAGGAAAGACGCATGCATATATATATATATATACACATACACATATTAAGTATGCATATTTATTTTTGCCATCATTCTTAATTTTATGAAAACATATTTGTGTGTGTATATATATTTTGACTATATATATATTTTTTGGACAAGTTAATGAATAGTTCTATGAAAAATCAAAACTCATAAGGAACTATAGTGTGCTTTGAGAGGGTTTCTGTTTAGCTTGGGAAGTCCTGGAAGGTCTTTTAGTGCTGTGGGAAGTGACACGTGAGAAAGGTCGGAAGTGAGGAGCAAGCCATGTGAATATAATAGGGAAGAGTGTTTTCGGCTGAAGGAATGGCAGGTGCAAAGGTCCTGAGGCAGGAGAGGACAAGGAGGACAGGAAAGCTGGAGTACAGTGTGTGAAGGCAGAAGGGCAGGAATGGAGGGGGAAGTCAGGAGCAATCACTGGTGGGCTTCTAAGCAGAAGACAAAGTGATAGCTTTTATTCTAAATGTGATGAGGAGTCACTGGAGGATTTTGAGCTGGGGCCTGATGCAACGTGACTTATATTGTATTAGAATCGCATCGACTGCTTCTGAGAAGGGGGCTCTAATGGGGCAGGTGAAGCCGAGGGACAGGTTGGGAGACAGTTGCTATGGTACAGGTGAGAGATGATGGTGGCTTGGGACATCTGCACAGCAGTGCTGTTGGTGAGAAATGGTCGGATTTCATATATTGTGTGCATGGAGTCAATATAATTTGCTGATGGAGTGAATGTGGGGTGTTAGGAAAGTGGAGAAGTCAAGTGGTTGCCAATGTTTTATTGTTTTCTGGCACACCCCACGGCATGTAAGATCTTAGTTCCCTGACCAGGGATTGAACCCATGCCCCCTGGAGTGGACTCAGGGAGAATTAATCACTAGACCACCAGGGAAGTCACTCTCCATGTTTGTGACTTGAGCAACTGGGTGATGTGGTGGTGCTATTTACTGAGATGGGAGACACTGACAGAAACACTGAGCAGGGGGCAGAGAGCAGGGAAATGAAGAATTTTCATTTGGAGAAGCATGTCAGACCCCCAAGTGAAGATACCATGTGGGCAGCTGGATGCAGGAGCCAGGAGTTCAGGGGTGAGGTCAAATGTGGAGACCTGAAGTCAAAGGTGGAGATAGACATAGGGGAGTGTCTGAATGGCAATTAAATGCCGTTTCAGTGAGTCCTGACCACCTTTTCAGGACCAGAGTCAGTGCCGCCTCTTCCATGAAGCCTTCCTTGACTGCCCCAGGCATTTCCTTTGCCTTCCTGTCATTTCCTCTAAGTTGGAGCCCTTCATTTGGGTTGCTTGGGGAAGCTACGGCCCCAAGATCTCTTGGGCCTTCATGGAGCCTTGACTAAGTAGGTGGGCCCGCTGTCCACAGGATGAAGTGCTCACCTTCTACGTGGAGAGGCAGGTGGACCATGTCTCCCAAGGCGCTACAGGGTTGGTGTTTTGGGTCCACCAGAAAAGGTGCATTCTTGTCTCAGTGCCTAGACCCTCAGGGTGCTCAGCACACATTAGGATGGATTCACAACCTCATCAGGAAAGCCAAAGACAGAAGGATACATATAATATGATTGTATTTATTGGACTGGCCAAAAAGTTTATTTGAGTATGTCTATAACATCTTATGGAAAAATCCAGACAAACTTTTTGGCCAACCCAATATATGAGTTTCCTTTGGCATGATGAAAAAGTTCTGGAACTAGATAGTGGTGATGGTTGCATGACATTATAAATGTACTGAATGCAAATGAATTGTAAACTTTAGAGCGGTGAATTTTTTATTATGTGTATTTTACTACAATGATAAAAAATCAAGAAATGTTGTCAGGAATGACAGTTTCTATAGGCTTCTCATTCTAGTCTCTCTTTTGCAGTCACCTCTCCCTCTGCCCACTTCCTCTGCTGGCTCCTTCTCCTTGGGGCAGGGCTAGAGGCCAAGGGCAAGGCATGGGGATGAAGAGTTTGGAAGTTTGCGGCTGGGAGCTAGCACTGACCTGCTTCCAAAGGCAGTTTGTCCCTTTGTAGGGAGAAGTGGAGGGAGGCAGGGTTGGGATAGCAGAGCAGGGTGGATTTATTCCCACCTGACCCAGGTCTGGGATGCACATGGGGTGGGACAAGGGCTGGTTGCAGGGTGAGAGCTGGCTAAACTTAGGAATCACCATGGAGACGGAGACTGAGGAGACCCTGGAGACTCTGCCTCTCAGAAGCTGAGTCCCAGGTGAATCAAGCTGTCCCTGGTATTCCGAAATGCCCCACAGAAGTCAGGCCACAGGTTGGGGCTGGGGGCCAAGGCAGGTGGCCCGGGATGTGAGCTGTATCCTGGAGGAGGAGGTGCAATAAATTGCTGGCTTGTGGAATATCAGGCACTGGCTGAACTATTTGTGCAGACTGGGTCTGACTCCTGGGTGCAACAGAAAATTGCTGAATTTATCAGAAAGTACCATAGCCCAGGAATCTGCTCAGCTATTCATATTTCTCTGTGTGTGTGTGTGTGTGTCTTGTGGAGGGATAGATATCTCCTGGACCAGGGGCTGAGTAAATGATGAAGAGCCTCTTATTGGCCTCTTGTTGACCCTGGGAGAATAAGCAGAGAATATTATTCTGAAGAGAATTATGTGGCAAATCAGCAGAGAAAGTGTAAAACACAGGCAGTCTGGTCCTTCCAGAATATAATCTCAGAGATTTTCATGTGGCATTAAAGCCTTTTAGGGTTTCATCCAATCTTATTGCTCATGTTTCTCCAACTGAAATCTTTTTCCCGATACATGACTAGACCACACTGACTCCAACCTCCTTGCCTTTGTATAGAAGAGTCCCTTTGGCCAAAACCTAGCCATTCTTCAAGAACAGCACAAACCTCACCTCTTCCATGAAGCCTTCCTGGTTTACTTCAGGCCACAGGGATCTGTCTGTCCTTTTCAGAATTCTTCAAAGGTTTGAAGTTGCTTTCACTATGTGGTTGAATCAGCTCTTCCCAAGAGAGCTATTTCAGAGATGTCACCACTGTTCGCAGGCACAGTGTAGATGTCTTACCAACACCTGGTGAGTGGAAATTTATGCAATCCTAAAGATCAAGCAATCAGTGTTTAAAAAGAAGAAGAAGGGAAAAAAAAGCGAGACAGGTAGAAATGTGTGTGATCAATGATTAATGAGGCCCCCAAAGAGAGTGCTTCAGGAACAAGACAGAGCAATACGGTCATTGGCAGCAGATCTGTAATTGTGGCTGTTGGGGAGAGGGTTGGCTGCCCTTAATTAATGGGTAGCTGGAAAAAGAAAAGACAGCGGCAAGAGAGGCTGAGATGGGAAGCAGGCTGAGAAGGCTTAGCGTGAAGATGTGTGATGCTGACAATTTTGAAATGTTACATTTAGCAATGAATAATGGATAACTGATCTAGTGGAAAACGCAGGGCAGGCTCTTTAGGAAGGTAAGAACGGGGTCTGTGAAGTGATAAGGAAGTTAACTGCGGGTAGCTATGTTGGAAGATAGAATGTCAGTTTGTTTACCCATCTCGATGTTGTCTGTGGCTGTGAATGGACTTGCTGGAGCTTTAAACAGCCCTTGGTGTTGTTTACATGTTCCACCCACTTTCATGCTGAAGGATGGTGCATCAGTTAAACACAGGCTGTGGGGGTAGGCTGCCTGAGCTTAAATCGTGGCTTGCTTACTTACCACTTATAGTACTGCAGGAATGCTGCTGAACCTCTCTGTGCCTCAGTTTTTCTCATCTGTAAATTGGGTTAATAACAGTACATTCCTTATGGTGCTGTGAGGATTAAATGAGGTGTAATTTATGTAACGCATTCTGGAGTGCCTAGTGTGTTGCAGAACCCAATATACTATTAGTTATATTACCATCAATTGTCAGTGTCTTCAAGAATTTGAGGATGAGACTGATGGAAAAGCTGGTGTTCTTTCCTGATGGAGGCAGTGAGAAGTTGTGGACCAATGTGTAGTCACTCAGCCTCAAAGGCTTTGAAAGCCCTGATACTTCAAATATTTGCAAAAATGGTTGCAACATTCAAGAAGCGAATACCAAGAACCTCTTATTGGGCTTGCAGGTTGAAGGGACTGGTGCTGTTTGTGTGACTGTCCATCACCTTGTGTTGCCAGTAGGCCTGTGCCTGGGGATGGGAAAGTGAAAGTGAAGTTGCTCAGTCGTGTCTGACTCTTTGTGACCCCATGGACACATGTAGCCTACCAGGCTCCTCAGTCCATGGGATTTTCCAGGCAGGAATACTGGAGTGGGTTGCCATTTCCTTCTCCAGGGGATCTTCCCCACCCAGGGATCAAACCCGGGTCTCCAGCATTGTAGGTAGACACTTTACCATGTGGGGACGTGAGGAAAGGTGGATATTGGCTGCTGGTATCCAGACAGGACCCTAAGGGACGCCATGACGATGTGGTGCGGTGGGTTCTCTGGGCCACAGACAGTTGTCTCAGCTGATCGCAGATCCCTGACCGGTGCAGGGTGTGCTGGGTGTTTAGTGGGAGAGTGGGATATCCTCCAGGGACCCCAGACCTGGATTTATATCAGGCTTTGCTTCTCACCGGAGCAGGCGATGGTACCCCACTCCAGTACTCTTGCCTGGAAAATCCCATGGACGGAGGAGCCTGGTAGGCAGCAGTCCATGGGGTCGTGAAAAGTCGGACACGACTGAGCCACTTCACTCTCACTTTTCACTTCCATGCATTGGAGAAGGAAATGGAAACCCACTCCAGTGCTCTTGCCTGGAGAATCCCAGGGATGGCAGAGCCTGGTGAGCTGCTGTCTATGGGGTCGCACAGAGTCGAACACGACTGAAGCGACTTAGTAGTAGTAGTAGTAGTTGCTTCTTACCTCTTATGTGACTTTAGAAAGCTACTTAACTTCTTTGAGTCTCGGAACATGGGAGGAATATCTAAGATAATGTAGATAGAGAGTCTGGCACATAGTAAGGCTGCGAAGTGTTAATTCCCTTTTCCTTATTTTCATCATCTGTAAAATGTGGATTAAAAAAATCACCTGAAGTGTTTATCGTAATTATAGATAGTAGTTATTCATTCATTCAACAATTTTCTTTTAGTATTCACTCTGTGTCAGATGCTACCTTAAGGGCTTAGGGTGTATCAGCAAATAAAATAGCAAAGATACTGGCTCTTTTGTGGTTTACATTTTAGCAAGGGAAGATAGACACTAAACTAGCAGAAGCGAATAGAGTTTCTAGTTTGTAAAAAGACGTTAAGTGCTGCAGAGAAAAAAGAACTAAAGTAGGATCTGGGGCCTTGGGAGTGCTGGGGTCGGGGGGCGGTGTGTGTATTAAACGAGACGACCAAACCAGACCTCGTTGACACGGTGGTATTTGCGCAGAGACTTGAAGAAGGTGAGGGACTTGGTCATGATGGCATTTAGGGAAGAGCATTCCATGCAGAAGAGACAGTACATGTCTTCAAATGCTGTGAGACTGTGCCTAGAGTGTTCCAAGAACAGCAAGAAGGCCAGTGTGGCTAGAACAGAGTAAAGGGAGAAGAGAAGGAGATGAAGTCAGGGAGTAACAGGGAAACCAGACCGTGTAGGGCTGACACTGGGGAGACTTTGGCTTTTACTCTAACTGAAATGAAGATGTACTGCAGGGTGCTGAGCAGAGAGGAGTGGTGAGATCTGCCTGTTTAAGAGAATTACACTGCACACTGGCTACTCTGTCCACAGTTGACTGTAGAGAGGCAAGGATGGAAACGAAGAGACCAGTTAGAAGGTTACTGCTGTGTCCAGGTGAGAGATGCTGGTAGCGTGAATTAAGATGGTACCAGTGGTTGGTGAGAAGGAACTGGGTCTTCTTATATTCTGGAAGGTAGAGTCATTAAGTGTCACTGATGACCGTATGTGAAGAATAAGAAAAAGGCAGGAGTTAAGGATAGTCTGAGTAACTGGGAAGATGGAACTGTCATCAGTTCAGAAGAATGTGGAACAGGTTTTGATGGAAAAAATTAGAGTTCACCATTGATCATGTTGAATTTGAGTTGTATATTGAAAATATCCAAATGGGAAAGTCACATTAACAGTTGGCTACATTCATTAGAAGTTTGGGAGACTGATAGGGGCTGAGAGATAAATTTGGGAGTTGACAACACAGAGGTAGAATTAATTAAAGACACGAGGCTGGATGAGGTCACCGAGGGAGTGAGTGTAGACACACAAGAGAAGAGGATCAAGGGCCAAGTCTTAGGGCCTCCAGCTTGAAAAGTTGAGTGAAAGTAGAAGAACCAACAGAGGAAGCTGAAAGGAAGTTGGGAGAAGCAAAACCAAGAGAGTGTGCTGTAATGGGAGTCAAGCGAAGAAAGTGTATCAGGAGGAAGGAGCCTGTGGTGGGTCAAGTATGTTAATTATCTTTTGTGGCTCACTCCAAAACCTAGTAGCTTAAAACAGTGTTTATTTTCTCACAAAGCTTCTGGGGGTCAGGAATCTGGGAGTGGCTAAGCTGAGTGGTTTTGACTCAGGATCTCTTGCAGGGTTGCCGTCAAGCCGTTAGCTGGGGCTGAAGTCATCTCAAGGCTCAACTGGGGCTGGAGAATTCTGTGCCAGCCTCACTCTTACAGTTCTTTGGCAGTCCTCAGTTCCTCACTGGCTTTTGGCTGAACAACTCATTTTCTCACCATGTGGGTTTTTCCATAAGCTGTCTGAGTGGCTTCATGACCTGGCAGCCGCTTCCCCCC
>NW_011494894.1:9466668-9486841 GCF_000754665.1 Bison bison bison | reverse complement strand
CTTCTCCCAGAGCAACTGATCCAAGAGAAAGACGGCATGAAAGGGACCTCCCAAGACGGTAGTCACAGTCTTTTATGACCTAATTTTGGAGTTGTCATACCATCACCTCTGGACGCTCTTGGTCTCACAGCCCAAACCTGGCTCAGTGTGTAGGAGGTTATACAAGGGAGAGAGTACCAGGAAGTGGGGATATCTTAGAAGCTGACTACTAGATCAGGTTGAGAATACTTAACCAGAGAGTGAAAAACTGATGATGGGAAGAGAAAGACAAGGACTTCCTGGTGGCCCAGTGGTTGAGAATCTGCCTTCCAATGCAGGGGATGTGGGTTTGATCCCTGGTTGGGGGACTAAGATCCTACACGCTGCAGGACAACTAAGCCTGCACACCGAGAAGGCAATGGCACCCCACTCCACTACTCTTGCCTGGAATATCCCATGGACAGAGGAGCCCGGTAGGCTACAGTCCCTGGGGTCGCGAAGACTTCACTCTCACTTCACTGCGCCACAACTAGAGAGAAGCCTGCTTGCTGCAATGGAAGATCCCGTGTACTGCAGCTAGGACCCGACACAGCTGAAAATAAATAAATACATTTTTTCAAAAGAGAAGAGAAAGAGAATTACTGGAGTATTGTCCTTGAGTAGGGAAGATATGCGCTGTGTCAAGGGGGAGTGGACCTCAGCTAGACGCATGCTGGGATCAGGAAAACAAACCATGTGGTGGGGGTAGATACAATTACGGGAGTTTGTGGTGTTGTCTTCTGATCATTTCTTTTTCCTCAGTGAAGTGGGGAAGCAAGGTTATCAGCTGGGCTGGCTATGATATATTTTAAAAATCCTGGTTTTGATCCTTTGATGACTTTGATGATGGTGGGTAACTATGGCTGCTGTTAGACCCCTCCGTCATGATTCCTTTCACTTTTAGTTAAAAGGTAGACTTATATTCTTGTAACTTGTCCAGATGTGGGGCATCTGCAAAGTCATGGTACCCTTTTTGAATTAACATAGAAAGAAAGATCTGTTTAACTCCATGCTAAAAACATAAAATCACCTGTGCTGTGCTCAGTCATGTCCGACTCTCTGTGACCCCATGGACTGTAGCCCGCCAAGCTCCTCTGTCCATGGGGTTCTCCAGGCAACGATACTGGAGTGGGTTGCCATGTCCTCCTCCAGGGGATCTTCCCAACCCAGGTCTCCTGCATTGCAGGCAGATTCTTAACCGTCTGAGCCACCAGGGAAGCCCTAAAATCACCCACCCTATTTTTACATAGATAAGAGCTACCAGACCATAAGAGTTTAAGGGAAAAAAAATTACAGGAAAAAATCTTAATGTTCTTTCCATTAATGGAAGTTCTTTTCATTAATTATTTTTTCTTCTTGGAATTGGAAGAAGACTGGAGTTTCTTTATTTCAAGAGTAGAACATATCTGGTCAGAACAATCAAGGTGCCTGGTTGCAGGGTCTCTGTAGTTGACATGAAAAATCACTGGCTTGGACTTTTAGGGCTTTCAGAGCCGTGAAGATAGAAGGCTCTGCCTCCAGATGAGGGAATTATAGAGCATAGAGGAAAAGCACAGGGACCTGTTGGCATTCTCAGAATGTCTCTGGAAGAAGCAGAAGCATCAGCTTCACCCCAGTGCCCCCCACCCCTGCAAGCTTCCAGCAGGCTTTATGTTATTAAATCCTATCCTCTTTTAGGTCTCACTAGAATAAATAGTGATTAGGACTCTGTCTTGGACCCCTAAGCAGCCCAGACTGCCAGTTGGGTCAGGCTACTTGGTCTCCTCTTGACCACTAGGAAAGGGAAGGACAGTGAGAGAAGTTTTTGAATGGGCCACACCTGTGATGCTTAGACTCCAGCTTTAAGACCTAGCATCCCTCCCTCTCCTTCTTCCTCATCCTCTATTCCCCTTGCCTGGCTCATTAGTCCTGGGACCTCCAGGTTCAGGCCTGAGCATGAGGTCAGCCCTTGCTCCTCTTGTGCAGTAGGCAGTTCCTATGGTTGCTCTCCTGGTTCCCAGAAAGCCCTCGCCCCATTGGTTGGGATGGAAAGTAACCTTGGAGATCCTGAATGCTCTCCTAGCAACCATACCAGACCTGGTGGCCACCTCAATTTTGCAGAGACAGATTCTTCTGTAAGAGGAACAAATCAATGAGCCGTCCTGAGGCTAATGTGCTAATGCCACCTTATCAAGCTGGCACGTAGCTCAGAGAAGTCGCCTCTTCCTCTCATCCCTGCTCTGGCACTCAATTTTCCATTGTAGCATCAGCCCCAGGCTTCTGGAAGGCTCCGCAGACCACAGGATTCCTGTAGTGGGTTGATTTTTTCTCCCTTTAGAATCTGCCTGCAATGCAGGAGACCTGAGTTTGATCCCTGGGATGGGAAGATAACCTGAAGAAGAGAATGGCAACCCATTCCAGTATTCTTGCCTGGAGAATCCCATGGACAGAGGATCCTGGCAAGCTAGTCCATGGAGCTGGACACGACTGAATGATTAATACACACACACACACACACACAAACACACACACACACAGTGTATATATGTCAATCACACTTTCCAAATGCATCCCACCCCCTCCTACCCGCTCCTAGCCCCTCCACCCCCAGTATCCATATGTCTGTTTTTTATATCTATGTCTTTATTTCTCTCTTGCAAATAAGCGCAAATGCATCATTTTTCTGGAGTCCACATATAAGCAATACTATACGATACTTGTTTTTCTCTTTCTAACTTACTCCATGCTGTATGACAGTCTCTAGATCTCTCATGCAGTTTTCACCATATGAGGAACAGCTATTCTTCTTCTCCCTATTTTCTAAAAAATAGGACAAAGATGTGCTAAAACTTTAAATTAGATGATAATACCAACAAACAACTTTTTCCTCCATAGGCTTTATAGCTTAGAAAGTGCTTTCTCACTTTATCCTATTTAATCCTCATAATAAATCTATTGGAGGCTAGGACAATTAACTCCGTTTTACAGATGAGAAAACTGAGGCCCAGAGACGCTGCTGACTTGCTCAATGACATTAAGCTGGTAAATGACGATCCTAGGAATAGAGCAGAGAGAAGAAGGGCCAGAAGAGGGTGATTCAAAGCAAAGGTTAACTCTGGAGGAAACCCTCCTGGCAGCTGGAGCCAGCAGCTTGGAGAGTGCTTACTCTCCATGGACCTTGCTGAAGGAGACTGAGGTTCCTGGGGCCACCAACACCTCTCTGCCTCCCGCACACCTAACCTGGATCCTGTGTCAGCTTTCCATTCTGTCTCATTTTCAGGAAAATGCCTTAGCTGCACTGCTGGGCCTACTCTAGTATGTTTCCAAGAGGTTTCACTTCACCTCACAAAACCAGGCACCTCTTTGAAATCTTTAGCCCATCCCTAAAAATCAGCCCTTCAGCTTGGTCAAAGGGCAAAAAAAAAAAACAATGGAAAAGTCAACTAAAAACTCCCTTCCCCTCTTCTAGGTTCTACTGTGCACTTCAGAAATGCTGTCTACCAAGAGGACATAAATATTAAGAGATTCTCCTCTGCAGATTCTAGGTGAACCTTGATTCTTCAGCGAGCCTCCTCATCCCCCAAATCCCTGAAAGATTTGTCCTCCTGTTGTGACCTTTCTGCCCCTCTTCTGAAGTTGTTGGTGCTAACTGTTCCTGAAATAACCTGAATCAAAAATAATGGCTTTCAGGAAAGTTACAATTAGCTTTTCACTGGGAAGAAAGCTCAAAGAGGTGCTTTTTGTTAGTTTTTATTTAAAAAAAGAAAAGAGGTGGAAAAAGAAAAAAGAAGCAACTGAAAAATCTTGTGGCCTTCTGAGTCTGTTGAGAAAACACTGAACTATGTCAGGGGAGAACTGTTCCAACAGGAGACACATTGATTTTTGGCTTCTTTTCATTGTTTTTATTGCTGATTACATCCTCTTTTTCTAGATTGTCAGTGTTGAGTAGAGGTGAATGAATTATTTTTCCTCACAGTTCATTGATTTCTGTGTTGACACACATTGATTTCAGCTCAGAATAAGGAAGAAAGAGAGTCCTAATAGAGCTGTCTTAAGTTGGAAGAGTTGCCTTGGGGGCAGAGATATCTGTGTCAATAGAGGTGTTCAAACATAGGCTGAGTGACTGTGCAGGGAATATTTGGATCTGACTCAAGCAATGACTGGGAGGGTAGCTTGGGTAATCCTTAATGTCCGCTATGTCTATCTCATGTTCAACGTTATGAGATGACTTAATCTCTTTCAGTTCAGTTCAGTTCAGTCGCTCAGTCCTGTCCGACTCTTTGCAACCCCATGAATCACAGCGCGCCAGGCCTCCCTGTCCATCACCAACTCCCAGAGTTCACCCAGACTCACGTCCATCAAGGCAGTGATGCCATCCAGCCATCTCATCCTCTGTCGTCCCCTTCTCCTCCTGCCCCCAATCCCTCCCAGCATCAGAGTCTTTTCCAATGAGTCAACTCTTCGCATCAGGTGGCCAAAGTACTGGAGTTTCAGCTTTAGCATCATTCCTTCCAAAGAAATCCCAGGGCTGAGCTCCTTCAGAATGGACTGGTTGGATCTCCTTGCAGTCCAAGGGACTCTCAAGAGTCTTCTCCAACACCACAGTTCAAAAGCATCGATTCTTTGGCGCTCAGCTTTCTTCACAGTCCAACTCTCACATCAATACGTGACCGCAGGAAAAACCATAGCCTTGACTAGATGGACCTTTGTTGGCAAAGTAATGTCTCTGCTTTTCAATATGCTGTCTAGGTTGGTCATAACTTTTCTTCCAAGGAGTAAGTGTCTTTTAATTTCATGGCTGCAGTCACCGTCTGTAGTGATTTTGGAGCCCCCCAAAATAAAGTCTGACACTGTTTCCACTGTTTCCCCATCTATTTCCCATGAAGTGATGGGACCGGATGCCATGATCTTCGTTTTCTAAATGTTGAGCTTTAAGCCAACTTTTTCACTCTCCTCTTTCACCTTCATCAAGAGGCTTTTTAGTTCCTCTTCACTTTCTGCCATAAGGGTGGTGTCATCTGCATATCTGAGGTTATTGATATTTCTCCCAGCAATCTTGATTCCAGCAAGATAATAATCCATAATAATAATAATTCCATAATAATTCCATAATCTCTTTAGCTAGAGCCTATATCTTAACCAGGACAATATTTCCAATATGGTGGTATGCTGGAGGGTTTTTTTGGTGATGGATTTATCATTAAAAGCAGGAAAAATTATAAAACAACAGTATACCATTCCATGCCTATTAGAACGGCCAAAATTCAGAATATGACAGCACCAAATGTTGGCAAGGATGGGAAGCAGTAAGAGCTCTCATTCATTGCTAGTGGAATACAAAGTGGCGCAGCCACTTTGGATGATAGTTTGGCTGTTTCTTGCAAAAATAAATGTACTATTGCTATATGATCAGGCTATCATGTTCATTGGTATTTATGCAAAAGAGTTGGAAACTTATGTTCATAAAGAAACCTGCACACAGACGTTTCTAGCAGCCTTAGTCATAATTGCCAAAACTCAGAAGCAAGATGTCCTACATCTTGGACATGATGGATGAACTGCAACATCAGATAATGGGATATTACTCAGTACTAGAAAGAAATGAACTATCAAGCCATAAAAAGACATGGAGGAAGCTTCAGGGCATGTTGCTAAGTGAAAGAAGTCAATCTGAACAGACAACATACTGTAGGGCTCCACCTGTATGATGTTCTGGGAATGGCGAAACCATGGCAACTGTAAAAGGAGATTTGTGATTGCCAAGGGTCAAAAGGGCGTGGGGGCGGGGTGAAGAGGCAGAGCACAGGGCAGTGAAAATACTCTTTATGATACCTGTCATTGTACATTTGCTCAAACCTATGTAATCTCCCGGCTTTGATAATGCTGTGTCAGTGGAGGATCATCAGTAGTGACAAGTGTACCATTCTGGTGGGGTGTGGACAGTAGGGGAGGCTTTGCATGTGTAAGGGCAAGAGGTAAATGCGAACTCTATGTGCCTTACTCTCAGCTTTGCTTTGAACCTAAAACTGCTCTAAAAAATTAAAGTCTTTTTTTAAAAAAATGAAAAAAAAGGTAAAAATAGAATTAGCACATCAAATCATGATTTTATGGATATCATTGCCTAGGATGAAAGCTCAGACAGTCAATGCCATGGAAACCCACTCTAAGATTGCACGAATTACAGGTGGGGTCCTGAGACATGACCTTGAACATTTAAAACCTTCATTGCTGAATTTCGACACTGACTGTTGCAAAGCTTGAATAGTTTAGACAATCCAGGTAAATGATTTGAAATCATATCTACAGTATTTCCATGCTGTATCTCAGTGCTCTTTTCAAGGATACATTGTGAAGCAGATTTGAATTTGCATGGCCACAAAACTCAGAAATAGATATGATTTTCATTATTTCCAGAACCTTATTTGATTTCTGAATCCCCAGCCACTGTAATGGTGAACAACTTGGTATTTTCAAATTCATGTTTTATCTTGGTTCTAGCCAGAGATTTCCTAGTTAACGCACAATTTATCATTCTTTTGATTAAATATATCGTGAACTAATATTCTGTCTCCTCTCCCTTCTTCCCTGGTGCTTTCATGGCCTGACATTGGCGTGGGGTATGTGGCCTGTGAGGGTGGCCGCAGACTGGCTGTGACTGGAGTGTAGATATCCTCTGCTGGGTGGGCATGGGTGTGACTGCATCAGCTGCTGGACCCTCTGTGTGCCCCGCCATGCCGCTAGTCGCCAGTCTCTTCCTTGCCTGAACCCTGAGGCCCCTTCAGGACAGTGGCTAGATCCCCTCAACCCTCTCCGTGGGCAGGAATGTGTGCTGAAGATAGGAAATCTGCAGAGAGTCTCCTGCACCACTTGGAGGACACAGGAACTTTAGGGGTGGCTCAGACAGTCAAGAATCTGCCGGCAATGCAGGAGATGCAGATTTGATCCCTGGGTCAAGAAGTTCCCCTGGAAAAGGAAATGGCTACCCACTCCAGTATTCTTGCCTGGAAAATTCCATGGGCAGTGGAGCCTGGCAGGCTACAGTCCATAGGGTCACAAAGAGTTGGACACAACTCAAGCGACTTAGCATGTACGTGGCTATCCCAGGCCCTCCCTCTGCCTCACCCCAGCCCGGCCCTGCCTCCAATTTCCCTTGTGACATGTTAAGCGCCTGATGGTTAGGGCCCTTCGAGTGACCGTCTCTGCCCAGGGTTCTGGAGAGGAAGCAGACACACTTACTGTATTATTGCTGTAGCAGCTTCCAATATGCTCTTTCCCTGCTCCCTAGAGTCTGTTCTCAACACCAGCCAAGTAGGATAGTGTCCTGCTGCTGCTGTTGCCAAGTCGCTTCAGTCGTGTCCAACTCTGTGTGACCCCATAGATGGCAGCCCACCAGGCCGCACCGTCCCTGGGATTCTCCAGGCAAGAACACTGGAGTGGGTTGCCATTTCCTCCTCCAATGCATGAAAGTGAAAAGTGAAAGTGAAGTCGCCCAGTCGTGTCCGACTCTTAGCGACCCCATGGACTGCAGCCTACCAGGCTCCTCCATCCATGGGATTTTCCAGGCAAGAGTACTGGAGTGGGGTGCCATTGTTCTAGCTCTGCTTAAAACCCTCCAATGGATTCCCATTTCACTCAGAGCCAAAGGTACAGCCCTTCCACATTACTTCTCTGAGTTTATCTCTTGCTATTCCTGTTCTAGCCACACTGGTCTCCTTCCTGCTCTTAGAATGTTCTAGGCCTGCTCCCTCAGTGAGGCCTTAGCACTATGTCTCTGTCTCTCTGGAGATCTCAATTGCTCACTTTTCCCCATTCCTTCAAGTTTGCTCAAATGTCACCTCCCCCGTGAGGTCTACCCTGACCGGGCTATTTAAATTACAACCCACCCCAGCTCCCCCCACCCCACGCCATACTTGGCCAACTCTTTTGTTATAATGCACAGTTCTCAGCTTAAATAAATACCATCCTCCAAGCAGCCTCCCTGATTCCCCAGTGCTCTCTATGGACTCCCAAAGTAGGTGTTTTTGTTTTTTTTTTTCATTTGAGCACTTAGCACAGTGTCATGTCAGAATCTGTTCATCAGCCTGTTTTGAGCCCTGATGCCTAGCCCAATGCTTGGCACATAATAGGTGCTCATTATACATGTGTGGAATAAATAAATGATTGGATGAATGAGTGAATCAGTTCATTAAAAAGAAAAAAAGATTGTTGCAATTAGCTAGAAGGCTTGTAAAGCCTTCAGTATGGTGCCTGGCTCAAAAAGAGGTAATTTATAATTTATATGATAAGGGAAAGCTTCTTGCCACAGAGCTTCCGTATTGTCTGTCATTCAGCTAGTCTCAGTGAAAATGGCACTGCTTTTTATACAGGAGAAATCAGACCAAAATGTTGGAAAAGTGTGTGTTGGATGGAAGGGGCAGTCCTATGTTTCTCCAGCATCGTCTTACAGGTGACTTGCAGAGACCCTCTTCTTGCCTCATCTCCTGTTATCACTGCAGCAGCCCAGCTTCAAGGCATCTTGAAATGTGCTAATGTATTTAAGTGATTTTCATTTTACCTCGAAGAGCCTCCTTTGCTAGGGGATCTCAAGTTTAAGGTAGAAAAAAGAGGTAGAAGAAAGGCAGGGTAGCCTATCTTGGAGCGTATGTATGATGACTAGATGGTCCAGCTTTCTGATGCTTCCCAATTTTGTACAATTGTATTTTTTCTAATATGGGTAACTATATGAGATGTTTCTTATATGTCATTTTTAAAGTCAGAAAAAAATTTTTTTCAGACCACTTTTAATTTTTGAATTGAGAAGTAAGGTCGCCATAATCATGGTGAATTTTTTTGGACAAGATTATGGTGAAGACAGTCAGGAATTTGACAACAGCCAGAGGACAGTGAAGAGCCATGGCAGCTGGAGGATGCGAGTATAATGTGGCAAGGGAGAGACCAGGGGCCAGGAAAGGAGGGGAAAGATCCCAAGATGCATTTTGTCCATCCCAACCCCCCACTCCCTCCCCACCACATTTCATCCCAAGCAGAGCTGTCACTTGATTTTTGTCAAGCGAAGACAGGATCGCAGGTGATAACTCATTCCCTCTTTTCCACATCTCTGGGCTGCCCCAGACCTGCTCTGTGATGATCCTGCATGGTACTGCCTGGGGAGGCCTGGGACACTTGTGCCAAGAGTTTGCTCTGCTGCATGCAATACTGTGTTTGTTTAGAAGGTGCCACTGTCCATAGCTCTGCTTCTTTACCACAGTCCTGTGTAAAGACACAAAGCCAGGGCTTCCCTGTGGTCCAGTGGTTAAGCATCCGCCTACCAGTGCAGAAGACATGGGTTCAATCCCTGGTCTGGGAACTAAGATCCCACATGCTGTGGTGCAACTAAGCCCATGTGCCTCAGCTACTGAAGCCTGGGCACCTAGAGCCCCTGCTCTGCAACAAGAGAAACCACTGCAATGAGAAGCCCCCACTCACCTCAACTAGAGGAAAACCTGTGCATGGCAAAGAAGACCAAGCGCCCCTTATACAGTACTGAGTATAAAATAAAAATTCAATAAATATTAACCATTATATTTATTGATGGTAATAATGATGACAGTGTCTGCTAGGACCACTAAATCTTTTTATGCTACACTTAATTGCAGAAAGTCCTTTTCCATGTAATTCAGTTCCCTTCCCCACCTAAATTGAATTTAACTTTTACTCAATTGAATTTAACTTTATTCAGTTCAAATCATTTCCCCATTATACCAGTGATTCCTTTTTTTTTTAAGTTTCACTGTGGAGAGTCATGAGATGGAAGGTGAGGGGAGGGCTACCTGCCTGGATACTTCTCTGAAACCTTTGTGATAGACGTAGCATCTTTTCATGAAAATCCCAGAAGCAGCCAAAGAAGCAAGAAGAAGTGAAGGTGTTAGTTGCTCAGTCCGACTCTTTGCAACCCCATGGACTGTAGCCCTCCAGGTTCCTCTGTTCAAGGAATTCTCCAGGCAAGACCACTGGAGTGAACCAGTGATTCTTAGAATTAGTATCCCATTATCAAGAATTTTATGTAAGACTGAGGTCCCAATGTCTTACGTGTAAAAGACAAACGACAACCAAAAAAATTATGTTGAGGAGCGTGAGGGGATGTCTCCCTGTTGTGGCCAAAGCGACTCACTGGCTTTTCAGGTTTATAGAATAGTTATGTCTTGTCATGGTGTGGGTGGCTATGGGGGCTTCTAGTCAGTGAGCTTTGGGATGAAGTGACGGAAAATCTAACGAGAATGCAGGGGCTGCAGCTGTAAGGAACCGTGATGTCTCGAACTGCTAGAGTCTAGTGGTGGATGGCTGGGCAGGCTGACGGGACGTGGTGACACCATTCTTGAGGCCTGCCCTCCTCCATGTGGCAGCTTGGTCTTCAGGTTGGCAATGAGGCTGTGGTGGTGGCGGTTCCACAGTTCACATCTGTGTAGGACACCATCCAGAGACAGTTCCTTTAAAAGCTTTCCTTAAAATCTGGAAGAATTCTCCCCACAGCCCCAGGAAGCTTGACCTCTTCCCTTCCTGGCCTTAAGTCAGTCACGTGCCCTTCCCTTAACTACACCGTCTGTGGGATTCTCCAGGCCAGAATCCTGGAGTGGGTAGCCTTTCCCTTTTCCAGGGGATCTTCCCAACCCAGGAATTGAACCCAGGTCTCCTGCATTGCAGGCAGATTCTTTACCAGCTGATCCACAAGGGAAGCTCCTTCTCTTAATTAATCACCTGCAAAGGGTTAGGATTACCTTGACTGGTGTGGTCTAACTAGAACCCACAGGTTGAGCAGAAAGTGCATGAGGGCAGGGGCATGGAAGGTCCTGAATGAAATAACCGTACGCCCACTGCAGTTTTTCTTTTTCAGCTTGTTGTAGGCGTGCAGGCGTTGTCAACGTGGTTGTATTTTGTTGTCTAATGTCACACAAGTGCTCCATGTCTTAGTCTACAACTCCACCAGTCTGAGCTGCACACATTGAACTGACAACATTGTGTGCTGTGTGTGTGTGTGTGTGTGTGTGTACTGAGCATAAAATCCTTCAGGTCATTTTATCTCTGGAAATGCAAGTTTTGTTGGCTTAAAAAACAGGTTAATTATAATATCATTATTAGTAATTATGTGGTAAAATACACAATGGATGGCCAGAAAGAAAAAAGGCATAAATGAGCAGTGAGAGAGAGCAGAGATGAGGGTGGGATGAAGAAGAGAGTTAGAACAGCTCTCAGAGGCCAGGTACGCTTGAAAGGCATCCGTTCATCCTTTTATTTCTGTGGGGACCTGAGCACCCAGCTCAGAAGCCATGACTTTCCACTTGCTGGCCCTCTTCGCTGTAACTTCCCATGTGTCTGATCATAGCCGAGAGGGTGTCCAGACAAAGGCTGGCTTCTGAGACAGGCCTGACAGTGGGGTCTGACCCCCAGGAGGGGCCACTGGCAGACAGGTGGGGCAGAGTTCAGTATCTGGAAGGGACGGCCACCACCACAGGGGCTCACATCTGGCCAGAATGCAAGGCCTTGAGGCCTTAAGGTTGTCCTACTTTCTGTGGCCGCACCTGGAAGCCTGAAATGCAGATTGGGGGGCTCTGCACTTGTTTCTCTCGGCTGGTGGTGGCTCCGACTGGCTCTCTCCAGGCAAACCAGATTCCCTGCTTAGAGCTGCAGAGGAAGGGGCTACTCGTGGGCTAGTGCCTCTGAGAAGCTGCACTGGAACTGGAATCCTGCTCAAAAAGGAGGTGCCATTTATGCCGACTCCAACCCCTTTACTGCGGCAGTAACTTATTCCTCTTTAACAGACAGCTTCCAGGCAAACCAATTCAAGTCATCTTGGTCTGTGTGGGCAGGAGGGCTATTATCAGGCACTAGGTGGAGATCCCAGTGCTCCTGAAATTGACACTTGACAAGCACTTGATGGAAACAGAGGTGCTGGGGGAGTTTGTGCAGCACTCTGCGTTCAGCTGTCGGAGCCCGACGACGCTGCAGCGGTTTGGACAAATGTCTTTCAGGGAATAGGTGTGGTCTCCTGGAAGTCGGCTCCCAAGCCCTTCTGTATCCCAAGCCAGACAACTGTGGCACCTTAACTCTCTTTCCATAAAGCTGTCATCATAACTGATTCCTTCCAGATCCTGAGAATGTTATTCTGTCCTTAGGTTTCTACTTGCTCTAAGATCTTCAGAAAAAGTAGGCCTTCCTTTTTAGCTTTGCCTGTCTTGTCTGTTTATGTCTGAGTGCTTTAGGGAAGTAGAAGGAATAGCAGAAGTAACAAATCCTGGAAAAGTCACAAATTCTCAAGGAATTTCAAGATACTCTTGTAGAAGTAATTTTTGGTTAAAAAAAAACACAGAATTTTTTTTTTTTTTTTTAATGCTGGGCTAACTCCTTAGGTTTCTTCCTGGATTCTTTTTGTGGTACCATAAAGAATTACCCGTGCCTTTATCATTCCCTGACATGTGGTAGGTGCTCAACAAATGTTTGTTGAATGAATCCATGGACATTTCTGCATGGAAATTAAGCCTCCCCTCCCATGTTAAAGCGTTTCCCTTCCCCTCTCTGAGCCAGGCAGGTCCTGTGGAGATTATAAGAAGTTCTTAAAGCAGAACAGCAAAGGCAAATATTCAAGCAGATTGGAAAGTTACAAGCAAAAGCCCCTTAAGCCCACTCCTGCCCA
The DNA here is from genome assembly GCF_000754665.1 of Bison bison bison. NCBI lineage: Eukaryota > Metazoa > Chordata > Mammalia > Artiodactyla > Bovidae > Bison > Bison bison. Next base: position 9,474,177 of record NW_011494894.1, on the reverse strand, counting down.
CTCAAATGTAGTGGTAAGGATCTCTGCAGAAGCCAATACTTTAAGAGGACTAATTTACCACAATAGCAAAATTATAGTATGGGAAATTGCAGAATATCTTCCTTCCCCTCTACTTCCCCTTCCTCCTCTTTTCCCTCCCCCACTCCTTTCTTTTATAAAAACGTATTGAATGTTTTTAGGGCTGGGTGCTGGGGATACAACGGTGGATAAAGCTGCTGTGGTCTCTGCCTCATTGTTCAGTCTCTAAGTCCTGTCTGACTCTTCGTGACCCCATGGACTGCAGCACGCCAGGCTTCCCTGTCCTTCACTATCTCCCGGAGTTTGCTCAAACTCATGTGCTTTGAGTCCGTGATGCCATCCAACCATCTCACCTTTTGTCGCCCCCTTCTCCTGCCCTCAATCATTCCCAGCATCCAGGGTCTTTTCCAGTGAGTCGGCTCTTCAGATCAGATGGCCAAAATACTGGAGCTTCAGCTTCAGCAACAGTTCTTCCAATGAATATTCAGAGTTGATTTCCTTTAGGATTGACTGGTCTGATCTCCTTGCTGTCCAAGGGACTCTCAAGAATCTTCTCCAGCACCACAGTTCGAAACTATCAATTCTTTGGCTCTCAGCCTTCTTAATGGTCCAACTCTCACATCCGTACATGACTACTGGAAAAATCATAGCTTTGACTATACGGACCTTTATCAGCAAAGTAATGTCTCTGCTTTTTAGTACTCTGTCTAGATTCATCATAGCTTTTATTTCAAGGAGCAAGAGTCTTTTAATTTCATGAAAAGACCAGTCACCATCTGCAGTGATTTTGTAGTCCAAGAAAATAAAATCTGTCATTGTTTCCATTGTTTCCCCATCTATTTGCCATGAAGTGATAGAACCAGATGCCATGATTTTTGTTTTTTGAATGTTAAGTTTTAAGCCACCTTTTTCACTCTCCTCTTTCACGTTCATCAAGAGGCTCTTTGGTTCCTCTTCACTTTCTGCCATAAAGGTGTTGTCATCTGCATATCTGAGGTTATTCATATTTCTCCCCAAAATCTTGATTCCAGCTTGTGCTTCATCCAGCCTGGCATTTCACATGATGTACTCTGCATATAAGTTAAATAAGCAGAGTGACAATATACAGCCTTGACGTACTCCTTTCCCAATTTGGAACCAGTTTGTTGTTCCATGTCTGGTTCTAACCATTGCTTCTTGATCTGCATACAGATTTCTCTGGAGGCAGGTAAGGTGTTCTGATATTCCCATCTCTTTAAGAATTTTCTGCAGTTTCTTGTGATCCACACAGTCAAAGGCTTTAGCGTAGTCAGTGAAGCAGAAGTAGATGTTTTTCTGAATTCTCTTGCTTTTTCGATGATCCAGCAGATGTTGGCAATTTGATCTCTGGTTCCTCTGCCTTTTCTAAATCCAACTTGTACATCTGAAGGTTCTTGGCTCATATACTGCTGAAGCCTAGCTTGAAGAATTTTGAACATAATCTTTCTAGCATGTGAAATGAGTGCAATTATACGATAGTTTGAACATTCTTTGGCATTGCCTTTCTTTGAGATTGGAATGAAAACTGACCTTTTCCAGTCCTGTGGCCACTGCTGAGTTTCCCAAATTTGCTGGCATACGGTCTCTCTCTTCATGTAGCTTAAAGGCCAATGTGTGTGTATGTGTGTGTGTGTGTGTGTGTGTTTATATGTGTTTTGAAGGGGGGTAGTCTGTAGTGTGAGCCTGCTGCATAATTGATTAAGGCCAACACCAACACTTTGCGTTGCTGAGGTCTTGTTTCCCAAGTCCTCAGGATCCTTTGGTGAATTGAGTATCACGCCACTTAGCCTTTTTCTTTTGTGTAAAATATATCTGTTTCTCTCTGTGCATACTATGATGTGGCTAATTTATAGTAGTTGATTAATAACTCACTGGATTGGCCAATATTCAATTTGATTCACTTTTGTGGTTATATCATAATATAGATAGCAGTTGTGTGACGCAGATGATCTCTATAGGTTTCTCCTTCCTATCCTTGACATGCAGGTAGATTGCATTTCTGCTCTCCTTTGATTAAGCAGGGCCAGGAGACAGTTCTGGCTAATGGAAGAGGGGGGAAATGCTATACATCACTTCCAGATCTGGCCTCTAGACCTTTTGTAAGAATCCCCAAGAGCTTTTTCTTTTTCTTTGTCTCCTGGCTGGAGAGAAAAAGTCTAGTGGAGGATGATGAGGCTCTAGGCTCAGTTGTTAGCTGCCTATTTTTGTTAATAAAGTTTTATTGAAGCAATCACATTCATTTGTCTATGTGTTATCTATGGCTACTTTTATACTACAAAGGCTGTGGTGAGGAGTTGCAGCTAAAACTCACACCCTGCTAAGCCTAAAATATTTACTTTCCAGCCCTTAAAAAACAATGCCATCCTTAGGGGATGACAGGGCCCATGAATGAGATCAGTCTGGGTCCTGGAATGACGGGGTGCAGGGTCTTTCCCATCTTCTAGGCCAACTTGCATTATTTGACTATGACATGAGAGAGAAATAAACCTTTTTTTAAAAAATTATTTTTCCAGTTTTATTGAGATACAATTGACATACAGCAGTGTATAAGTTCAAGGTAGTTACTTATATACATAATGAAATGACCACCACCATCAGCCTTGTTAACATTCATCATCTCAAATATATCAAAAAAAAGAAAAATGAAAAAAATTTTCCCATGTGATGAGACATCTTAGGTTCAACTCTCCACAACCTTCACATGTAGCATATAGTCATATTAACAACTGTCATCATGCTGTATTTGGCTTCCTGGGTGGCTCAGATCTGCCTGCAATGAGGGAGGCCAGAATTGATTTCCGAATTGGGAAGATCTCCTGGAGAAAGGAATGACTACCCAGTCCAGTATCCTTACATGAAGAATTCCATGGACAGAGGAGCCTGGTGGGCTGCAGTCCTTGGGATGGCAAAGAGTCAGACATGACTGAGTGAATAACCCTTGCACTTGCACTTGGGTTAAACCATCGATATTTGCGTTTTTTTTTTTTGACTAGCATTATTTACCTAATAAAATATGTCATTTATATAATAAAAACAAGAGCTAACATTTATTGGGCATTTTTATTAGGTACTGTTCTATGTGTTTCTACTATTCTATGTGCTTCTGTTCTCAAAACAACCCTATGAAGAATCTGCTCTTAGTGATGTTTTAAAATGAGGAAATGAAAGACTCTGTCATTTGTCCAGGGATTCATTTGGTCAGAGGGGAGCTGGAATTCATACCTAGGCTGCATGGCTTCAGCATTATGGCTCCAAGCCTCTCTTTTTTCCTTCATATTTACATAATTCACATCTCCAAGTTTTTTCTGAGAGTCTATCTTATTTGAGTTTCACCACAGACTTCTGAAAGACAGGTTATATTATTATTGACAATATAATTACAGAATATATTTATTAGTAAATATTGTATTAAATAGTAGAAATTATATAATTATTATCATTGGTCAGGAGAGGAAACTGACCTAAAGAAGTGACTTACTAAAGCTTGCTTAACTAGCAAATGGCAGAACTATATCCTGAGCCCTGAGCTGCTGACACCAGTTTGAAGTTATGTGTCTTCCTTGGGTCTCGGTTTCCATTCAAAATACACCAACCTGTCAAATGCTCTTGGACATTAGCCCATCCTTGAACGGTCAGCATAACAACATGGACATATGGAGAGGGATGTGGGATGGGCAAAAACGGATGTCAGTCTAGGGGAGGATGGAGTTTTGCAGGAGTGGGGGTGGGTCAAGGAGCTCATCCTGGATGTTTTTTGGTACCTTCAGTTCATGATGCAGACTGAACATGAGTGAAAGGGACACTGTCCCACCTACGGGCCTTTAACATCCTAATTCATCCAAGATATTACTTCTTATCCACTTGGCACAATCTCTCAGGACATTTCCTGCCTTTAGGACAGTGTTACTCAAGACTTGATTCCTGGGAGTGGTGGAGATGAGGTGGTGCTTATTAAAACTGCAGATTCCTGAACCCACCTAAGATCTATTGCATGAGAATCTCTGGAGGAAGGTCCCAGGAAGCTGCATTTTAAAATCAGCAATGTAGATGCTTCTGATGGACACTAAAGCTTGAGACTCACAACCCTGGGAGGTTACCCCAAGTGAACAATCCAGCTTTTACTCCTCCTTTGTGGTCAGGTAGCAAGCTAGCTCAGATAAGAATCCCTAGATGAATATTTATCACCGTACCAGGAATGTTCCTCTCTGAGTAGGTGGGTGAGGATGAGGAGTAGGGTCATTCCCTGCCTTTTGTTTTGCTGGACAGGAAGCCCACTAAGTATGTCAATTCTCTTCTCTAGAGCATCATTTTTAGAAAAGAACTCAGAATGGTATCTCAGTTGTGTAGTAGCTTTTTAAAAAGTGTTTTCCTCTTGTGAGTTCTCATTCCTTATGGTTGGATGGGGACCCTTCTGCCCTCTCCCTGCCCAGGGCAGACAAAGGTGCAGGGCTCGGGTATCTCAGGTCCAGCTGAGGGACATTTGTGAGCCTCCCAGTCACCTTTTACTGCCCGTCAGCTCCACTTCTGTTCGCTGTCTCCCAGCCTGTGCTGCTTGGTGGGGCATCCAGGGCTGACTTCTTCCTCCTTGCTCAACTCAAAACTTTCAGGGTTTGAAGGCAGTACGTTCACAAGAGCATTGTGACTTTGTTGACTTCTTGATGTATCCGTCTCTCAGAAGGTGACTGGAAGATATTCACGTTCTGGAAGAATCAGAAAGTGAGGGGTGGGAGTGGAATGGGCATGAACCCAATGAGAGGACGATGTATGTCTTCAACATGGTGGACTCACCTGTTGGGTCTGAGAGGCAAGGACATGCCAAGGGGATGCATGGACCATTATTACTAAAGCAATCAAAGATAGATGGATAAAATTAAAACTCTTTAAAAAAGTATATGTATATATATATTTTAATATATATTATTTTTGCCATACCACTCAGTATGTGGCATCTTATTTCTCTGATCAGAGATTGAACTTTTGCCCCCTGCATTGGAAGTGTGGAGTCTTAACCACAGAGCCACCAGGGAAGCCCCTAAAATTAAAACTCTTGATGGTCCAAAGAGTTTGTTCCTTTTGGGAGGAAGATCTTGACTTTGGCTCTGAGGGGAGAGAGGAGAGAAGGTTTCAGAGGCAGGCAGGTGTGTGGACCACTGGCTTGAGCATCTTCATCAGTGCAAGGTGCTTGGGAGTAAGAGTGGAAAGGAGAGCCCTTACTCTGCTTCCCTATGTGGGCTGACAAACAAAGGGAGACAAATAAGTTTAATGGGGCTGCTGGATTACAAATGTGCCTAAACCTTCTTCCTCCTCAGGATCACCACAATTTAAGATCCCGTACCTGGCATACCTTCCTGGGTTGGGAAGATCCCCTGGAGAAGGAAATGGCAGCCCACTCCAGTATTCTTGCCTGGAGAATCCCATGGACAAAGGAGCCTGGCAGGCTACAATCCACGGGATCGCAAGAGTTGGACACAACTTAGCGACTAAACCACCACCACCACCACCTTGCGTATTAGTCAAACAAACCAACAAAGAAGAAGAAGAGAAGTAAGTGGAAGGCAAGTTTAGAGGAGTAAGATAGGTGTCCTCGGGGCTTTCATGAGCTCATTCTTGAGCCATTATCGCAGAGCAGCAGGGTCTGTTTTCCTTCCCCTAGAGACTGCAGGTGGGCACACAGGACAGAAACTTTGCCCTCAGGAAGCTTCTCACTTGATGTGTCCACCCTCCATTCTGTTGCTGCGATTCATGGGGTCTCAAAGAGTCGGACACGACTGAGCGACTGATCTGATCTGATCTGATCCTCTCTTTATTTCTGCTGCTCTATAGAACTTGTGGACACAGACTAAGTGGCCATGATGGTGTCCAAAAGGTCCAGTTGAAAGGGCAAAGTTTACAAAAGTTCATCAATAAAGTTTTATCAGAACCCAGTCACACACATTCATTTACATATTGTCTGGTTGCTTCAGGCTACAACCGCAGAATTTGAGTATTTGCAAGAAAGATTACATGGCCTGCAACGTCTGAAATAATTACTATCTGGTCCTTTTACAAAAAATGTACCTGTCCCTCTAGATCTAGAGGCCTCACACTGGTTTTAAGTGCTTGGCCTTGAAATGACGTACATCCTCCACTCACAACTCACAGGTCAGCAAGCTCACATGAACCTCAGGGGGCCAGGGTGTATATCCTACCATGTGCCCGGGATGGGGATAACCAGACTATATGACTAACAGTTATCAGTGACCGCCATGTGACCCCGTGGACCCCCACCAGGCTCCTCTGTCCACAGAATTCTCCAGGCAAGAATACTGGAGTGGGTTGCCATTCTCTTCTCCAGAGAATCTTCCCGACCCAGAGATTGAACCCAGGTCTCCTGCATTGCAGGCAGATTCTTTTCTGTTTGAGCCATGAGGGAAGCCCTCATCAGTGACCACCACAACAGTCTCCTACGTGTTGAACTTAGTCCTAGGGTCTGGATATAGAAAGATAAATCCAGACAAGATCTCTGATCTCCAGGTATTCAAAGAATGCCAGAATTTGGGGGCTGGGAGAAAAGCTAAGTATAGAGAGATTCAAATGTCCTTCCCTGGAAGATGCAGACTCCGTCTCGTCTAAATTTCCTGAGATGAAAGATGTTTTCTCAGCTCGATGATAGCCAGACCTGGGGACTGGCCAGCTTGGCAGGCGGTGGGGGCGACAGATTCCCATGATGAACATTTATATCAATAATAGAAGGGTTGTTTAACAGGAATTCTTAAAGGAAAGATGAGATAATTTCATGTTTTGATATTCGTAAAATTGATTCTGTTGAAGCAGGAGTGCTGTGGTGCATATTACTGCTGCTGTAATTTTGGCAAAAGATGTGACTCAACTTGGCAGAGTGTCTGGGAAGGGGGAATCCAGTGAGGAGGGAGAGGGTGGGCCAGGAATCAGAGACAAGGAGCCAGGTCCTTGGTGGGAGCTGGGAGGGTGGTCCGGGAGCCTCTGCCAAGCGGGGACATGAGGAAGGTTCTCTCGGCTGCAGAGAACCCGAGGCTGCTTGGGTTTCTGGTGGTGCTAAAGCCTGCGGAGAGAGAGGGAGCAGCCAGGGAGGGGTGTGTGCATGTGTGTGGTGGGGGAGAGACATTTAAACATTGTAGGAATGAAGGATAAATTTAAAATCCATCAAGCAGAGTTGAGACAGGATGACAACGTGAGGAACATGAATCACTCTTTCTAGGGACCCACCCAACTGTGTGCAGGATTGGAAATGGATTTTCCCCTTCATTTCTCCTCTCCTGCAAGCTTATCTGGGACCCTTTATCTCCCCCGCCCTTGCCCTCTTGATCTAGCTTGGTGGCTGCATACCTAAGGCTGGTCAGTGCATCCCCAGGGCCTCCTCCCCTCTATCTCTGAGCTGTTGGGTGTGGAGCTGTGCCAGCTGGGATGACCAGTCCACGTGCTCGAAATGTAGGAGACAAATGAGGAAGATACATC
>NW_011494894.1:9465230-9466542 GCF_000754665.1 Bison bison bison | reverse complement strand
ACACTCATACCAGGCTTGATCAGCTATGCACTAAATCATCTTGCCTTTTTTTTTTGTGGGGGGTGCACCTTGAGGCATGTGGGATCCTTAGTTCCCCAACCAGGAATACGAACACCCCCTCCCCCCCCCCCCGCCCGTACAGTGGAAGCAAGGAGTCTTAACCACTGGACTGCCAGGGAAATCCCCATCCTGCCTTTTCTACCTGCTTCCTTAATATAATGAGGAGGGGGTTGAGGGGGCATTTATGGATTTTGCTTCATGGGTTAGAGGCAGTGTGATCAATATAGTGGAAAAAACTGTGAGTTAAATTTAAAATCTGAGCCCTTTCCTGCTCTTTTATTTCTAGTATGACTAGTCTGAGCAAGACTCTTTATCTCTCTGGATCTCACCTATAAAATGATACGGCTCGACACTTAAGATTCCTGCCCATTTTAATATTCTAAGTTTTTATGATTTGCGATTTGGTATGCAGTCCAGACTGTGGAAGGTGGAGCAGGGTGTGGGAAGATGCCTTCCCTGGGGGCCCAGCCTAGTCCTCAGTTCATCATAGGTGCTCACTAAGCCCTGGATTAGTGATGTGAATACCTGGGCTCCTCCCAGTATGTAGACCAAACGGCACTTTTTGGAGCCACGGGGGCGTGTTTGTGCCAGCTGTGTCACTAGGGGCATGGTTTGGAACGCGGGTGGAGAAGAGGCTGGGAATCACGGGTGTTGGGCTCTTGGCTGGGAGGGAAATAGGAGGTAGAGGTCTGGAAAAGATGGTAAGTTTAGGTTGTCTCAATTCAGGACTGTCCCCCAGACCTCACACTTGCTATGGGAACTCTTTCTAAGTCCTTCAGTTCAGTTCAGTTCAGTTGCTCAGTCGTGTCCGACTCTTTGCGACCCCGTGAATCGCAGCATGCCAGGCCTCCCTGTCCATCACCAACTCCTGGAGTTCACTCAGACTCACGTCCATCGAGTCAGTGATGCCATCCAGCCATCTCATCCTCTGTCGTCCCCTTCTCCTCCTGCCCCCAATCCCTCCCAGCATCAGAGTCTTTTCCAATGAGTCAACTCTTCGCATGAGGTGGCCAAAGTACTAGAGTATCGGCTTCAGCATTATTCCTTCCAAAGAAATCCCAGGGCTGATCTCCTTCAGAATGGACTGGTTGGATCCTCTTGCAGTCCAAGGGACTCTCAAGAGTCTTCTCCAACACCACAGTTCAAAAGCATCAATTCTTCGGCGCTCAGCCTTCTTCACACTCCAACTCTCACATCCATACATGACCACTGGAAAAACCATAGCCTTGACTAGATGGACCTTTGTTAGCAA
>NW_011494894.1:9463685-9465130 GCF_000754665.1 Bison bison bison | reverse complement strand
TATGCTATCTAGGTTGGTCATAACTTTTCTTCCAAGGAGTAAGTGTCTTTTAATTTCATGGCTGCAGTCACCATCTGCAGTGATTTTGGAGCCCCCCAAAATAAAGTCTGACACTGTTTCCACTATTTCCCCATCTATTTCCCATGAAGTGATGGGACCGGATGCCATGATCTTCATTTTCTGAATGTTGAGCTTTAAGCCAACTTTTTCACTCTCCTCTTTCACTTTCATCAAGAAGCTTTTTAGTTCCTCTTCACTTTCTGCCATAAGGGTGGTGTCATCTGCATATCTGAGGTTATTGATATTTCTCCTGGCAATCTTGATTCCAGCTTGTGCTTCTTCCAGCCCAGCATTTCTCATGATGTACTCTGCATATAAGTTAAATAAGCAGGGTGACAATATACAACCTTGACATACTCCTTTTCCTATTTGGAACCAGTCTGTTGTTCCATGTCCAGTTCTAACTGTTGCTTCCTGACCTGCATCCTCTCTGTGCATGCTCTCCCTTTTGCTGGTAATCTTCTCCTTTTCCTCACCCGGCAAACCCCGCTTACACCCAGCCTGAGGGTCACTTCCTCCACAAAGCCCACAAGTGGGCTGAGGGGACCCGCACATGAGCTCACATAGCTATCAGGCCCACCTCAATCACAGCACATCAGGCTGTGTGGTCAAATTCATGTTCATCATGTTCCTCCAAGGAGGAGGATGTGGACTAAATCCAGCTCATCTTGGCATGCCCAGTGCCAGACTCGTGGTTAAGGCTTCAGTCAGAGTTGATTGAATGAGTGTGTCTCATAGGGGCAAATCCGGCTACCTCTTCCTTGGTATGGAAGAGGAAAACCAGCCTCAAGGGAGCCAGCCAGGGTACCTGATTCCACACATGCTCCTCAGACCCTGCTGGAATGAGCATAAGAAAGTGAGGAAGGAACTGTGTGTGGGACCCAGTTTTCATCAATAACTTGCACCACCAGAGAGAGTATGAGAGTTAGGGGAGCAGGTGGTGGGTGGGTTCCCCAGAAAAGCTGGGTCCCTGGGGAGAGGGGTAAGGAGATTCTTTCACCATAGACAGGCTGGGATGGCCAGCTAGCTGTCAAGGTGGGGCTGAGAAGGACAGCCTTTGGCATCCTTCTCTCAGCACCCTGAGACATTGATCACAGTTGCCTATAATTATGGCTTTAACTTCTGCTGTCTGTGCCAGATTGAAGTTCATGGGGCAAAAATCAAACCTGCTTCTCCTGACTCTAAACACCCAGCACTTGGCACACAGCGTGGTCCATAGTGGATGCTCCCAAGTTCAGCCATCATTTATTGCCAGCACCTGGCACACAGCCTGCTCCAGGATGGGTGCTCCAGAGTGCCACAATCATTTATTGAGAGCCAGCTGTGTGCCAGTTTCTGGGCCAGGCCAGAAGCCTTGCCCCAGAGGACAACGTCATTAACCTCTT
>NW_011494894.1:9452786-9463522 GCF_000754665.1 Bison bison bison | reverse complement strand
ATGCGTGGACTGAGCCCCGGCCACAGGCTGCCCGAGCCTGCCCTCTGCCCGGCCGCGGGCGGGAGCCCTGAGCCCGGCGCCGCGAGCCGCCGCTGCCGCCACGTCCTGGCCCTGCCCGAGGAGGAGGCATGGCGGCCCCAGCAGTGCGCCCTGCTCGAGGCCGACGCCTCCGACGAGGCGGGCATGCTGCCGGCTCCCCGCGCGCCGCCGGCGGCTTCGACAACTTCTTCCCGTTGCAGGAGGGCGAGGGCCCGGGCTGGGAGGGCGGCTCCAGCCCCTTCCTGCCGGTGAGCCCCGAGGTGATGAAGCGGCGGCGCGGGGGTCTCATCGAGCAGCGGGACATCATCAAGGCCCACGAGGCGCACAAGATGCAGAGCACCCCGCAGGCGCGGCGCAAGGAGTGGGAGTGAGTACCGGGGGTGGCAGGGTGGAAGAGGGGCGCATGGGGCCAGGGAGGAGCCGAGGGCATGTGGGGTCACGTGGGAAAAGATGATGGGCCCAGCGGAGCAGATGGAGCTATCTCTGCTGCGGCCAAAAGAGAGGCTTGACCTTCCGAGCTAGGCCTCCGAGGTCAGACCCGATCCATCTCACTAACCAGCCACAGGCTCCTGGAACCTCACGGAGGTCTAAGGACGTCCCGAGAGCCGCTCCCCACTCTTCCCACTCCCACTCCCACTCCCCCTCCCAAGCGCATTTAGTTTACCAAGAGCCTGGGCATCAGGACCTAGGGCCTGATTCACATCCCAAGCTTTCCTGAAAAGAGGAGCTCTGTAAACCATGGAGAATATCAAAATGTGAAGCACCTATCTCGTTTTTCCCTCCAGAATTGCTGCTAACCCTCCTCTTTCTGGTATATTATTGAGTGAACGATTTTATTTGAGGGCAAGTGTTCAGTGGATAGAAGGGATTGACCAAGATTCCAGCCTCTCCCTCCTTCCCACACCGCCTTTGTTTCTTTTTGTGTAGAGTCAAAGGATTTATGTTCTGTCTTGGGCCATGTTTACCCTGACTGATGCTTATTGAGAACTGGAATTTTATTCCTTGGAGTCATAAATTAAAGGAAGATAGTATTGCATTTAATTCTCAGTGGCACCAGATTTACCTCCCACCCAGGGACTTTGATTTGTCCTTCTGATGCCAGTGTTTATTCTACCTGTTTATTAATACACGTCCTGAGGTTTGTACGTCTTTATCTCCTCTTGCCTTGGACTGAGTTAGTAGATGTTAGACTAGGTGTTTTTTTGATAGTGCTGGTCATGGTGGAATTTTCCTCCCTGGTTTTGATGGATATCCTGGATGGTGCAAACTAGGGCAGATGGAGGTGATCCCTGGTGTTGTTTTCCTATAGATGTTAATGTTCGTTAGCTCATTCATTCGGTGACATGTGCCAGGCTCCTGGGGTCCAGAGAGGAAGCGGGTACCCAGCACTTAACAAACCTTCTCTCCTGTTGATCACTTACCAGTGTGTTAGCCTTTAAAACCTCACATAGCCCTCTAAGTGCCAGCGACATTCTAAGCACCTTACCTGTGTTAACTCATGTGGCTCCTCATCCTTACTATGAGGTAGTACAATTATTGTCCACATTTAACTGACAAGGCACAGGGAAGTTAAGTGATTCTCCGCAGATAATTATTACGGCATTGTAACTGTGGTTTGAGGTTCATTAGTGATTTGTACCCTGGAAGTCTGGTTTTAGAATACATGCCTCTAACTTCAAAGGCACAGTGCTTTTATTTTAGGTCTCATGGTACTTAACTGCTGATCTCAACCAGCCATTGAGGTGTCATGGCAAGAGCACTGGCCTAGGGGTTGAGAGACTTGGGTCTGATTCCCAGGGTGGCCTTATAGGTGGTGAGTCATCTCATCGTGGCTTTGAAAATTGAGTAGGAGGAAGTAGATGACCATTTTGAATATGGTCCAACTCTGCTAGTTGGTATTTTTTTCATAATCAGAAGTGCTATACTTTTATGCACCTCCGTCGTGTCGTCTTAGGGGGATGCTGAACAGCTTGAGGGCAGAGACTTGTCTTGCACGTTCTACATGTCACTCAATGCCTGCTGTATGACCTAACTCAAGAATTCCTACAATACTCACTGAAAAAGTCACTTCGCCACGGCTGGGAATATGTGAATAAGTCTTAGGTTTGGTAGTTGGAGGATGGAGTGGCAGCGGGAATCAGGAGAGATTGTGCTTTCATCAGGGCAAACCCATGAAAGGTGAAATAGGGCAGCACACCAATAGCTTAGGGACATATTAGCCTTTAAGAGTAATGGTAGAGGAGGAGCTCACCAAAGAGGTCAGAAAGAGCGGCCAGGGTGGTAGGCAAAAAGCCAGAGGATACAGGGACAAAGAAGTGGAAAGAAGAGTGTTTTCAGAAGGAAGGAGTCTTCATCTGTGCAAGATTTTCTTTTTTTTTAAATTAATTTATTTTATTTTATTAATATAAATTATTTTAATTGGAGGCTAATTACTTTACAATATTGTATTGGTTTTGCCATATATCAACATGAATCCTCCACGGGTGTACACGTGTTCCCCATCCTGAACCCCCCTCCCACCTCCCTCCCCATACCATCCCTCTGGGTCATCCCAGTGCACCAGCCCCAAGCATCCTGTATCCTGCATCGAGCCTGGACTGGCGATTCGTTTCACATATGATATTATACATGTTTCAATGCCATTCTCCCAAATCATCCAAGATTTTCTAAAAGGTCAAATAAGATGAGGATGGAGAAGGAATCGTGGGTTTTGGCAATACAGAGGTGGCCTTCATGGGAACAGTTTCAGGAGGATGATGGGGACAGGACCCAGTTGGAGTGTGTCGCAGAGACAGTGGGAGGTGATAGAGACAGTGGCATGGCCCCAGACTCCCTGCTCCCCAACACTCACAGCCATCACTGCAGTCTGCTGGGAGATCTCCATGATTAATACCACTAAGCCTTTGTCCTCACCACAAACTCCCTCCCTGAAAGGCCCTGTGCATGCCTTAGTCTGACCCACTTCCTGTTCCTTCCCCACTTCCCAAACCCTGATATCACGCTGGCTAGGACTCATGTTCCATCATCAACAGGAGCCTTCTCTGGACGTTCCCTTTGCCTCCTGTTCTGATTGGACCCTGCTTCTCCCCCAAGAATGCTACTCGATCTGCAGCTGTGTCATGTGGTGGCTGACTTCCCTCCCATACTGCTTGGTATTCTTGAGGCTAGAGGTGGGATAGGTGTCTCCCTGCTTGCCATTGTTGCTTCCAGACTATTATTCCTCACTCCTGTACTAAAATGCCAGTTTGGAGCTCATGGCATCAGACACCACCACCTGCTACTCCTTCCCTGTGCATCTATCTGCAGACTCCTAGGCCCGCTCCTTCATCCCAGGAAGGTTTTAGCTCTTGCTTACTGCCTCTCTCCCCATCTTTTCTCCTGACAGCAGTTCTTGGTTAGTAGATGACCCTTCTTGTACCCTGGCCTCTTGGTTCCTTAACCTCTTCTACTTGATGGTTTAACTCGACAACTGTCGCCTGGCCTCATTTCCTTGGTCAGTGTGGACCACGTCGTAACTGCACTGCTCCATGATCTGAATTTCAAGCGTCCTACTGCTGGACTCCCCTCTCTCTTCTGTCCGGTTCCCTCCCTCTGGTGCTCTAGTCCCCAGATTCTTTAATCTCACTGGCATCCACAGACATTTGATCCTATGACTTGGTCACTGCCCCTTCCCCAACCATATCCTCACTTCCCAACTTATCAAATTAAATTCCATTGTAAGCACCAAAAATACTCTCCAGAGAAAAATAGTGACATTGCACTTGAGGTCGCTTACCTTCTCAAGACTTTCTCCTGCCAGCTTCCAAGGTAGAGCCAATCAGCAGCCAAGGGCAAGGTTGCTGGATGCCTCCCAAGCCGGTCAGTAGCCTACTTCATGCTTCACCATCGTTATGATCACTTCCTTGTTTTCACTCTCGACTTCCTTTACCCTCTGGTGTTCCATTATATGGGTCTGGCAAAACCCCAACCCTGCTTAAATCTTGCTTGCCATCTCTTCTTCACCTGCACTTGGACAGTCAAACATTACTATAGCGTAATACACAGCCTTGCTCAGTGGTTTTTCTGTAAATTTGTGACCCCCTCACCAAGTCCACCCTTAGTCCTGCCCAGAAATCTCACTCGGTTCGGTTCAGTCTATTAGTTGTGTCCGACTTTTTGCAACCCCATGGGCTACAGCACACCAGGCTTCCCTCTCTGTCACCAACTCCTGGAGCTTGCTCAAACTCATGCCCATAGAGTCGCTGATGCCATCCAACTGTCTCATCTTCTGTCACTCTCTTCTCCTTCTGTCTTCAATCTTTCCCAGCATCAGGGTCTTTTCCAGTGAGTTAGTTCTTCGCATCAGGTGGCCACAGTATTGGAGCTTCAGCATCAGTCCTTCCAGTGAATATTCAGGACTGATTTCCTTTATGAAATCTCATTACTTTTCCTTTTTTATCCACCCTCATACTCTTTTAGAGACGATTTCACACACTTTCCTTTTTACTCAAACCCCAACATCTCCTTATAAGCCAGCTTATTCTTAGCTCATGACCACAATTACTTCCCACTTCACTGGGAAAATAGCAGCAATCAAAGAGGCTGGCATGAGCTCTGGTCCACAGTGACACACACTGCATCTAGGCCCCTGTCCAGGCCGTCCCTCTTGTTTCTGTGGACTCACCCCTGTCACGCTCCACGTGGGGGTTCGATGCCCACGTCGAGCATGATGAACCTCTTTGTCAGTACGCTCTGCCTCTCATTTTTCTCCTACAGTTAGTTCCCTCTGGAACCCATTCCAATCAGGCTTTTGTCCCAAACAAAGCTCTTACCATGCTTGTGTGGTCCTCCACTTTGCTCCTATATTCTTCCCTATCTCAGTCAATGGAACCTACACTCTTTCTGTGGCTGAGACCAGAAATGTCAGAATCATCTAGATTTCTCTCACACTGAGACCTGAAGCTTGCCAGTCCCTGGTGACTTCCCCTGGAAATCCTCCACTTTGCTAAATCCAGTGGACAATTCTCCATGTCCGTCTTATTTGATGACAGTGGCAGCAGAAGCAGCATTTGACCATTGCCATTCTCTCTGCACCCTTTTCTCTTTCTGCCTTGGCCAGTTGCTCCTTAGTCTCTTTGACTAGTTTCCTCTTCCTTTTCCCAGTCTCTAAACAGTGAAGGGCCCAGGGCTCTGTCCCTCTTCCCAACACTATTCCCTAGTGATCTCTTCCAGCCCCCACGCTTAGTTACCATAATACACTGGTGAATCCCAAATGTCTATCTGCAGCCAGGACTCCTCCTCTGAATTTTTTAAATTTATTTTTAATTATTTTTACCTTTAAAAATATTTATTTATTTGGCTGCGCCAGGTCTCAGTTGCGACACACAGGATCTTTTGTTGTGGCTTGTGGGATCTAGTTCCGCAACCAGGGATCAAACCCAGGCCCTCTGCATTGGGAGTGCGGAGTCCTAACCATTGGACCAACAGGGAAGTCCTCCTTCCCTGATTTTAAATGCTACCCACTTAGCATCTTCTCATGTGTCTGTAGGCATCTCAAGGCCAGGACGTCCAATGGCAAAATATCTACTTTCCCCCAAGCCTGCTTCTCCTGTGTTCTTCCCTATCTCAATGGAACCTACACTCTTTCTGGGGCTGAGACCAGAAATGTCGGAGTCATCTAGATTTCTCTCACACTGAGACCCGATGCTTGCCAATCCCTGGTGACTTCCCCTGGAAAATGTAGCAGGCCACATTTCTGTCTCCCACTCTCTCTCTGGTCCAGCATTAATTTATTAGTTAAATTAACTAATTTAATAAAATTGAAATTTTATTTTAATTTTTTTATTCCATAAATACTTACGTGGTACTTACTAGCTACCCAGCACTGTTCTAAACACTTTATTCATTTAAACCTTTTAACTGAATAAGGCTGGTACTGTTAATAGCCCCTGATTTGCTGTTGAGCCACAGAAAGTTTGAGTAACTTTCCCAGGACGATTACTGCAACCACCTCTTAACTAGCCTCCCTGCTGGAGCCTAGTGGACTAGGTGACTCCTGCTGGAGTCACCCCCACTGCAGTGAAGGGTCCTTTTTGTTCTTTAAAAAAATGATTTACAAAGGAGTTGGAAAGATAGTGCCTAGAGTTTCCATGAAGAGTCATTGGTCCTCTGCTCAGAACCTTCTCGTGGCTTCTCAGCCCACAGAGCAAACCCCAGTCCTTAGCACAGTCTGCCTGGCTCTGCCCAACCTCCCTCCTAGACCTTGACCTTGACTTCTCCCCAACAAAGACACACGGGCATCTTTGGCTTCATCTCTGAATCTGTCCTCCCTTCATCTGCTCCAGCTGTGTTGTCTCAGGCCTTTCCTTGACCCTACTTCACTGCAAGGTGCTCGCCCTGGCTGTTCCCTCTGCCTGGAGTACTCTTTCCCTGCAGATCTGATCGATTCAGCCCCCACTCCACTGAGCACTCTGCTCCGAGAGCCCTTCCTGACCCCTATTTATAGAGTTGCCTCCCCAGAGTCACCCTATCTCTTTATTATGCTTTAGTTTTCATCATAGCCTTGACTATTGTTTTCCCAACACGCACATTATGCACATAAGTGCACATACAAACACATAGAGACACATGGACACACACACACACACACACACGTATTTGTGTATGTCTGTCTCCCTGCACTGAAAAGTAAGCTTCTTGAAAGTGGGGACTCTGTTTATTTTCAGAGTATAGAGTAATGTCCCCTGTGTAGTTGGCTCATAATAACTGTCTGTTGAATGAATGATGAGAGAAATGCACCGAAAGGAATCAATACCTCTTCCAATCAGCTAGCTTCCAGGGAGAGAGGCAGCTGGGTTCTCTGGGTCAGCAGTGTGGTTGTGCAGGTTGTTGACTGTACAAGGCCCTCCAGCTGAACCATCAGCAGAGGAAGTGGGGAGTCTGTTCCCTGCCCTCCCCCAGGGCTGCTCAGGACCCTGTGTCCATGGTGCACCTTGGAGAGATGGAGCCTTCTCTTCTCTCTTCTGGCTTGTCCTGACATATTTCACAGATAGGCTCCTGCTGGCACCAGGACAGGGCAGCCTGGTCCGTGTGCAGGGCATAGATTTGCTGTAGTAGGAAATCAGGAAGGATTCTCTGTCAGGGGCCCTGCCAGCTTTCTGCTCCTCCCCCAGCTCCAGCCCCTTCCTAGGCCCTGGCCACCGCCCGCACAGCTGACAGCCCACACCACACACACAGCCAGCTTTTACCAGTCCCGCCTTCTTGGCACTGACTCTGGACTCAGGTGATGCACAAACCTGACTAGAAACCAACCTGGGCAGTTTCCAGCATGCATTTTTGGTCTTGCCTGGGGGAGCCAAATGCTGGGAGGGGACGTTGGAAGGGTAGGAGGAGACTTCAAGGAAAAGATATCCGTTTTCCTGAGGATAGACTGTAGGTGATTTGGATGAAGCAGATTTTCTTGTGTAGAATTTTATTTCTCAAAGAACCTATTAAAAAATTTCTTTGGGCCCAGTGTACAGGTTATGAGACCTTTCGGTTAACACTGTTTTATAGCTCTAGCAAGTGGGCGTGAAACCATGTGTTACTAATGCCTTAATATAGTTCCCTCTAGCTTCCAAGATGTTTTCATACATACTATCTCATCTGACCCTCACTATGACCCTATGAATGAGCTACTGTTATTCCTGATTTACAGAAGGGAAAAACGAGCCGCAAAGTCAGAGGTGGTGTTAGGTCAAAGAACCCAAGTCTTCATAGCCACTGCCCCTAGTGATGGAGCACTGGCTACACGCTGTGTGTGTTATTTATTCCAATGGAAATCATAGGTACTATTATAAAGAGTGGAAACATTTCATATGGGACTATTATTGCATATGGAGGTGGAAGAAAGGAAACTGTGTGTAAGTTTCAAGTCTGCGTAGGTTGCTGCAACTTATTCTATGAAGACAGAAGAGGTATTTCCATAATCATAGTCTTATTGCAGTATATTGCAATTGCCTGTTTACATGCCTGTCTCCCCCACCAGACTGTATAGAGCAGGGATGTCTGTCTGATGCCCATCGTGTCTCCATTACTTAGCACAGTGCCTGGCATGTAATAGACTCTTAATAGACATTTGCAAAATGACAAAAAGAGAAGTGATTTGCACACTGGGAAAGTCCATTTGATGAGGTTATGTTAGTTGTCCGGATCCTGCAGCTAATGAGGTGTCACACCAGGCCCTCTGACTTCAACGAAGCCCATCTTGTTCCACGGATGCATTCCACTTGCTTTAGTGTCTCCTGCAGTGACAACAAGCACAGGCAAGTGACAGGAACCCAGTTCAAACTACAGTAACTCCCCTACATATGGATCTTCAAATTGCAACAGGTTGCAAATTGCAACCTGTGGTCCATCAACATCAGGCGTGAGTGAAACTGCAGCTTGCCCTCCGTCTCCTATTGCTGACGGTCCTCCAGCTCTGCCATCTCCTGCCTCCTCTCCCTCCTCCAGTCAGTAACTCTTCCTGCCTGAGGCCAGCCCCTCTATGCCAGCTGTTATGCTGTACTACTGTACTTTTCAAGGTACTATAGTATAAGATTAAAAATATTTTATATTTTGTGTGTTTTTTACATCTTATTTGTGTGAAAAGTATCATACACCTGTTACAGTACAGCACTGTAGAGCTGATGTGTTCGTTGGATACCTGGGCTACCTCTGTTGGAGTTAGGAACAAAGTGGACTCACAAATGTGCTGTTGGCATGGAGCTCATTCATATGTAGGGGGCTTACTGTAGGGTTGATCCTTGCGATGCAACTTGTAAACTGTGGGACCTGGGGCTGGTGGCAACCTCTCTGCCTTTTGTAGAGTGCGGGAGAGTCATAATATTTGATTTGCGATCTGTTGTAAATTTTGGCCGTATTTATTCTCTCACATATACTGGTGTGGGTCCTTGAAATGTTGGTGAGCCCCAGGGCTATTTTGGGCGTCACATCTGCCTACACAGCCTCCTTGAATGACCTCAACCAGGTCCATGTGTATAGCCATGACTCCTGAGTATAGATTCCCTAAGACTCTTGCAGCCAAATGGTAGCCTGACACCTCCATACTGTGGTCTAACTGGCATCAAGAACTGACATGGCTGAAACAGAACCCCCGACCCTCTCCTGACCCCACAGCCCCTCAGCCCTCCCATTTCTGTAGATGGCACCACATCTGTGCAGTGGCTCAAGCCAAAGACTCTCATGATCCCTTTTTTCTTCTTCTTCCCCTTTCTCTTGCTTCCAATCAACTGGCGAGCCCTGACACCTCCCAAACATATTCCAAGCCTGACGCTCTCCCATCCCCACGGCCACCAGTCTCTTCTGCATCGCTGTCACTCCAGCCACTGAAGTGGCCTCCCCATCGGCCTTTCCCCCGTCTCTGCTTCCCAGTGATCTGGAATGTGTCTGTTCACACCGCAGACGGGGACACTGATAAAAGGTGTAACCCACACGGCGTTCTGTGCCATGACTTCCCTTTGTAGTCAGAGTACAGTCTGAGCTCCTTTCTCTGGCTCGCCGAGCCCCACACCGCCTGGTTTTGGGGTGCCTTCTGGCCCCCTCCCTCTGACTCTCTTCCTTCCTCTCTGTAGTCTCACTTACCTCTCACTTTCAGGCCAGGCCTGGGCCTGCTTATCTCTCTGTCCTGGCTCCTCCCTCTGCCTGGAAAGTTCTTTCTCTAGAACTTAACATTATCGGTACATTCTTGTCATCTTGACATTAGCTAAAATGACACCTCCTCAGAGAGGCTGACCTTCACCACACGGTCTAGACTAGACATCTGGTAACTCTGGGTCACATCACCCTACGTGGTTCGCTGCCTCCCCGACAGTGCCATGCAGCGGTGTCCCCTGCACAGTCGCAGTGCTGGGCGCAGTGCCCGACACCCAGGCTCTCAATGAATATATGAGTGAATGGATGAATGGATGACTGCTCCATGTGCAGTCGATGTGGTTATAATTATGATCTCGATGCTCACCTGGCCTCTCACAGCCCCCAGACATGTGGGGTCTAGTCCAGGAACCTTGCGGAGCCAGGGGCTCTGGGTCTAGAGCGGGGTCAGCCCCTGGGGTGTGGAGCCTCATGGGCTGTGAAAACCCAGGTGGGTTAAGCTGCAGGTCATTTGGGAACCATCCTCCTTCACACCTTCTTCCTTTGATCACACTGAACCGTGTGTTATCGGATATTGGGAAAAATATTCTAGCTTTCAAAGCTTCATTCTCCTCCTTTGTTAGGTTGTGGATGAGGACAGTGACCTTTTTTGAGTTGTTATGAAGAGCATGTAAAGTACTTAGTCCCATGCTTGGCTGTTTCCCTCCTAACGTCGGGTTCCTCGCCTTCCAGAGCCTTGTCTTGCCATCCCTGTCTATAGCAGGGCATAGAAGTTTGCTGAAGTCTGGGGCGCAGAAGGTGCAGTCAGGGTTGGGATCAACCACATATGTCAGTGGATCCCAGCAGTTCTCAGGTGGTGAATAAACAGTGTCCAGTACATGGTAAAGAGTCAGTGCACACCAGCCATTTTATCGTCATTGTTGTGGTCATTACCATCTGCTCCAGCTGCCTCATTTACAGATGAGGAAACCGAGGTCCTGAGGGCTGGGTGGCTGCCAGTGCTTTCCATCAGCCGTTCTTCAGATGGACTGTGGACTGTGGTGAGTGAAAAGGCTTGGAGAACCCAGCCCTATAAATCCCAGCCA
>NW_011494894.1:9433222-9452660 GCF_000754665.1 Bison bison bison | reverse complement strand
GCAGCTGTGCTATCCTGGGAGGCGGGGCTGGGCATCCAGATTGGGAGAAATGGTAACTCAGACACACCACCAGCATTCTCACCAGCTTTCACACTGCACTCAACATTCGTGATGAATTCTGTTAAAAAAAAAATAGACGTCTCAACCTTGAAGCTTTCCGGCTGAATTTTTAAAGTCACGGGGCCAATTTTTTTCTGAACTCTTACAGAACCATGGAGAAACCAGTCAGGCTAACTAGGGACATCCTTCCACATGCTGCCACTTGCTGGCAAAATTCAGGCTCCTCGGGTTTAGTTCTTAGAATGCTAGAGTCTGTAGGACGCCGTTGCCAGAAGGGCACAGGGGCAGCATTTTGTTGAGTTGAATAGAGGTGCTTTGTTGAATGATCTGATACGGTTTAAATCCGTGTGCTTTGAGGAGGGGCAGTAAGGTCACTGCCACCCCCAGCCCTCCCTATGGCCTCAGACAGGGCGGCATCCTGCGTTTAGAGGTCCAGCTTGGCCCCGAAGGCACCCGAGCATGCAGCTATGCCGAGTCCCACCCCCTCACTCAAAACGAAGCATTGCAGGCTCTTAGGGTGGTAGTATATATAACAGGCTTTCAGAAACCAGAACATATGCCAATGGAACACAGAAACCATGAGCCTTCAACACACTGCCTTATCACTAGCCAAAAGCACGTTTGGAAACCATGAGCCAAGAAGGGACCTGCAAACATCTGCCCTGCCTTCTTGGAATGCTGAGCATTCCGCCTCCCCCAAGGAACTGACACAGTTCTGGAGACTCCTAGAGACTGGCTTTACGGTGGCCCTTTGGGGGAACTTCAGCACATATCCTTGATTTTTTTTTTAACCTGTCCCCTCCAGGGATTAAAAAAATAAAATAGTTTCTTTCTAGGTCTGTTCTCTAGTGACTTCCCTTCCCCTGCATTTTGTTTTTGTTCTTCAGACCTTCCGGCAGTTCTGTGAAAGCATCCCTCGGAGGGCAGGCTGTGGGGAACCTGAGCAGTGTGGTCCCCTTGCAGGCACCCAGCCCCTCCCGCCGTGTCTGGTGACTCCCCCCCCAACCCCCCCATAACCTCTCTGCTCCTTCTCTGAGCCACCAGCTTCCCCAAGGGACAGCAGTTTGTCACCTTTTCTAGGGCATGGAGCCAGGAGCCAGCACTCGGTGGGGTCACGTGACCCTCTGTTGTCCTGGTCGTCCTCTCAAGGACAAGCCAGGGAGGAGGAGGCAGGGGAGGAGAGTGTGTGGCCCTGTAGCCCAGCGCTCAGTCCTGATGCATCCCAGGTGTCGAGTCCATGACTGGTGTCCCTTGATGGCACCATCAGGGTCTTGTCCGTTTTGAGGGGCAAGTGAACCAGTTTCTTCTCCGCACCACCCAGCCAGCCAGCGTGGTCCTCGCCTGGTTACCTTCAGAAGAGGTTCAGCCTCCTGGACATGTCAAGAGACAAAGGGATTCAATCCCGACCCTTTTTTTTTTTTTTTTTTGAAGAAAATGGGGAAAAGGGTGCCCTCTAGTGTCAGCTGCACAATTTATCACGCTTTTCCCTTCTCAAGGTAATTTTTACTGTTTTATGGTGCCCTCTAGTGGTCATTTCTGTGTAGTGCGGCCATGGTCTCTCACTTGGAAGCTTTTTACAGAGTGCTACGGAAATTATCTGGAGCAGCCTAGGGGTCACCCATCATATCACAGGTAAGGACAACCAGGCAAGAAGATGGAGAGCCTGGCAGAGCTGGGGGAGCACGCAGGGATTCTGGCTTCGGTTCTGTCAAGGCCTCCCATCTCCCTTACTGCCCTGCACTGCGCTTCACTGACCTGGATGCACGGCTGCAAATGAGTCAGGGGTGCAGTGACACCCCTGACGTCACAGGGGTGACGGAGGGTGGCAGGGGCATGGCTCGTAATTGACAAGCAACTGGAAACTGCCATGGAGAGGGGCTGGGTGGACAAACTGTAGTTCTAAGGAAATTACACCTAAGGAATACTATGCAGTATTAAAGAGACATTGTGGTATTCTTTCTAGAAACCGTCAAGGAAAGATATCCAAAATAGAGTGTTAATTTTTAAGAAGCAAAATTAAAAGCAATATGCAGACCTGTATGTTATATGATTACACTGTCATGACAGAAGGAAAGGGAGGGACAAATGTTCCTCAGCAGTGACACATGGAAAACGGGAAATGCTCAGCGCTGAAGACCTCACACACATGCACACGCACGTGCACACGTGCACACACACACAGAGCACTTACGATTGCAGATACTGTGATAAGCAAGACAGTTAAAAACCTTAAACGCCTTAAATGAGAAATTATGTGAGGCGTTGAGACAGCAGTTGTTCAGCCACTCAGTCGTGTCTACCTCTTTGCGATCCTGTGGACTGCAGCACACCAGGCTTCCCTGTCCTTCACCATCTCCTGGAGACTCGTGTCCATTCTTGATTGCAGCTTAAGCTTTATTCAGCTCGATGTTTCACATGATATGCTCTGCAAAGAAGTGAAATAAGCAGGGTGACAATATACAGCCTTGACATCCTCCTTTCCCAACTTTGAACTAGTCTGTTGTTCCCTGTCCAGTTCAGACTGTTGTTTAATGAGAAGGAAGCGCGTCGCCCTCGGCCCTGTGGCCAGTCCATTGTGGCCTTCGGCCTCTGTGCTGTTTTCGGGGCCGTGCCTCCTCCCAGCACAGGATGCCCCTCAAAAGGCCGGCTCCCCTACCCCACCTTGTTTCTCTTGGTCGTTGGCCCCTCTCACCGCCTCACTCTTCCTCTTTTGTTCTCCAGCGCCCAAGGTGGAGGAGGAATGAACAAACAGAGTGGGGCCCTCTTTTGCTTCTCTTCCTCACTCCACCTCTTACCTGTGCAGACCCGCTGCACACTGTACGCACCTCGCTGTTTGCTCATCACCTGCTGATCTCAGTGATGGGAGAGCTGTGTCTCTCCCCATATTTATAAAGAGTACAGGGAGGAGTTGGGTAAACTCTCTTTCTTAGAGTCCTTAGGGTACAGAAATAACATAGAGAAATACTTGGCAGGCTCTTTGGTGTGGGGTAGGACGGCCAGACGTACTTGGCATGCGTGTGCTGAGGTCAAGTCCATCTTCACCCCTTCTCCCCCTCATCTCAGTGCTCCCTGGCCGCCATCCATTGTAGTGACTCTCTGCCCCTTATTTCTGTGCTGAAGCTGTGAACATTTGTCCCTTCCTTTCCTTCTGTGGTGACAATGTAATCATATAACATACGGGTCTGCATTTTGCTTTTAATTTTGCGTTTTAAAAATTAACACTCTATTTTGCATATCTTTCCTTGGCAGTTTCTAGAAAGAATACACAAAGTCTCTTTAATGAAAGAATACACAAAGTCTCTTTAACGCTGCACAGTATTCCTTAGGTGCGGTTTCCTTAGAACTAGTTTGTTCACCCAGCCCCTCTCCTGGCAGTTTCCAGGCGCTTGTCAATTCCGAGCCATGCTCCTGCCGCCCTCCGTGATTGGGCCGCTGTAACATGCGCTTTCCTTCCTGTAGGAGATGGTCGGTGGGTGGAGGAGGCTTTCCCACACTGTGCCCTCGCCTCTTGAGGACTAGTGCTTCTCCCCAAA
Organism: Bison bison bison; assembly: GCF_000754665.1. Lineage (NCBI taxonomy): Eukaryota > Metazoa > Chordata > Mammalia > Artiodactyla > Bovidae > Bison > Bison bison. The sequence goes on along the minus strand of NW_011494894.1, from coordinate 9,449,067 downwards.
CCCCTCCTCTCATCTCAGCTGCAAATTGAAATGTGAACTTTCTCAGTCTGTGTCATCTCTCTGGCCCCAGCGGAGAGGCTCAATGAATTAATAATACGCCAGCAGGAAACAGAGAGATGGGCTCCTTAGCCAACAGTCTGTGTGCCCAGCCTCTCCGCTCACTAATTAGCATGCTGACAGCCTTGGTTTCATCTAGAGCCAGGGTCAAGCTTCGGAGACGTTTGTGCCTCAGCATGGGCTCTCCGGCGCAGAGTGGGGAGCTCAGGTGCCTTCCTGGGTGGAGTGGGTGCCTTCTTGCAGGAGTCTGGCTGAATTCAGAAGTTCCTCCTGGGAACCCTGTGTACCTCCTGGGGATGGGATGGAAACGGGCCTGGGGATGGAGGCAGGGATGGCTGTTCTTGTCCAGGTGGTGCTGGCTGGTGTGTGCTGGTCCAGGTGACCGGTTTGTGACCTTGGTTCTGCTGCAGGCAGGTGACACTTGCTGAGCTGTGCTGGAGGTAGCTGTCTCAGGGAGTAGCCTTGTCTTCAAACTACAGGCTCCCTTTAGGGCGAGGTGGTCCAGGAAGATTGCCTCAACATAAATACTGTTCTAACTCCACAGTTGTGTCTCACCACTCTCCTAGGAGGTTAGTGTTTAGGATTAGGATGTGTAACCTTCAATCTGGCCCTGGCACAGTCCCAGGCTTGTATAAGGTTGCTAAGGAAATGCTTCTGTACAGGAGACTGTCACCAAGAAGCTGTGTAACCCTGGCTAATCCTCTTTACCTTTCTGGGCTGTTTGTAACATGGGTTAGAAATAGCCCTTGCTTGCTGTCTGAGGCAGTGTGGCCAGATTACTCAGAGTGTAGATTGTAGATCCTGTTTTCAATCCAGACTCTCACACCTGGAAGCTGGGTGGCTTTGGGTAAGTCACTTCACCTCTCTGGGTCTCTGTTCCCGCCTCCCTTTATTATATAGAGCTAGTCTTAATGTCGGAGAAGGCAATGGCACCCCACTCCAGTACTCTTGCCTGGAAAATCCCATGGATGGAAGAGCCTGGTAGGCTGCAGTCCATGGGGTCGCTAAGAGTCGGACACGACTGAGTGACTTCACGTTCACTTTTCACTTTCACACATTGGAGAAGGAAATGGCGACCCACTCCAGTGTTCTTGCCTGGAGAATCCCAGGGATGAGGGAGCCTGGTGGGCTGCCGTCTCTGGGGTCGCACAGAGTCGGACACGACTGAAGCGACTTGCAGCAGCAGCAGCAGTCTTAGTGTGGTATTGATGTAAACTCCAATCTGATGAAAATAATTTTTCCCCCATGTTTGTATGCTGTTTGACAGACGGACTCGGGATGAAATCTCTGAGGCCACCTGGCTGAGACTCAGCCCTGTTCCCTCCCGCTCCTCTGCGCTCCCTGTCTTCCCAAGTAAGCTGTGGAGCCGCTTGGGGGCCACGTGACCAAGACAGAGTCACATCCTCTGGGCTGGGCTGCAGGCCTCGCCTCCTCCTGCCCTTGGTCCTGGTGTGGCTGAGGTCCAGGCTCTCTCAAGCCCATCCTGCATCCCCTGGTGCCCAGGACACCTGCCCTTCCTCCCACATCGCTCTTGGGCCGCCCACGTTGCTGCAGGGGTGGCAGAGGCTGCGCACTGCAGACCGGGTTCCCAGAAACAGACTTGGAGACAAGGATTAATGTGCAGGATGTTTATGCCAGGGTGGGAGGGTGCTCTTGGGATCAAAACCTGGGGAAAGGAAGGGAAGGAAGCAGCTTTGGGCAGAGAGAGAAGCTGGGCTGTGATGCATCTCAACAAAGGCCTTAGATGACATCATGGGGCGGTGGTGGAGGACTCTAGAGTTTGGAGGGTCTTCCAGGGGTATCCTGAGCTGTGGCGAAGAAGCCAGGCCTTTCTCTTCCCTCTTCGGCAGACCCTAGATGCAGACCAGCCCCTGGAAGGTGTCATGACGTAGGTCCGGGTCAACAGCGCAGCTAAAGCAGTCCCTGAGGGGGCTGACATTGTGCGCCATGTGCCAACAGCATCTGAGCAGCTGGAGGAAAGGACCCGCAGTCCTGATGGGAGACAGACGCGTCCCAGCATCCACTAGACTGCTGTAAGGCCTCCTGCGCCCTCAGAGGGAGGGCATCGTATCCCACCAGCCACACAGCGCAGACTTGCCTTGGAGCCTCTGTTCTGGGAACAGAGCCTCTTGCCTCTGTTCTGGGAACATGGGGGCTGGCCAGGACCTTCCATAACACCAGCCAGGACCTGATCTCTCCAGGGCGCTTGTCTGTTGTGGGGGCTGGCCTCTCTGTTCTGACCTGTCCCCATACCTATGGATGTGGTTGGAGCCTCTTGGTGGAGGGTCTGGCCAGGATGACCTGCCCGGCGTCCAGGCTGGGCCCTCCCATCTCTCAGGGTCCTCTTGGAAGCTTCTGGCCGCAGAGCTTGGTGGGAGCTGGCAGTCCTTGAGATTAGGTAGACCTGGGCCTGTCACCCAGCAGCCTGGCATGTCCCTTCATCTTCCCGGGATTCAGGACAGTGGCGTCTCAGGGTTGTTTCTGTCGTTTTCTGTGTGTTTACCGTTACCAACAAGCTGAATGTTTTCTCATGCCCTTGTGCTGTGCTAAATCTCATTTGCACGAATGTTTATTATCAGTCTCGGGCTTGTCAGTTTGGGCTGCTGTAACAGGGCACCATAGCCTGGGTGGCTTTTAAACAACGGAAATTTATTTCTCATAGGTTTGGAGGCTGGAAGTCTGAGATCAAGGTTACCCACTCCGGTATTCTGGCCTGGAGAATTCCATGGATAGAGGAGCCTGGAAGGCTATAGTCCATGGGGTTGCAAAGAGTCGGACACAACTGAGCGACTAAATAGCAACAACAACAGAGAGCTCAGGGACTAAGACTGTCACAGAGGAAGAAGGCCACTGACACTTTTCTTTAGCTTCAGCCATCATTAGATCTGGAGCTGTGGTGACTTTTCAAGGTCATGGACTCCTTCAAGTATCCCAGGAAAGCTATGGAACTCTTCTCACCCAGAAACACACACTCATATACACACACCAGCCTGAACACTTTTGCCTGCAAATTATTACAAGTGATTTATTTTACATACATAAAAGAGAAAAATGATACCCCAAAGGAATATGCCTCTTCCTCAGTTTTTCATGTAGAAATTAATGACCATTTGCTAAAAAAAAAAAAAGATTCAAACTGTACAAGTAAAACAAAAGGTAAACTATGCTTAAAATTAAATTTGAATAGAAGATTATTACTGTTGGCCTTGAATAAGGAACCGAAATTGTACAGAGGTACATCGTGTTTGCTAGCCTTGGTTTTGATCATAACATACTCAGAATCTCAGAGATATGTCATTCCATCATTTTGAAGAAATCATGACTCTTTTTTAAAATTGAAGTGTATTTGATTCCTTCCCTGATAGCTCAGTTGGTAAAGAATCCGCCTGCAGTGCAGGAAACCCTGGTTCAATTCCTGGGCCAGGAAGATGCCCTGGAGAAGGGATAGGCTACCCACTCCAGTATTCTTGGGCTTCCCTGGTGGCTCAGCTGGTAAAGAATCCATCTGCAATGCGGAGACCTGGGTTGGGAAGATCCCTGGAGAAGGGAAAGACTACCCACTCCAGTGTTCTGACCTGGAGAATTTCATGGACTATATAGTCCTTGGGGTCACAAAGAGTTGGACACGCCTGAGCGACTTTCACTTCAATTGTGTTAGTTTCAGGTATACAGCAAAGTGATTGTAATATATGTATTATTTTTCAATTTATTTACCATAATAGGTTCATTACTAGATATTGAATATAGTCCCCTGTGCTGCCCAGTGATTTCTTGTTGTCTGTCTCTTTTATATATAGTAGTGCATATCTTTGGAGAAGGCAATGGCACCCCACTCCAGTACTCTTGCCTGGAAAATCCCATGGACGGGGGAGCCTGGTAGGCTGTAGTCCATGGGGTCGCTAAGAGTCAGACATGACTGAGAGACTTCGCTTTCGCTTTTCACTTTCATGCATTGGAGAAGGAAATGGCAACCCACTCCAGTGTTCTTGCCTGGAGACTCCCAGGGACAGGGGAGCCTGGTGGGCTGCTGTCTATGGGGTCGCACAGAGTTGGACACGACTGAAGTGACTTAGCAGCAGCAGCAGCAGGAGCAGCAGTGCATATCTTTTAATCCCATACTCCTAATTTATCTTCTCCCCCATCTTCCCTTTGGTAACCATATGTTTGTCTTCTGTCTGTGAGTTTGTTTCTGTTTTGTAAATAGATTCATTTGCATTATTTTTAGGTATAAGTGATATATGATATTTGTCTTTCTCTGTCTTACTTCAGTTAGTATGATATTCTCTAGGTCCATCCATGGTGTTGAAAATGGCAATATTTCATGCTTTTTAATGAAGTACAGGTAACATCTGGGCTTGCAGTTGGCATCTGAAGTCCAAGGAGGGGGTGATGGGACCCTCTATCAGTAGCAAGTTGGTCAGAAGCATAGGTAACAAGCTGGGTGTCTGATTGGTGTCTGAAGTTGGGGAGTAGGGTACAGTCTTGTAGAACGAGACCCTTATCCTGTAGAATCTTAGGCTGTCTCTGGGTGGATAGTGTCAGAATTGAGTTGAATTGTAGGGGATCCCCACTCTATAGAATTGGGAAACAGGAACCTAAAACTCTACCCTGACCTGGAGCTTAGCCTCCCTCTGGTGTCAGGGGAAAGGACCAGCCCCCTTGGAGGATACCCCGCCCTGTCACCGACCCTCACATCCCCTCTCTGTCCTGTGCTCACCTCCTTTGTGACTTCCCTTGCTACTTTTTCTCAGCTTAAGAACCTGAGGTCTCTCCCAACAAGGCTCGTCTCAGCCTGATCCTGGAGAAACCATATTTGCAGTCCCCCAATCCTGCTTTGAACTGTGGTGTTGGAGAAGACTCTTTAGAGTCCCTTGGACTGCAAGGAGATCAAACCAGTCCATCCTAAAGGAAATCAGTCCTGAGTGTTCATTGGAAGGACTGATGTTGAAGCTGAAACTCCAATACTTTGGCCACCTGATGTGAAGAGCTGACTCATTTGAAAAGACCCTGATGCTGGGAAAGATTGAAGGCGGGAGGAGAAGGGGACGACAGAGGATGAGATGGTTGGATGGCATCACTGACTCAATGGACATGAGTTTGGGTAAACTCCGGGAGTTGGTGATGGACAGGGAGGCCTGGAGTGCTGCAGTCCATGGGGTCACAAAGAGTCACGACTGAGAGACTGAACTGAACTGAACTGAATCCTGCTTATCTGGGCTGTTTAACATTCTCTCAATTTTTCATTGCCTTTAAAATCTTCAACCGTTTAAAAAACATAATGATGTAGATTTTTTTTCTCTCATTAAAAAGGACATGAGCATTGCAAAGCAACTGGGAACACCTGGGTATAAAGAATATAAAAATCACTCATAATCCAATCACTCCAATCTAAACACTGCCAGCATTTTGATGTGTTTTTCCCTCTGGTCTTTTTGGAAACATTTTAGATACATACAAATGTGTTTTTAATTTCTTTCTTTTCTCCCTAAATTGAGCTCCTGCAGAATATAGTTTTCTATCTTGTTTCTTTCACTTTTCATTATATTGTGAGTAATATAATAATACCATTAAGTATTATTTGAGAATTAGATTTGTAATGGCTAATGGCTGAAGTTCAGGGAAAGACTTTGGGACTTTTTATGCTGATGTTAAGATAGAGACTCATAGAAACTTAGTTCCTGTCTTCCTGCTTATTCTTCCTCCCTAAAGAGTTCTTGACCAAGAGAAGTGCAAATAAGGAGAGCAGCAGCCAACTGTGAAATAAGAAACTATTTCAATTGTATCTCAGCACAGCGAGCAGCAGCTCTTGGATGTTTCTGGGCTCATTGGTCTAAGTGAAATTTCCTAACCCCATCCCTGGAATCTTAGATGATCTCTGTGGGCCTGTGGAGCTGACTTTGGCTTAACTTACTTACCTGGCTCTATGTGGCTTTGGGCAGATGACTTAACTTCTCTGGGTATTTCCTCATCTGTAAAATGGCCAACAGCACCCCTTAGAGTTTTGTACAGTTTAAGTGGGGTGAACACATAACATGTTTGCTACAATACTTGGCAAATAATGATCAATAAATGTTAGTTTTACCCTTTTCTTATCATGGGGTATTTATGTGCTTAAATTTTTTTTTTCACTGTTGTAAATGAATCAGTTTATCAATATGCAGCAAATATTTACTGAGATCTTCCTAGGTGCCAAGGATTCTTCTAAATGTTGGGAAGGGCACGGGTAACCATGACTAGACAGAGGTCATCTCACGGAGTTTAAACTTTAGTGGAGGGAAAAGACAAACAAGGTAAGTTCAGGTGGTAATAAGGGTTATAAATAAAATAAGATAATGTACTGAATTAAAGGGTGGCAACTTTGGGTAGGGTGGTCAGGGAGGACCTTCCTGAATAGGTGACCTGAGTGACAGGGAAAGATGTGGAAAGGGCAAGTCAGAAGGCTCTGAAAAGGGAGTGAGCTTGGGAAGTTCAATCAAAATTCAGAAGCAGTGAGTGAGCAAAGAGGGCTTGAGGAGGGGTCCGGGAGGTAGACAGGGGCCACCTCATCATGGAGCGCTTTGGGGGACAGAGCAAGGAGTATCGACTTTATTGCACAGTGTGAGGGATCCCCCACTGGAGGGTTTCGTGAGGGGGAGAGACACACGTTCAGTGGTGTGAGCTGGACCTGGCCCATGTGGGCTTATGCCCATTCTTTCCAAACTAATTGTTTGGTGACATCAACGCATTTGGTGATTTAAATGGCCATGGTGAGAGGATTTACACCACGGAAATTTGGAGCAAATGCTGTGAATCAGGGCTTTCATCTTTCAGGGAGCCTGTTGTTAACAAGTACCAGTACACCACTGGAATGGACTGACGCAGGCTTTTAAAAACATTTCTTGAGCTTCTGTGTGGAGAATGAATTATATGCAGGTGATACTGCAATGAACATTCTTGAATACATCATTTTGACTGTAGTTCTGGGTATTTCCTTAGGAGAAATTACTAGAAGTGAAATTACTGCATAAAATTACCTAATTGCCCCATACGGAAGGTTTCACCAATTTATTCTTCCACCAGCATTGAGAGTCACGTTTTCTGTACCCTTACTTAGGCTGATCATTAGCAAGAAAAGAAGGGGGAAAAAGAGAAAAATTAAATTTGTTAGATAAAATATGGTGTCCTACTTGATAATTAATGATTGGATACTTATTGCCCATTTGTTCATCTTCTTTATTGAATTATTTATTCATGTTCTATTCTCCTTTAAAAAAATTGGCTGTTTGCATTTTTCTTATTGACTTGTCAGAACTCTATACATGAAAAGTTTTAATTTTCTGACATTATGTTACAAATATTTTTCCTTAGTTTATGTATTCCTTTAATTTTTTAATATATTGAAGTTTTACATTTCTGTGGAATAAGACATATTGTTTCTTCAGCCAGAGAAATATTCATTTATGTTTTACTTATATTTTAAAAATACATCTTTAATCCGTCTGGAATTTACTAAGTTCTTAGGTAATGTTCAATTTCATTTTATTGTAAATGGTTAACCAACTTTCCCAGTGATAGGTATTTTTGAAATATATTCCCCTATCATATTTTTATTTGGACTATTTTTAGAGCAGTTTAAGGTTCAGAACCAAATAAAGGGAAAGGTACAGAGCTTTCCTATACACACCCTGCTCCACGTCTGTATAGCCTCCCCAGTTATCAGTTATCATCAGTTCAGTTCAGTCAGTCATGTCTGACTCTTCATGACCCCATGGACTGCAGCACACCAGGCTTCCCTGCCCATCACCAACTCCCGGAGCTTACTCAAACTCATGTCCATCTAGTCAGTGATGCCATCCAACCATCTCATCTTCTATCATCTCCTTCTCTTCCTGCCTTCAGTCTTTTCCAGCATCAGGGTCTTTTCCAATGAGTCAGTTCTTCTCATCAGGTGGCCAAAGTGTTGGAGCTTCAGCTTCAGCATCAGTCCTTCCAATGAATATCTGGGACTGATTTCCTTTAGGCTTGACTGATTTGATCTCCTTGCAGTTATCATCATCCCCCACCAAATTTGTTACACTTGATGAATGTAACTGACACATCACAGTCACCCCAAATCCATAGTTTACCGTAGCGTTCACTCTTCATGCTCTTGATATTGTACATTCTATTTGTTTGGACAAGTGTATAATGATGTATCCATCATTAATAATATCATGCAGAAAATTTTTCACTGCTCTAAAAATCCCCTGTGCTCTGCCTATTTATCCCTCCCTAGTCTCCATTCTAACATATTTTAATGGTTAATACTGTATCATATTGGGGCTTTCCTAGTGGATCAGTGGTAAAGAACCCATCTGCCAATGCAGGAGACGCAAGTTTGATTCCTGAGTTGGGAAGATCCCCTGGAGAAAGAAAAGGCAATCCACTTCAGTATCCTTGCCTGGGAAATCCCACGGACAGAGGAGCTTGGTGGCTTCAGTCGCAAAAAACTTGGACACAACTCAACGACTAAATAACAACAACTGTATCATGTTATCAATACCAATGCACTGATTATTATCATTAATTTATGATATTTCCAGTTTTCCAGTAGTACAGATGACACTGTGATGAGCATCTTTCTTTTTTTTTAAATTTTTATTGGAGTATATTTACTTTACAGTGTTGTGTTAGTCTCTGCTGTACAGCGAAGTGAGTCAGCTATATGTATACATATATCCCCTCTTTTTTGGATTTTCTTCCCATTTAGGTCATCACAGAATGCTGAGTAGATTTCCCTGTGCTATGCAGTAGGTTTTTGATAAATTTTTGATATTTCTTTGGTTAGGGTCTCCCATATGCTAACCTGGAAATAAAGAATTAATAAGCATCATTAGTTTATTCGGGAGTGATCCAGGAGCCATCAGTAGGAGAAGTGAGAAAGGGAAAGGGAGAAAGTCAATACAGGCTGTGTCATGGGCAGTTAAGGGCTCAATTCCAAGTGACCTTTGGGGGTCTGTCTTGAACTCATCTCCTAGTTGTTCCCACTGAGAGTGAAGAATCCTCAAGTTCTGCCCAAGATTGGTTAAGGATTGCTCCCAGAGGTGTTAACTCCTTGGAACTTCCAGCCAGCCTCATGTGTGACCTGGTACACTTTCTTACCCAGCAAAGATTCCAGGCAGAGAGTTGCCAGCCCAGCACTATTTATTGAGTAAATCTTTCTCCACTGATTTTTAATGTTACTTATATCATCATCTACAACCTCAGGTATAGTGTAGTCTGTTTCTGTCTCTGCTTAATTACATTGGTCTATTATTTCCTCACTATCATGTGGTTTTGATTTTTAGCTTTATAATATATCAGAATATCTGCTAAAGTAAATTCCCCTGTAGTATACTTTAGAATCACTTTGCCATAATATTAAACATTTACAATTTTGCTGGGAATTATGAAAATCTTCAGTTGATTCGGAAAGCAAGAACATTTATACTTTTTTCCATCATGGAACATGATGTTTTTTTCAAGGTTTCGCTTACATTTTGCAGTAAAATATAATTTCCTTCCTTTATACAGATTATGTTTCTACATATCTTGTTAAAGTTTTTTGAAGATATAGTTTTTATTGCTATTATGAACAAGATACTTGTTTTCTAACACGTTATTGCTGGCATGCAGGCAAGCTATAATTTTTTGTGTACATTGACGTTAACCATTTATATTGGTGTCCCATTGAAATCTGGACTCCTATAATGTTTTGCCAGATCCGGCTGTCTGCCCCTCCAGCTTTATCTCTACACCTTCTCTGTTCTTTCTGTCCTCTGGGCCCTCTGGCTTTTTCTTACCTCCTCCAACATCCTGACCTTTTTGTCTCACCACACAGTCTGCTCCTTTTATCTAGAACTTCTCATTCTGTTCATTATGCAGCTGATTGCTTTTTATCCTTCAGATCTGAGTACATACATCCTCTCTTCCCAGAGGACTTTCCTGACCACTCTCTCAATCTGGAATTACTTGTTTGCAAGAACCCTGGCCATTTACTCATCAAGCTGTTTCCACTGATTAAGACAGTATCTGTCACATGGTTGTTCTTTAGTTGCTAAGTCGTGTCTGAATCTTTTGCAACCTTATGGACTGAGGCTGGCCAGGCTTCTCCATCCATGGGACTTCCCAGGCAAGAGTACTGGAATGGGTTACCATTTCCTTCTCCAGGGGAATCTTCTCCTCCCAGGGATCGAACCCACGTTTCCTGCATTGACAGGAGGATTCTTTACCGCTGAACCGTCAGCGAAGCCCCCTGTCACATTATAGGCTCTAGTATATATTATTGGAATGAGCCAGTGCATCTGGCTACCTTTCTGAGCTCTCAAATTAATATAATACAGTTGAAGAAGTTCTTTTACTTGGATTGTCCTGGATTGGTTTATTCTATTCGAATGATATTTCTGAGGTTGAGTTATCTTGAGTCCAAAGAGCTCAGTGGTTGATAACAAAATATTATGAAATAAAATGCAGCTAAACATTTGTTACCCATTAAAACATCAACCACTAAGAACTCTCACTAATGCATGATTCAAATGGGACTGTCAGGACCTCCGTGAGCGCTTACCGACAGCGTCTCTGACTGGTTGTTCTCAAGTCCAGACTTCCCCATCACGTTGTGCCTGTGGAGCTCAGAAGACCACAGGCTTTCCTTCTCACCATATGGCTGATGTGTGTCCAACAGTTCAATATTCTCTTTTAAAAAAAAATTCTGCATTTGCCCTCAGTCCCATCTCTTCATCTTCCTGCACTTTCCATCTAACAGATCATTTCTACCAGTGTGAATACGTGTTATGTAATCTCCCATTAAAAAAGAAAAAAAGTGTCTCTCTGGGATGTCGTGCCCCCCTTTATCTTTTGTCCTGTTTCTCTGCTCTCCTTTACAGTAAAACTGCTTGAAAGAGATGTCAATAGTTGTCTCCACTTTTTCATCTGTTATTCCCTCCTTGGCTGACTCTAATAGGCTTCTGTCTGCTAAAGCCACTCTTGTAAAGTGGTATCCTTGTTACTGAGTCCCAGGGTTCCTTCTCTGCTTTTCTTTTACTTTGACTTCTCAAGAGTATTCAGTACCGCGGATGACTCTCACTATCGCAACATTTACTTCTCTTGGCTTTTGTGACAGCCTGCTCTTGTCTCCTGCCTTACTCTGTGATTGTTCCTTATAGTGCCTGTTACTGGCTCTTCGTCTGTGCCGTGTGCCTAATGTAGGTGTGCCTCAGACCTGGGTGTTGACCCTTTTATCCTCGCTGTCTTTACTCACCCCCTAGGATCTCATCCATTCTTGCAGACTTCCAGAAATCTGTATGTGGATGACTTCCAGCCTTCATCTCTCCTCTGAGCTCCTGAGGCTTAATCCAGCTGCATCCTTTGCACCTTCTCTCAGGGGTCTAGTGGCATCTTCAGTTTCACATACCCAAACCAGAACTTTCCACGTACCCTCTTTTCCACGTCTCTCCCTCCCCCATGTCTTCTCTGCTCCACAAGTGACGCCGCCATCTACGGTGTAAGGCCTGTGGTGGGAGTGACAGCTACTTCCCCGAGGGCACTGTTCCTAGGACTGGCCTCTCTCCCATCTGACCCTCCTCATTTTGTGGTACGTGTCCCAGAACCCAGTGTCTTCAGGCAGTTCTCCTTCCTTTCCACTCCCACTTCCTGTTCCTTCTTGGGAATTTTGGTCTCGTAATGACCCTAGAAGCAGAGGACTGAAGGCTACCATGCATAATGGTATTCTGTATTCTCCCAAGTTATATCCATGTAGGAGAAGGTTGGCTTCCTGGTTTTCTGGGTAGTAGAGCTCCTGCCTCCCTGTGATGTGAAGTGGGAATTACAGATGAGAGATGGTGCATTGATGGAAATTCTTTCAGGCTAGTAGGTTTTTTTCTGTTCCAATTCCATTATCAGGTTGTTTTTTTTTTTAATGTTATTTGTTTTTGTACATTTTCCCCTTTATCATTATGGGTATTTTGGTGCAGAGTGGGAAGGTCTAAATCAAAGACTGTTAGTCAGATGGGGTTGTAAGTTAGAAATTCCCAGAGAAAGACAAATATAAATAATTATGAGAAACTTCTTTACGCCCAGCAGAATGACAAAATTCAGAAAAGTGGCTAATACCCATGTCGGCACTCATGAGGGGAGTGGGAACTTTCATGGACTGCTGGTGAAAGGATAACTGGTACAATGATTCTGGGAGGTAATTTGGTAGATTCTCGTGAAATGACATGTGTATGACCTATGACCCAGAAGTCCCACTCAGATACATAGATCCTAGAGAAGTGCTTTGCATAGATCCAAAAGGCCATGTCCAAAGATTTCATTGTCATATTGCTTGTAGTATTATGGCATTAATGGCAACTTAGGGAAAAGATAAGTCAAGTGCAGTGGAAGCAGCTCTGGCTATGTAGTAGGGAAGCAAGAGCCTATATACTGCAACACAGATGAGGTTTTCAAACAGTATTGAGGGAGAAAATGAGAAACAATGAAATTCCTTACATAGGTATGTTGAAAAATCCCTCCCTCCTAATATCTCATATTTTGTAAAGATAAATACTTAAGATTATACGCTAAGTGTGTCTGAGAGATATTTATGCTGGAGGAGAGGTTTGAAGGTGGGAGTTAAGGATGAAGATGTAAAATCCCTGGTGCCTCCTCAGTCATTTCAGGGAGAGGGAAGGACAGCATGCAGGAAATTAGAAAGTTCAGATTTAAAACATTTCTCCCGTGAATTTCAAAAGGCTAGATTTACATTTCCTAAGTAGTCTTTTTGTTGTTGTTGATTTGTGTGTGTGTGTGTGTGTGTGTGTGTGTGTGTGTGTGAACCACCTTTAAAACCCAAGTCCATGACCAGCATGAGTGGGCCAGGCCTTTGTTGATGGGGGGTAGGGGTGGACTTTTGCCCTTTTCTGTCCCCAAATTGTTCTCAGCTACAGATGATGTGAAACCACTATGCACAGTCAGTCCCTCTGTGTTTAGAGGGTGAGCCTAGTGGACTGGGTCTACACCCCACCTGGTGTCCCCAGCTCCTGGTGGGTCTACACCCCTCCTGGTGTCCCCAGCGCCCAGTGGGTCTACACCCCACCTGGTGTCCCCAGCTCCCAGTGGGTCTACACCCCTCCTGGTGTCCCCAGCACCCAGAGGGTCTACACCCTCGCCTGGTGCCCCCAGCGCCCAGTGGGTCTACGCTCTCACCTGGTGTTCCCACACCCCAGTGCAGTGATGGGCAAGGAGCGAGTTCTCAGCACTTGCCAGCTACTTTCAACTGTATCACTTCATTGGTGACTTTTCTGGTGTATATGCTTGCCTTGGCAGGAGGCTTATGCAGGTGTTTCTCCACCAAAATGGCAGGTCTCACCCACAGAGACAGCTTTGTCTGTCTCCCAAGAGAATAGCATGTCATCTGGTCATAGATATATATCCTCAAAATGATGGCCAAGTCCACCCCCACGAGGAGACAGCATCTTTTCTATTCAGAGAACACCCTTGTGGAGCTCTGTTCAAGTTCACCCAATCTCACAAATGCACGTTGAATGCCTACTAAGTGCAACGGGGTTGAAGATTTGGGGGCAATTCCAATGAGATGACCAGAATGCTCTAGAATGAGTGGGAACTAGAGTGTGGTACATGGATTACAATCCTTTATGCGGTAATAGAAATAATAGAGAATAATAAGGACTTACATTTATAGAATGCTTTATACCTTTTGAAAGTATTTTCCTGTCAATTATCTCAGCATGGTTTGGCGACCATAGTCTCAGGCAGTCCTTGTGATCAGGTAGATATTTGCTTTGGAAAATGGTCTCCAGCACTGGGCTACATACCTTTTGGGGTTGCATGGGTGTGCGGGGGACAGAGGTGATTGTCATATGCTTCCACAGAAGGAGATGAAGGAGCCAAGACTGAAAACTTTCTTGTCCCTAGCCGTGAAACTAACTCTGCTCATCGATTTCCCAGGGGTGTCCTGAAATTCTTCAAAGGAGTTAACAGTCACCCACTTGAATTTTTACAACACACACATATGCTGTGTGGCATAATGCTTCTATTCAGGATGGATCAGAGGAGGTGGACTGGAAGTTGTATGTGGTCAAAGAAGCTGTCAATCAGTCAAAGAACAATGGGTACCTGAAACTCCCCCAAATTTGGGGGAGTGATTGGTCTGTGTTCACACCTGCGGGCTTGGCAGAGGCAAAAGGGGGTGGTGGTACTGAAAAAGTTGACGTAACTTGTTGGATGACTGGGTGACTCCACACTCTGAACCCAAGATGTTCTGACTGGGGCCCCAGCTGGTAAGATGCCCAGGTCTTCCCAGAGCCTAGAAAAGCAGGCTTCCTAGCCCCCAGGGAGCATGTCAAGTCTGCGATGCAGAGTGGGTGGTGAGGGCTCAGTTTACCAATATTATTTTCAGTTGACGAAGTGAAATGATTCAGTGCTTCTAGCATTTATTTATTGATCCCAGGCAAGTATTAAGAACAACACTTGGGTGGCTGCTTGGTTTAACACAATGGCATTGGTCAATCTTTTCATTCCCTACCCAAGTTGGCAGTGCCAGGCTTGCTGTATTGTAGCATCTGGTTAATACAGACACATGGATCACCCTGTGTTCTCGGAACTTCAAGTGCGTCATATTAGCTGGGGAGGAACTCATTGACGACACGGCCTCAGAGGAATGTGTCGAGGGCCGCCTCTGCTTCCTTCCCCTGCCTTGCTGGTTTGCTGGGGAAGTGAGATTTGTGGGCAGCTGCAACTGAGTGTGTTTGGGCTGGAGGCAAACTATTGTGTGTTCTTAGCTTGATTCTACGCAGTACAGTAGGAAAGGGGCCAGAGAGCGTAGCTGGCAGCAGGGGCACCTCCGTTTGGGGAACATGAGGCAACTGGGAGAAGTGATAGAAGAAGGAGGATGGGGGAGTTAGGGAAGCCCTTATGCCCCACGTCTGGCAGCTTGGACACTGAAGTGGCCACAACTATGCCTCACAGGTTATGTAGTCGGTGCACTCACAGCATTTTAAAGCCCGCGTGGACCTTGGACTCTGGCAGGTGCTGTAATTGGCTGTAAGAATAGCAGCTCAGCTTTCTACTTGACTGGGGGATGTGGGAGTGGGGATTAGGTTGTGAAGGGCAGAGGCCTGTGTTACTCCGCATTTTGTTCTGGTATCTTCTCTCCCCAGTAGTCTGTCTTCTCACGTCCTCTGTTGTGAGCAGGCTGGCTGCCCATCACCCAGATGGCAGGGCCCCCAGAGGCCTCTTGCAGCTTCCGAATGTCCTGTTTCTTGAAGATCTTAGCAAGAGTTTGAAGACATGATTATGTCCTAGTTCTCAGTCTTCAGATAGACTCAAACCCCTTCATTCTCGGTCCTTCAGCATGCTTCTGTTCTCTTGCCTTCTTCCATTCCCAGCATGTGCTGAATGGGGGGTGGGTCCCGGGTTCAGTTAATAAGGTTTCCCGCCACATGAGAGCAAGTGTCTCAGCACTGCTGTGCCCAGCTGTCCCATCCACCGGCCACTCCCTCTGCAGAACAGCTGTTTCTACAGACCTGCTCTGTCCCGGGAGCACCCTCTTCAGCCTGTCCCGCCTGGTTCAGGGTGACCTTTCTTCTTTCCCTCAGCCCAGAGTGGGCAAAGCAGGATACTTATAAACCAAGGAGGAGAAAAACACGGAAGAGCCCACCACGTGCAAAAGGGCCACATGCCAAGGGGCAGCCTAACGTGATGGGAAACACAGCAGACTTGCGTTTGAGTGTTGCGTCTGGCTTAGCAAACTGTTTTAGTCTACATGAATCATTTTGCTTTCTAAGATCTAA
>NW_011494894.1:9433002-9433122 GCF_000754665.1 Bison bison bison | reverse complement strand
CTTCTAATGGACTTCCCTGGTGGTCCAATGGTAAAGAATCTACCTGCCAATGCAGGGGACGTGGGTTCGATCCCTGGTCCAGAAACTCAGATCCCACATGTCTTGGGGCAGCTAAGCCCT
>NW_011494894.1:9430492-9432902 GCF_000754665.1 Bison bison bison | reverse complement strand
AAGCCACTGCAGCGAGAAGCCTGTGCATTGCAGATAGAGAGTAGCCCCCACCTGCCCCAGTAGAGAAATCCAGCACAAAGCAACAAAGACCCAATGCAGCCAAAGATAAATAAGTAAAGTGAAAGTTGTTCAGGCATCTGACTCTTTACAACCCCAGGGACTATACAGTCCATGGAATTCTCCAGGCCAGAATACTGGCGTGGGTAGCCTTTCCCTTCTCCAGGGGGATCTTCCCAACCCAGGGATTGAACCTAGGTCTCCCGTATTGCAGGCAGATTCTTTACCTTCTGAGCCACAGGGGAAGCCCCAAAGATAAATAACTTTTTAAACAAAAGACAGCTTCTTTTGCTGCAAAACATCTCTACTTTCTCTTTCTCACAGAACTAATACGTAAAGTGTGCAAAAGCTCTTGGTGAAAAATTAAATACTAGACGAAAGACCGGACAGGCCTGGACTGGCTCAGGCTTCTCAACTGTTCCGTCATCACTATCATCCTGGTGTTTGTCCCCATGGTCCTTGACCTCACACTTCAAAGTTTGTCTCCTCCCTGGATTTTCCCAGTTGATGGGAAAATGTGCTTCTCTTGTTTCTTCATAGTCGTGGAAGATGACTATGAAAATGGCTTTGACACATTTTGAATCCTGCTGCTTTGATCTACAGTCCACTGCCGAGAAAAAGTAAGTACAAGGCGTGTTGCAGTTTCAAAAGGAAGCAGACAGCCTGTTGTAGGCAGGACCACTGCTCTTATCATCTCTCTACAAGCTCATGAAGACAGCAGCTTCTGAGACGGGGTGTCCTGTCACCACTGTGCCAGCAAGATTCTTCCTCCTTCAGTGGATGTGAGAAAACTGAGGTTTTGTGAGCAGACAGAGCTCGCTGCAGCGGTAAGTGGTGAAGCCAGGATTCGATCTCAGGTCTGTCAAACACCAGGATCCACCCTCTTCCCATTGCAGCACCATGCGCTTGACTATGTGCGTGATCTCAACATGGCAGCTCTCACGCTGCACTAAGCAGGACTTAGCACTTGGACGAATCTGCAGAATAAAGCTGGCTTCACAGCACATTGGTGGGAGAGGGAACGTTGACTGAAGATTTTGTGGGGCCGGATGAGGAAGATGTTTTACACTGCACACAGCTTCGGAAGACTTTCTTGAATTCCTCGAATTCTTTTTAGCATCTCTGTTCTCCTTGATGCTTTTCCCTCAGCTCCATTGCAGGGCTGGCTCATCTGTCTTCTCTCACTCTTTTTCCTTTGGCCCCTGGGTACCCGCTCCATTGTTCCAAGTAGCTTGGTGCCCACCGAGCAGCATGCACAGGGCAGCCAAGCAGAATCTCTGCAGAGTTGGGCTGACTCGCTTTGATCACAGTCCAGAGAGCGTTTGCAGTAATTTCCTGCCATGTCCCCAAGTGGCTTGTCAGAGTATTCACCGAACAGAGCTGGTGTCTTCCAAGGGTAGGGTAGGACTACGCTTTTAAAATTAGCATTTTGCTCCCTATTTTTTTCATATGGGAGAGCATGAAGGAGAGCAAGTTAAAAGAGAAGGCTTGGATCTCCCTTGTGGTCCAGTGATAAAGAATCTGTCTGCTAATCATGCAGGGGACATGGGTTCACTCTCTAGTCGGGGAACTAAGATCCCACAAGCTGTGGGGCAGCTAAGCCTGTGCATTGCAGCTGCTGAGCCTTTGCTCTAAAGCCCTTGAGCTGCAACTCCTGGAGCCCAGGTGCCTAGAGCCTGTGTTCTGCAACAAGAGAAGACACCACAATGAGAAGCCCACATACTGCCATGAAGAGTAGCCCTACTCTTCTAGTAGATTAGTTCAGGTTGCTCTGCGACTAGGGAAAGCCTGCTTGCAGCAATGAAGACCCAGTGAAGCCAAAAATAAATAAGAACGTAATTAGAGAGGGATGGCCAGTGAGGAAAGAGAGGAGGAGATTACAGTGAGACAGTGAAAGGTGGAATTATAGGGCTTGGGGATTGCCTGGAGAGACAGGGAAGGAAAAGGGAAAGACTAACTTAGGATCTTGGCTACAGCAACAGGGCAGAATGAGATGGAGACATCTGGAAGAGAAACAGATTTGAGATGGGTTGGGGGAGAAGAGTTTAGGGAAGGTAATATATTTCCTGAACATAGGGCTGCCTTGCTATCTTCTTGAGGCACCGTCTCCTAGGGCCCCACCTGTTTGGTCCTGGCTCTAGCCTTGGGTCATCTTCTGGAGTGCTCAGCTCTGGTGGGAGAGATGGAAGGAGTGGGCCCCAGAGCCTGGAAGGCAGTGCCCCAGTTCACCACCTTGAAGTCCACTCTGCTTGGTTCTGCTGGAATTGCTCCCACCTTTAAGACTTCCCTGGTGGCTTAGACAGTGAAGAACCTGCCTGCAATGCTTGAGACCCAGGTTTGATCCCTAGGGCGG
>NW_011494894.1:9386945-9430392 GCF_000754665.1 Bison bison bison | reverse complement strand
AGGTTCGATCCCTAGTTGGGAAGATGCCCTGGAGATGGGAATGGCTACCCACTCCAGTACTCTTGCCTGGAGAATTCTATGGACAGAGGAGCCTGGTGGGCTACAGTCCATGAGGTCGCAAAGAGTCAGACACGACTGAGCCACTTTCACTTTCTAGGGTCTCCTCTTTCATTTTTTCCTGCCATTGTTCCTCTGTCCTCTCTCTGTAAATTTGTACCCATGGCCTTTGATCTTTTAGAATTTTCTCACCCCTCTGGTTCACTGATGACAGCTTGTTTTCCAGTCCTAGTTATATAGATATATTCTTAAACAAAACAAAATGGAGGGAAAGGAAAGGAGACATGTACTTAGATTGTTCTCTTGATCAGTTCTCCTATAATTATATGTTTTTGTGTCCCATTCCCCTTCGGACTTTGAATTCCTTGAGAGCAGAAAAACTGGCTTATTCATCTCTTTGTTCTCAGTGCTAACCAAGTCTTCTTTTACATGCCCTGGGGAACTTCATGTTTGAGGAATTGTATGTTTACTTCTTTTGTAAACTTAAAAGATAAAAATACAGCACATCATCTTCCAGCTCAATATTTTTTTCCTTGCCTCTTCTGTGTTTAGCATGGATTTAATCAAATGCAAGGAAAATATGAACACAGCAGAAGACCTGAAGCCTTGAAGCTATTTCCCCTGCTCCAGACTCTAGACTTCAGGGCTAGAGAGGATGAAGGATGCATGGTGGGGATAAAGGGTGGATGGAGAAGATGAAGGATGGCAGCAGGGATGAAGGATGGGTGGAGGGCATGAGGCGTGGGAGTGGTTCTCTGGGCTGGAGCAAGTGCCTAGTGTGGCTGGCTGAGTGGTTGATGAGCTTTTTCCAGCCCACCCACATGTATGCATTGCCTACTTGCCCTGTGCTTGGCATACACCAGGGGTGTGACGTGTAACAGCTGATGCACCACACAGGAGCCATGCCCTCAAGAAGCAGAGGGACATAAGCCTAAGACACAGTCAGTAGTTGGAGAACATTCCAAGTTAGAGAGTTAAAAATTGCAGCATTTGACAAATCTGGTCCCAGACTTACCTCACTTGCTAAATTGGTGGTTCACGCTGCCAGGATCATTCAGCTTCCAAAAAGCCAGCCATC
This sequence comes from Bison bison bison, assembly GCF_000754665.1. Taxonomy (NCBI): domain Eukaryota; kingdom Metazoa; phylum Chordata; class Mammalia; order Artiodactyla; family Bovidae; genus Bison; species Bison bison. The sequence continues at coordinate 9,429,257 of NW_011494894.1, read as the reverse complement.
ATAATGGGGAAAGCATCTTTGCATCTTTGTATGTGGCTCCTGAGTTGGTTCAAAGAAAATCAGCAGCAGCCCTACTCTGGGGAGCTGATTGCTCTCTGAGCCTGACACACTCAACATTCATAGAAGAGGAGGAGCATTAAGGATGCAGCTGAGTCTTCTTCCTGCAATGATGGTCACTAAGTCATCTTGGAGCCCACCCAGCAGTTGGTTCTCAAGGTAAAATAGCATCATTTTTCTGGACTGGCTCCTTATCTTGCTTACTAACAGGGCTGAGCTCAGAGTCTGGGGCAACCTTATTTACCTTGTTAGACTGGTGTTCTTTGGAGAGACTTCCAGACTAGAAGAGGGATGTGACTAGGGCTGCTGGCCTGTGAGCCTGTCTGGGGTCTCTCAGCATCTGTGAGTTCACCACACAGGTGCTAACCTGGCCACAGCTTAGATTTTGCCTCTGCCTATAATAGAGGATGAAATGAATCTCAGCCAAAGGGCGCAGGCGTGCATGGTGCCAAGTGTTGCATCCTGAGCACCTCAGAATATGGTGGGCCTAATGGATAAAGCTATCACAGATGCTCTTATTAATACAGCAGACCGCTGTTTCATTACAGGGGCTGTGGCTCCCCAGCACCCATTGCTTGGAGTTACAGGTATCAGCTTCTTCTTGTTCCTGGCATTTGGTGGCTAATGCACTTTGTGAAGATTCAGAGGCATTTAATAAGATGATTGAATGCCATGCTGAATTAATGTTTACAGCCTCTTGGCTTGGCCTCTCTAACTCTTGAAGTACTTGGGGCTGAAAACTGAGAATCTGTCTTGATCCCACACTCTCTCTGCTTACCCCATCATTCTTTTATAGTATGTGCCCTCGGAGACTCTTGCCCCCTGCCATGTGATTGCAGAGTGGATTCTAACTGATGGGAGAGATATGAAATGTATTGTTTGTGTCACTAATGGGCTTGCGGCTCCTCCTTGAACCTTGTGTTATTTCCAGATACCATGTTTGGCATAAATGGCATCTGGTTTGCTTTTTCTCTCCAAACACACCATTCTTAACAGTGTTCTTTCTTTCTTTCAACAGTGTTCTTTAGATCCATACTTGTTCGAGTTTTTCTTACTCCCAGAAGAATCTGGGCCATTGAGTTTTAGGCTCATGATGTCATCCTGTGTCATGATGTCATCCTGTGTCGTAGGGTGATCTGGTTAGATTCTACTCCCAAGGCATTTAAGTTCTTCCCAAAAGTTATGCCTCATTTTACCAGCAGACACCAGGCAGAAAAGGCCTGGTAGAGCACTCAGGGTTCAAATATCCCGAATATCCAACCTTCTCTTAGGAGTCATTAACTGAATAAAAGAACATTTGATTGCTATTCCAGTTTAGAGTTTTTTTCCTATCAAAGTAGAACTCTATTAAAAAGCTAAATCTGTATATACCTAGTGTAGTGTATTAGTCTTTTTACTGATGCCATAACAAATTACCATGAATTTATCAGCTTAAAAACCCCTCAGATTTATTACCTTCCAGTTCTGTGTGGACAGAGCTAGTGTTGGTCTATCCAGGCTAAAATCAGGGTGTCAGCAGAATGTTGCCTTCTGGAGTTTCTAGAGAAGTGTGTGTTTCCTGCTCATTCTGGTTGTTGGCAAGAGTCTTTTCTTAGCAGTTACAGGATCTCAGACTCCAGTCTCTTGCTATCTGTAACCTGAGTGCTGTCTCCTTCTTGAGGCTGCTGCCTTTTCTGGTTTGTGACCTTCTTCCTCCATCTTCCAAGCCAGTGGGCTGAAACTTTCTCATATCACATCTCTCTGATCCATGTTTTTTCTTTTTTCCTTCCTCTGCTGCTTTCAAGAGATTGTGTAATTAAATTAAATGAGACCATGATAATCTAGGTTAATCTCTCCATTTTAGGGTCAACTGATTAGCAACCTTAATTCCATCTGCAGCCTTCATTCTCTTACATGTTCTGGGGATTAGGATGTGGACATCTTTGGGGGGCGGGTATTTTTCTGCTTGCATGCTAAGTCACTTCAGTTGTGTTTGACTCTTTGTAACCCTATGGTCCAGAGCCTGCCAGGGTCCTCTGCCCATGGGATTCTTCAGGCGAGAATACTGGAGTGGGTTGCCATGCCCTCCTCCAGGGGATCTTCCCTACCCAGGATCAAACCCGCATCTCTTACATCTCCTGCATTGGCAGGTGGGTTCTTTACCACTAGCACCACCTGAGAAGCCCACTATTCTGCTTACCCCATATGTAGTTTCTTCACAAAGCCCATTATGCCTACAGTTCTAGAGACTGCAGCCAGGAGGAGGGGAACTAACATCTACTGAGCACCTACAGTATGCCAAGCACCATGCTTGACATGCACATGCATTCTGTGCATTAATTAGGTAAGGACCATGCACCCTACTCCAGTACTCTTGCCTGGAAAATCCCATGGACGGAGGAGCCTGGTGGGCTGCAGTCCGTGGGGTCGCTAGAGTAGGACACGACAGAGCGACTTCACTTTCACTTTTCACTTTCGTGCATTGGAGAAGGAAATGGCATCCCACTCCAGTGTTCTTGCCTGGAGAATCCCAGGGACGGGGGAGCCTGGTGGGCTGCCGTCCATGGGGTCGCACAGAGTCAGACACGACTGAAGTGACTTAGCAGCAGCAGCAGCATCCTCATTTGGGGCTTCTCAGGTGGTGCTAGTGGTAAAGAACCCACCTGCCAATGAGGAGACATAAGAGACATGGGTTCAATCCCTGGGTTGGAAAGATCCCCTGGAGAAGGGAATGGCAACCCATTCCAGTATTCTTTCCTGGAAAATTCTTTGGACAGAGGAGCCTGGCGGGCTACAGTCCATGGGGTTGCAAAGAGTTGCACATGACTGAAGCGACTTAGCATGCACACATCCTCATTTGGGGATGAGTTAACTGAGTTTTGGGGGAATTATGCAACTTGCCCAAGATCTAAAATCTAGTAAATGACAGAGCTAGGATTTGAGCCCTAAAAGGTAAAACTCCAAAGTCTGAATACTGTCTTTCTATCATTCCATACTGTTCTTTTCCTGGGATCTCAACCAAGAGCTTTAGAATTAGGCTTATTTAAATATAAATGTTTCCTCTAGATCCATTAAAATCTGTTGAGGTCTGAGCTTGAGGTAGAGTGTAGATTACTCATTCTCCCTGACTCCTGTCTCTGATAAGCAGCGGGAACCAATTTTATATCACTTGGGCCTGGGACAAGAAAGACGACTGAGGAAGTGAGGAACCTCCCTCTCAGAGCCTTTGGTTGGGCCAAGCTCAAAATCTTTAAAGGGTGGCTTAAAGTGGAACCAGGAATTTTGTTCCTGTAGTGTCCTACCCTGAGGGTTGGGAAGCTGGTTGAAGTCCTTCCTCTGTTCTGCTCATCTCAGATGCCTGGGGCCCTGCAGCAGGCTGGCCCCTGCTCTGAGTGGCTGTGAGTGGCTGTGCCCCCTGCATCAGAACTAGAGGAGCTCTGTAGGAATTGCAGGGACAAAGACACAGGGTGGGGCAGGAGAGCATGCCAGGTTTGGTGTGAAACCCCAGGTAGTGTGATCATTAATTTCCTGTGGATGCAGCTGCTTTGGATCTGGGTTGACTGTTGATGCAGTGGCCTTTGGAAGCTCACAGTTCAAGCCAGAGACACTTGGTTTGTGCCTCAATTAGAAAGATTCCCAGAGACACGCAGTCCCATTCCTGAGATGCCTGCCAGAGTAACGACTTGGGGAGGCTGAAGCTATTTTCAGTCTCATATACACACACATATGTACACTCACGTACACACTTTAAATAATGTGATCAGCGTATGTCCTGCTTCAGTATTCTGTCTTTTTCTTCCAATTTTGGTACTTCTCTGACAGACTGGCAGGGCACCATGATTCTGTCTTTGCACGTTGATTAAAGCAACTCTGACAGATAAGGATTGCAAGTTGCTAACTTGCTTCTGAGTTCTGACTGATGAGGAATTTCTAATGTCTATCCTAATGTCTTCTCCCTCTTAGCTTCTGCACTGAGAGTCTGAAGCATTGTGACGAAGTAGTGTTGGCATCTTTCTGTTTGCACCACCCAGGAGGGTGGGAGGAGCCTGGGAGGAGGAGACACCCGGGCCTCTTTCTGTTGATGACCAACTCCTTCCCACAGACCACCTGTATATGAAGGTGCTGGGCTGTGGGCTCCTTTGCTTCATTCTAGAAAATACTGGTTGAACATCTACTTTGGATATTCAAAGACAAACAGTGACACACCTCTCCCTCAGTTAAAAAGGCAAGTACAATAGAGTGTTATAAATCTGTAACACTATAGAGACAGAGAAGACACTATATGAGACAGAGAAGTATAGGGTGTTATGGAGATGCATAGGAAAGTGCCCAGCCCAATCTTGGCAGTGGATGGGCAGGACACGCTCCCCTAAGGAATCGACATACAAGCGAGACCTAAAAGCAAGCCAGAACTCCTTTCTTCAGGGTCAGAGGAGTGTGTGTGTGTGTGTGTGTGTGTGTGTGTGTGTGTGTATGTGTGTGTGTGTGTGTAGGTAGGAGGTTCAAGAAGAAGTGAAGAAGAGTTCTAGGCAGAATAATGTCACAGGCAAAGGTCCAGAGGCCAGAGAGAATTAGGCAAATGAGAGAACTGGAAGCTGAGATGTTGAGTGGGATTCAGAGGTGGATTATGGATGGAAAGTGGAGAGAGATTAGATTAGGGGAACTGAAAAACTATGACGATCTGTAGACCAAGTAAAGAAATTTGTGTTTTAACCTCAGGGAGATGGAGAGCTGCTGCCCTGTTAAGGAAGAGTAGTTTCAAACAAATTTGGCTTTAAAGAAGACGATTTTGGCTGCAGTGTGGAGAGTTGCTTGGAGGAACCGGCATCAGAATCAAGGAGACTCATTACAGTAGTTTTAAGTGAAGAAAGCAGTAGTCTGACTTAAATGTTGGGATGGAGGAAGTGGATGAATTTGAGAAATATTTAGGAATTGCAAAGGCTAGGACTTGGTCTCGATGGCTGATTAAGTTGGGTGCAGGGAGAGGAAGTGGTGACAAGAATTTAACCAGATTTCTGTCTCAACCGGACGGACAGTACAGCCGTTCACTACTAGGTGGACTGGAAAGGCAGAGCAAATGTGCGCGTCTGGGGTGGAGATAAGTGCAGCACGGACATGTTGAATGTGAGGGGCTGTAGGATGGCCAAGATGGAGTTTCAGTCAGTGTTGACTCACCAGGCCTGGTTGGTTATTGAAATATGAAATATTTCTGTGCTGCCAATAAAGAGCCACCACCCCGAGCAGCCCCTCATCCCTGTTCTCCTTCCACAACCTTGCTCACCAGTCACTTGGAACTTCTATCTATTTCTATCGATAGATTTCTATCGATCCACAGACCAATAATGTGAATCATGTGCAGCATGGCAGAAGGTCTCCTCTTCTGACTGGTTAGTGCTCTCGCTAGGGCTGTTCAATATTTTGCATATCTCTCCTTGGAGATGGCTAATGTCTTTCAGGCAGTTGATTGTAAAAGATCAACTTTTTGAGGAAAGAGAGGTCATGGCCAGGAGTACAGTTGACCCCTTCATATCTGTGGGTTTTGCATTCTTGGATTCAACCAACTGCAGATTGAAAATATTAAAAAGAATTTTTTCCAGAACATTCCAAAAAGCAAAATTTGACTTTGCCTTGCTGGCAGCTATTACATGACATTTACATTGTATTTACCACTATTTACATAGCATTTACATGGTATTAGGTATTATAAGTAGTCTAGAAATGAGTTAAAGTATACAGGTAGATGTGTGTAAGTTATTTGCAAATACTCTGCCATTTGATATAAGGGACTTGAGCATCCATGGCTTTTGGTAGCCATAGTAGGTTCCTGGAGGTCCTGGAACCTATGCCTCTCATATTCCAAGGGATGACTACTCATTTGAGATCATCAATCTTAAGGTTGAAGCCTTGAAATGGATAAGAGTCTTTAATAAGAGTACGGAGTAAGAAGAGGGACATCCTAGGGCTAAGGAATTTGGACTTGACCCTACAGGAAGTGAGGAACCAATAAAGTTTTTTAAGTAGAGGCATGATCCAACTAGTGTAACCCCCAGGGCAAAGACTAGAGCCACAGTCTGACAAGGACTTCTCTGGCAAACTCATCAAGGAGCTTATGCTCACACTGGGGTAGGGAAGATCAAGACTTCCCCTTTAAAGGGAAGAGGCTCACCATGTGTGATGATGAAGTAGCAAGTGAGCAGCCCCGTCCCACAGTGGGTAGTTCTGTCTTACAACAGATCCTGGAGCCCCTAGTGTGAAGGCCTGTCCTCCACCTGATGATTAAGGTTGGCTGAGTGCTTAGGCAGTCCATTTGCCTTTGTTGAAATCCTCAATAGTAGAGACAGTGCTTCAGAAATAAATGATTTCTAAATTCCCTTTCAAAGCCTAGATTCTTGAATAAGTGGAAAAGGTTCTTCATACGAATAAGAACCTTTGTACTTTGCAGTTTACAAAACCCTTTGAGTTATGTTGTTAACTGAGCCGATGAGGGTTGTGAAAGAACTCACAGAAGTATTAACAAGGGAAGAAAAAAGTTTTTATTCACTTTCCAAGAGAGGAAAGGGAACAGAGGCCTAGAGTGGCTGAGGGCTGAGGTCTGAAACTTCTTATTGAGTTTAAAGGACAAGGTACAAGAGAAAGGGGGGTGAGTTCATATTTATTCTGGTCCTCAGTTGAAACTGGGCTGGCTGTGCTTCTCTAGGATGTAGTTTTCCTGAGAATCTGTGACTTCCTGCCTTCTACTATCTTCCAGTTCTTGAGGTTTCAAAGAGACTTGATAGTGGCCCTTGACAGTTGCTATTCTATTTGGAATGGTGTTAGATGGGTTTGCGTATATTACCTCATTTTATCATTTCATCAGGTAATTTAGAGGATCTTGCAGAGATCAGGAACTGAGAGTCAGAGACATTTGAGGTTAATAAATTATGGAGCCAACCTTAAATCTGGGTGTTTAGACCCAAGGGCTGGTTCTTTCACACTTCTCCAGTGGTTTGCAAACTGTGTTCCTTGGGGCCCTGCAGGGACTGTGTTGGGTTGCACGTGTTGGGAAGCACCCAGGAAGCAGTGCTCAATTCCCAGACTATCTCAGCCAGGCTGTCAGGCAGTTGTCAACCTTTGAGATCAGCCTTCTTTGGAAGCTTTCCCCCAGGGAAGCATTTCCCAGTGGGGAGAACCTTCAAGACTTCTCAAGGCCGGTCTATCAGTCATCCTCCAAGTTGGTGGTGTGTGTGTGTATGCCAAGTTGTTTCAGTCTTGTCCGACTCTTTGTGAGCCTATGGACTGTAGCCCACCAGGCTTCTCTGTCCATGGGACTCTCCAGGCAAGAATACTGGAGTGGGTTGCCAGGCCCTCCTCCAGGGGATCTTCCCAATCCAGGGATTGAACATGTGTTTCTTAGGTAGGTTCTTTAGCACTAGCACCACCTGGGAAGCCCAAGGTTGGTGATGGTCCTTTTTCCCCCAAACGAGACGTAGCACGCCTCTGGCTCTGTTCTGACCTTAGGCCTTCAGCCTTTGCTCCGGTCTGTCCCCTCAGGACCTACCCTCCTATCCTCTGTAGCTCCAGCTCTTCTTATCAGGATGTCTGTTTGCTTTCTGTCCCTCCACCCCCTCCTAGAGATTCCTGGCACTCCAGACACTGGAGGAGTGAATATAAAAATGTACCAGCTTGGATTCTTTCCCAGACATGCATTGTTCCTGACTCTGTGACCATCGGCAGGGCAGTTTTAGTGTCTTCAAATCTTGATGGGCTTTTGTTTGGACACTTAGTGCCAGTGTTTTCCTAAAACCACTGCATCTCACGCGTTTCAATTTACCAACTCCCTTGTCCTTGGAAATTGTACCTGCATTCGGACCATCCTTTTCTGTTGACTTTTTTTTTTTTTTTAATAAAGGCTGCAGTTTGTCTTGACGCACCAGTAGGTATGAGTTAAGAGACTGAAGAGAAAAAGCCCAGAGGCAAAGACAAATCATTTTGCTTCCTGATTATACAGCGAGAGTAAGAATTAATATTTCTGTGATTTCCATTTCTGAGAACTGCCTTAGAATTTAGTGGCAACTTTCTGACTCATAATTTGTGAAACAAAGGCCTAAGCCTTTTTCTTCTGCTCAAATACTTATTGAGCACCTATCATATGGATGTAAAGCTTAGTGCTAGATTCTGTGGTGGATACAAAGATTTTAAGAAATGATTTCTGCCTTCAAGGGAGTTATTGGTCCTAGCATGGACTTAAATAATACAAGAAAGAGGCAGGGAGGGAGGGATTAAATAAATACTGAGGGTGATCTGAAAAATGGAAGTAATCACATGATTTCAAGATTCCAAGGGAGAACATTGATGTTCTGACGGGTGACCCACTGTGTCCCATTCCAGAAGCATGGGGGTTGATGGCAGAGTTCTGCTGGGTCCAAGGGAAGGGAATGTCCAGCAAAAGAGCAGTGACCTTGATAAATCAACTCCCAAGTGGTGTGGTCGATGGTGGGGAGTTCTGGACTCAAGTGAAATGCTTGTGCAGAGAAAAACTCAAAATATTTCAGCTCTGCGTTTTTGAAGAATTGGTCATGAGTAGCTCTTGACTTCTTAGCCCTAGACCAGACTGGAACTGTTGGAGACATGACCCTGGAATAGCTTGTCCCCCAGATCTCCCTCTGAGAGAGCACAGGCTCTGGAGTCAGAGGCCCAGGTTCAAGTCCCTGCCCCCTTTTCCTACTCTGCTGTGTTGGTTGCTTAACTTGTCTTGGCTTCAGTTCCCTTATGGTACAAAGGAGAAAGAAAGAATGCCTGCCTTGCTGGCTTGTTGGGAAGATGGGGGACAGCACAGGGAAAGTGCTTGGTATATAGCAGGCCCTCAAATTAATAGTAGTGGGTTGGCCAGAAAGTTCATTCAGGTTTGTCCGTAAGATGGTACAGAGATCACTGTGATCCAATGGTTTCAGAGTGGTATGGAGGCCACAGAGTGTGGTGGCCTACACGGGTGTCACACCTCCTCTCATCAGTGTCTCACCTATGCATGATGGAAGGAGGGTCTAGTGATCAGCCTCCTCCTCTGAGCCTCTAAACCTTCTTTCTGTGTTAGTCCTGTTTATACGCTGATAAAGCGGGAGTGCAAAAATCACATTCAGAGTTGGAGAGGATTTTTCGATACAACTTAAAATAAGGGTATTGAACAGGAGAGGCAGCTGAGGCCTGGAAGAGGTGAAATGACACCCACAAAGGCAAAGTTGAGAAGGTAGCCCTTGCCTCTGATAGAGTGCTCCTCCTCTATGCTGCTGCTGCTGCTAAGTCACTTCAGTCGTGTCCGACTCTGTGTGACCCCATAGACGGCAGCCCACCAGGCTCCCCCGTCCCTGGGATTCTCCAGGCAAGAACACTGGAGTGGGTTGCCATTTCCTTCTCCAATGCATGAAAGTGAAAAGTGAAGGTGAAGTCGCTCAGTCGTGTCCGACACTTAGTGACCCCATGGACTGCAGCCTACCAGGCTCCTCTGTCCATGGGATTTTCCAGGCAAGAGTACTGGAGTGGGTTGCTATTGCCTTCTCCGCCTCTTCTATATAGCTGCTTTAAAAACTGGTGGCAGCTCGGAGGCCTGGGAGGTTAGTTCATGCGTCATGAACTAATGATCCCTTTGGCTGGACCACCCACACGTGTCAGATTTATCATCGACAGATGCTGTTTTAGTCAGCATCATTCAAAGACTTGTACCATAAAGGTAGCATCAAGTGGGTGTGGAGAAGTGCTGGCTTTCCCTCTGTTTTTCCTGCTTAGCTTCCTCTTTATTTTTGGTTTCTGAAGTGTTTCCCGCTCTGACCTGACATTTACTCTCTCGATATTTGCAGTAAGTCCCCAACATATCAACAAGTTCCCTTCTTAGAGCATGTTTGTATGTCCAATTTGTAAGCTCATCAAAATTAGCCTAGGTACCCAACTAACGAAATTGGTTATATAGTACTGCACTGTAATAGGCTTACAATACTTTTCACACAAATAATACATAAAAAAAATTCACAAAAAGTAAAGAAAGCATTTAAAATCTTACATTACAGGACCTTGAAAAGTACAATGGCACAGCACAACAGCTGGGTACAGGGGCTGGCATCAAGTGAACAGGCAGGAAGAATTACTGGCTGGAGGAGGGAGAGGAGGTAGGAGACGGTCGAGCTGAAGGGTCGCCAGCAATAGGAGACGGGGGCAAGCTGCAATTTCACTCATGCATGATGTTGATGGTGCAAGTTCTGGTTCCCTGCTGGAACCAGATGACCATTGGCTTCTTTAAAAGTTTGCAACTTGAGGGTTCGTAGGTAGGGGACTTTAGTGTATGCCATATGAATAAGGCTTTCTGAGTGCTATGGGGGATACAAAGAAATATAAACAAAATTTGAGAGTCTTAGAGAAAATATGAACAGTTGAAAAGTTGGATAAATGATGTGAGAGAAAATAAAACTGAGCAAAACTGCAACACACTGTATGATTAAGTGTCAAGTGAAAAATCTCTGTGATTCCAATGCTAATTTATGGGTTGGTGCCTGTTGATGACAACATTTTCATCAGCTTTCTGTGATATGAGGAAAACAAGGCAAGTAGTGATTATTTTATAGGGCTCAGTTTACATAAGATAACATATTATTGCACTTCACTTTTTTGCACTTTGCAGGTCCTGCTTTGTTTACGAGTTGAAGGTTTATGACAATCTTGCATTGAGCAAGTCTATGGGCACCATTTTTTTCCAACAACATTTTCTCACTTTGTGTCATTGGGTCCCATTTTGGTAGAAATTCTTGTCATCTTTCAAATCTTACACGAACAGAAAGATTATGACTTGCTAAGGCTCAGGGGATGGTTGGTATTTTTTAGAAATAAAGTATTTTAAAAATTAAACTATGTACATTGCTTTTTTAGACATAATGCTATTGTACACTTTATAGACTATAGTATAGTGTAAGTGTAACTGCTATATGCATTGGGAGACCAACAAATTTGGGTGACTTGCTTTACTGCAGTATTTTTTTGTATCATTTTGTTATGATGGAACCCATGATATCTCTGAGGTAAACCTGCATTTGTTTTACAGGATTTTCTGAGATTATATGCTTCTGAAATTTTAGTATTAAAATGCTCTTTGTTTTATAAAATGATGGGGTATAAATAGCAGTAGTTTTTTTTTTTTTTTAAAGCCCATACTTAGAAAAATAAAAAGTTGGCTACTTAGCATGTTTCTTTTTAAAATATTGCTCATCCTTGAAATTCAAAAGGAAATGAATCTTTGGTGTGCACACATGTCTAGAGTCCAGGGGAGAACAGTTACTGAGTACTAGTGTCCAGGGGGCTTCCCTGGTGGCTCAGAGGTTAAAGCGTCTGCCTCCAATGCGGGAGACCCGGGTTCGATCCCTGGGTTGGGAAGTTCCCCTGGAGAAGGAAATGGCACCCCACTCAAGTATCCTTGCCTGGAGAATCCCATGGACGGAGAAGCCTGGTAGGCTACAGTCCACGGGGTCGCAAAGAGTCGGACACGACTGAGCGACTTCACTATAGAGTGTCCAGGGGAAGCTCCCAGGACAAGGACAAATATCAATTTTGTTTGACAAAGGATTTGATAAACTGGAAGGGTGTGGGCAATCTTCCCTTGAGGGAGTAATGTGAGAAGAACTCTAGATATAACACTGGAGAGTTCCATTGGGGTTGTAGGAAGGAGTTGGGAGGCCTTGTCTATTTACCTGCTGTGTCCACAAAAAGTTTACCCAGCTGTTACTACAATAACAACAGGTCTGTAACTCTCTTGAATTAACCAGTCACTGAATCAATGACCCAGTCTCGATGGTGTTCTGGCTCTGGCCCATCCTCTTGAACGCTGATTGTTCACCTTGCCTTAACACTCACGTATGGCCAGCAGTCGCTCATTTCCAGTTCTGACCTCTTGCTTCCATCCCTGAGCACGGTTCGGACTCATGAGATGGACTGAACTTGTTCATTCTGGCCTTGTCCAGAAATGTACACCCTGGGCTGTGTCCTCGAGGGCAGCACCCTTACTGAGTTAGCCCCAGCTCCTGAGGAGGGCCCAGTGAGCAGGGGCATGTAAGATGCATTGCCGGGCAGACTAAGAGAACAGGAAACATCTCAGTAGGACCCATGGCTAAGTGAAGAGGGAGGAACCAGTGGCTGAAGCCTGGGGATCTGGGGCTGGGATGCTCACCATTGATTAAAATAGGAAGAGAGCCTGACTAGAGGAGGAAAAAGAATTTGGTTCCAAAGTCGCTGAGCCCAAGACTGAGAAGGGAGATAAAGGGAGGCTGGAGGAGGAGGACCAGGTCCATTCGGAGCCAAGAAGGATTCATGATGGAGAGCTTCTTGAGGGAGAGGGCACCACTGCTGCAGGTCCAGAGAACATGGAGGAGGAAGGAAATGGAAAGAGTGTAGCCCCCTGTGAAGACTGCAAAGAGTGCAGGAAGGGCTGGGTGGACTGCGCTGGGCTGGGGAGCCCATAGGCAACAACACAAGAGGCACCACTGAGAGAGCATTCACCCGGGTCTTGGCAAGGAGCCATCCTTTCCATCCTTGGCAAGGGCTGAAAATCATCCCTCACTGTAGGGGAGCATGAGGGTGAGGGAGAGGCATGCTTGCCTCCATGTCATCTGAGGTATTCCTTTGACACAAGCCCCCACCCACTTGGCTTGCATCTTCACGCCTTTCCCTTTCCTCCTCAGGGGAAGGCGGCCCTTGCTTCCGAGAACTGAGTGGCTGTAGGGTACAGAGAGGGTAGTGGCTAAGGGGACCATCCTTCTTTAGGTCTCTGTCCCGGGCTGCTAAGCAGGGCATCTATTTGAGCTTATTTATGTGCTTGGAGTTGAGAACCCATGATTTGCTTGTTCCACCAGCTTCCCACGCTCCTGGGAAGGTGCTAAGCAGCAGAAACTCAGATGCCCCCTCCCCCTGAGCTCTTTCACTCTCTCTCTCTCTCTTTCTCTGTCTCTGGTGCTCCTCAACTCCAACCAGAGCTAATATTTACCTGCTGCATTAGCTCTGGGGCTGTGGGATGTGACAGCTGGAGGTGGAGAAGACTTTTTTTCTCTCTTCCTCCTCCACCTGTCTTTCTCTAGAGGTTTGAAAAGGGGGAAAAATGTAATTGCAATCTTCAGGACTGCCTGGTTGATAATTCAGAGATCGCTGGGGAGTGTCAGGGGTCTTGTATTAGCTTCTCTACCAAAAGGCAAGGAGGGAAGATGCCCTAAAGATTGGGTCATCTGCTGGGCAGCCTGGGAAGGGGAGTAGCTGCCAGCCGATGGATATTTTATTTTATTTTATTTTTTACAGGTGAGGTATTCCAGGGTTGGGAACTACAGGGCCTTCGTGACAGAATCTGAGGCATTACTGTGATGGTCTCAATTGGTGCTGGCTGACGTGGACCACCTTTATGAGGAGACTGAGCAGATTTCCCATGGCTAGGTACTGGACTATTCCCTTCCCCTGGGGACTCTGCCAGGTACTGACTCAGCCTGAGTATTCACCTGCTCACCTATCAGGACTCGAACATATATAATACGTTGAACAAATGTCTGAGAGCAGGAATAGGAGGAATGTCTCAACTCAACGTGGTTTGTGTATGACAGAAAGATGAGTAACTGGTGATGTTCTAAGACCGTGATACATTCCTGCCATGGAAAGGAGGTTCCCCAGGGATGCTGGAGGAAGGGACGTGGAGGGGAGATGGAGTAGGGATGAAAAGAGGACTCTCTTAATTGGGAGTGGGAGGGTGGGGATGTCACCGCTGTAGATTCTGGGCGTGGTGTGGGTCCACCTGGTGTCTCCCCGCAGTGGATCAGCACTCCTCCTCCTCTCAACTCCTCTAGCTGCCTTTTCCTGCCTCTCTAGCCGTTCACCAGAAAGCCTGTTTCTATTCTTCAGTCTGTTCTTTTGAGCTGTGTTTAATGATTTTCACTCACCCCAATTTGTCATCTCGTTGCCATGGTAGCTGGCTAGGGGTCTCCAGTGGCTGGGGGTGTCTTGCTGGCAGGGCATGGAGGCAGAAGACACAGGTGATCCTGGGATGGCACTTCTGCAGCTCCTGGTGCTACAAAGCCCCCTTTGGGTCTGCTCTGCCCCCATCTCCCTTCAGGTCCCACAACCTTTGCTTGAGAGAAGCAAAGAGAAAGAGAAGCAAGAGAAGCAAAAGCAAGAGAAGGAAACAGTAGTTGCAGTTTTCTTTCGTTCTGGCAAGGCATGGGCTGTCTCTTTCAGGGTAGAGCTACAGAAGAGCTGAGATGGGATGGCTGCTTAGGGGAAGAGCCCCAAGGAAACACATCTCCAAACACATGGTTCTACTGTCCCACCCACAAGTGGGAAGAGAAACGAAGGCAGTAGAGAGGGGGCTGACTTCAGCCTGTGGAAAGCCACTTCCAGGGAACGTGCATCATTGGATGTGCTGTGGGCTCTTGGCCTCTAGCTGGGAATCTCAGAGCCCAGGAATATGCAAGTTTTTAATATAGGCTCTTGACTTCCCTGTTGAGGTTCCTGTATTTTTGGTGCATTGCATCACTACATGTTAGCCTTTTCATCGTTCACTTGGATTTCCTATCACATCATGGCTGGTGTACACAGATACATTTAAAATCATTTATTTACCCCTCCATCTATGCATTTATCCACCTGATCATCCATCTCTCCAACAAATATGGGAGAAATAATTATTGAATACCTATTACAACTATGTACTGTTCCAACTATGTGGATATAGTAGTAAACAAGATTGACAGTTTCTGTTCTCAAGTAATTTACATTCTTCTAATACAGATCAACAACAAATAAAAGAAAACAGCAGATGGTAAAAAGTGGAAGATTAACATAGAGTGATGTCATAGAGGCTCTCTGGGTGGATGGTCCCAGAAGGCCTCTAAGAAGATAACATGTAAGCTGAGATTGTAGCACCAGGAAGTAGTCACCATGGGAGACTGAGGAAAGAGCATTGCCAGCATGGAATGACTGCCTTGATGCCCTGGGGCAGTGCAAGCCCACGTGCTTAGAAATATCAAAAAAACCTCACTGTGAATGGAATGAGTGAGGGAGAGGGAGGTATGAGGAAAGGTCAGGTCAGAGAGTCATCTCAGACACCTTACGGGGCCCACATCAGAGCCTCTTGGCCTCACTCATTTCTGGGACCTTTGGCTGCTTTTTCTACCCCAGATGCCACTGTAGTGGTTGGCCGACTCTCTGCATTTAAATTCGGTGCCCTTCACCACATGCTATGTACCTCCTACTTCTTACCCTGGAATTTCTCTGTTGATGCTGACCTGTGAGATATTCAGGATTCTCTTGGGCAACTGCAAGTTGAAGAAAGAAATTAACTCACTGGATGATTAACTTTTGACCAGTAGGATACCCAGCAGATGAATTTTTCTCTGATGGACTCTCCCAAGATGCAGTTCCTTGGGCTTTTAGCACTGGCACCCCACTCCAGTACTCTTGCCTGGAAAATCCCATGGACGGAGAAGTCTAGTAGGCTGCAGTCCATGGGGTTGCTAAGAGTCGTGTCACTTTCCCTTTTCCCTTTCATGCATTGGAGAAGGAAATGGCAACCCACTCCAGTGTTCTTGCCTGGAGAATCCCAGGGACGGGGGAGCCTGGTGGGCTGCCGTCTATGGGGTCAAACAGAGTTGGACACGACTGAAGTGACTTAGCAGCAGCAGCTTGGTAATACAGCCTCGTATTGACTGCCTGGGTGTCTTCCCTCCCTGTTGCATCACTCCTACTTCATGTGATTGCATGTAAACCCTTGTCTCAGGTTCTGCTTTCTAAACTGAGCTGAGACAGACGGGCAGGCGTTAGCTGATGGAGGGCTTTGCAGGACATGGTAAGGAGTTGTATTTCATTCTGAGAATTAGGAGAAGTAGTTAAAGAATATTGAACAGGGTAATGATGATCTGGTTTATTAAAAAGATGACTCTGATGTAGTCAGGAGAATCAATTGAAAGGAGGTAGGAGTGGAAGCAAGCTGAGCAGTGGGGAAGCTGTTGTCATAGTTCAGGTAAGAGATGGACGATGACCCAAATGAGTTGGGGCTGTGGAGGACATGGGCGTGTGTGTCTGTGACAAGGGTGATCATAAGGCAAGGCTGCACTAAGATGTGTGCTAGGTTGTGGGTCAGATCACTCTCAGTAATGGACTCACCTCTACACAGCAGCCTTTATGCTTGGCATTCACATATGTGGTTCAGCAAGATGACAAATTACATCCTCCTGTGGACATTCATCTATGTTGAGTGTAGTGAGTTTCACCCTTGGGGCACACTGCTCTGGAGAACTGAAGACCTTTACAGTTTCCTCAGTTCAGTCGCTCACTGATGTCTGACTCTTTGGGACCTCATGGACTTGCAGCACGCCAGGCCTCCCTGTCCATCACCAACTCCCAGAGTTTACTCAAACTCATGTCCTTTGAGTCAGTGATGCCATCCAACCATCTCATCCTCTGTCGTCCCCTTCTTCTCCCACCTTCAGTCTTTCCAGCATCAGTCTTTTCAAATGAGTCAGTTCTTCGCATCAGGTGGCCAAAGTGTTGGAGTTTCAGCTTCAACATCAGTCCTTTCAATGAACACCCAGGACTGATCTCCTTTAGGATGGACTGGTTGGATCTCCTTGCAGTCCAAGGGACTCTAAAGAGTCTTCTCCAACACCACAGTTCAAAAGCATCAATTCTTTGGTGCTCAGCTTTCTTTATAGTCCAACTCTCACATCCATACATGACTACTGGAAAAAGCACAGCTTTGACTAGATAGACCTTTGTTGGCAAAGTAATGTCTCTGCTTTTTAATATTCTCTCTAGGTTGGTCATAACATTTCTTCCAAGGAGCAAGCATCTTTTAATTTTAACAGTCACCTCAGGATGGCATTATTCAAATTGCTCCTTGCTCAGGGGGAAGGTCTTTGGATTTTCTACTCTTGAATCAGAGTAGTCCTTCACTTACATTTGTTTCTTTTATTTATGCTTCGACTGGTTATTTCTTTTACAGAAAGGGATCCATGGCTAAAAAAATGTAAGGAAATACTTCTATTGATGAGTAGTAATTTAGCAAAATAAGACCAGACTGAGTCTTGGATGCTGAGAGCCCTAGGCTTCGATTCCAGCTTGACCAGTTCCTAGTTGTATGTCCTCAGTTGAAGTTTCTTACCTGCAATATGGAGATTAATAACACCAACTGCCTGGAGTTGTTGTGGGGGTTGAATGGTTTTGGTGTGTAACCTGCCTGACCCATGCTCATTCTCTCCCCTCTCTGCATTTATAATCAATTAGTCCTGTGGAGGGTGCAGTTCAGTGGGGTTAAGGTGAGATGGGTTCAGCCTTGGCCCTCATCTAGCAGATCTCTCTCTAGGGTTTAGTCTGGAGGTTCTGCAGTTTGTGTCATTAAGGAGGTAATGTGTGTGTGTGTGTGTGTGTGTGTGTGTGTGTGTGTTACTCAGTCATGTCTGACTCTCTATGACCCCATGGACTGTAGCCTTCCAGGCTCCTCTGTCCATGGAATTCTGCAGGCAAGAATACTGGAGTGGGTTGTCATTCCCTTCTCCAGGAGATCTTCCCAACCCAGGGATTGAACCTGCTCCTCCCACATTGCAGGCAGATTCTTTACCATCTGAGCCACAAGGGAAGCCCCAAGGGAAGTAGGTAATAGATCCTTACAAAACATTCCTTTAGTGATATTCAGGAGGCTAGAATCCAGCCCTTTCTTCTGAGAGGCACCAGGCAGCATCCATCTATGAATTACTGTGATGGTGCCCCTGTGAGATAATTTGAGACAAGTGTTGTTCAATCCATTTTATAGATGGAAGATTGTAATACTTCAGGCAGTTGTGGCTTCTCACTTTGCAATCAGACTGTAAGGCATTTACCCCTCTGTGTTCTCGTCTTCCCTTGTTCAATCAAAAATAACCCTGGCGCTTATAGGATAAATCACCAGTCACTAACAGTGGCTGATATGAACAACTCATATGAATATTAGACCCTTCTTAGATAAAATAATGTAGCTTTTTTGAAATTACAAGAGGACTTTATGTTTATTTTAGAAAGTATGGTAGAGCATAGAGAAGAAAATTTAAGTTATCTATAATCTCATCATGTACAATTTATTATACCCAGTGGGGATTATAGTGCCTGCATATTGCTTTTATAACCTGCTTTCCTGACTAATAATATACTGTGAGTAGTTTCCTATGTCATTATATATTATTTTACCATATGATTTATTTTAGCCTATGGTTTTTAATGATTGTCAAATACTTCATTATATGACTGTATTATAATATGTTAACCAGTTTCTTATTGTCCTTATTTTAGGTTGTAGTTTCTTATATTCAAATTAACAATCCAATGGGCAATTTTACAAATGCCTATTTTCATGCAAGTTCAGTGATCTCATAAAGATAAATTCTTAAAATTGCAATTATTGGGGGCATTTTTTGTTCAGTCGCTTAGTTGTGTCTGACTTCATGACCCCCATGGACTGCAGCACGCCAGCCTTCCCTATCCTTTACTATCTCCCAGAGTTTGCTCAAACCAGTGAGTGGCAATGCATATATTTATGATGCTAGAGAAATATTGTCCAGTCTCCCCCAAGAGAGTTTGTACTAATTATACCCCTGTCAGGAGTGCATAAGATTGCCCAGATCTTTGCCATCAGTCTGTATTTTAATTAAGAATATCTCCTGAACTTCTCTTAAACATTTATTTGAATTATAATATATTTCAAATATTTAGTATAGAAAGCAGTTAAAAAACATCCATGTATTTAATCAGTCAATCCTAAAGAAAATCAACTCTGAACATTCACTGGGAGGACTGATGCTTAAGCTGAAGCTCCAATACTTTGCCTACTTGGTGCAAAGAGCTGACTCATTGGAAAAGACCCTGATGCTGGGAAAGATTGAGGCAGGAAGAGAAGGGGGTGACATAGGATGCGTTGGTTGGATGGCATCACCAACTCAATGAACATGAGTTTGAGGAAACTCTGGGAAATAATGAAGGACAGGGAAATCTGGCATGCTGCAGTCTGTGGGGTTGCAAAGAGTCAGACACAACTTCGTGACTGAACAACAGAAATATATTTAACATGAAGATTAAATAGATAATGATATTTGCCATATTTTCTTCTTCTTTCTTCCATTTTTAAAGAAATATAATGTTACAGATGCATGTATGTACCCTTATCCTTATCCCTCACTCCAGAAGTCAATTTTCTGAGTTGATATTTCCTTACCATGTGCATTTGCAATTTTACTGCTGGTGTGTGTATTCATAAAATATGCATGTGAATTTCTGTGAGTTTTAAAGTTTTATATAAATGATGTATGGAATCTGCCCTTTTGCAGCAAAGTGAACATTTATTTTTAGGATTTACTAGTGTTATTACACACACACTTAGTTCATTTTTTAACTTTCTGCTCACCACTGCACTGTATAAATAAATCACAGGTGGTTAATTTACTCTCCTTCTGAGGGGAGTTAGGTTGCTCCAATGCTTTTGCTGTTACAAGCAATGTGAAAATGATCAACCTTGTCCATGTTTCCTTGGGCAGAGGTGAGATTTTTCTCTAAGGTTGGTGCCTAACAGTGGAATTACTGAGGTTTGGAATGCAGATGTCCAACTTTATTAGGTGTTACCACATTGCTTTCCAGAGTGACTGTGTCATTTACTTTCCCACCATATGCAGAGTTCCCGTTTCTGTATATTGCCCACAACACCTGAGATGATGAGAATTATTAAAATTTGATGAATCTGGGTATAAAATGAAATTGAATTATTCCATTAATTGCATCCCCCCCCAATGAAATTGAGCTTTTCATGTATGTTTATTAGCCATTTGAGTTTCTTCTTAGGTGAATTGTAGGTTCATATCCTTTTCCCATATTTCTATCACATAGTTTGTGTTTGCTTCTTATGATTTGTGAGAGTTCTTACAGATAGATATGATTTGTGGGTTGTAAATGTCTTCTCCATCACATGGCTTGTCTTTTTCATGTTGTTTATGGTGTTTTTTGTCATACAGAGTTGTTAATATTAGTGTGGTCAAAGATATCTGCTTTGTTCTTTGTGATTTTTGTTCATTTTGTCATTTAAAAAATTCCTTCCACGTATTTAGGTTAAAAAGAAGTCATTTGTACTTTTTTAAAAACTAAAATTTTTAGTTTTTGCTTATCACATTTGGCTCTTTTACTTCACCTAGAGTCAATTTTCATGTATAGAGGTAAGTTCTAATTTTGTCTTTTATTCCTCCCCCTGCCCCCATGGTTTGTCCTTTGTCCCATTAGTCACCATTTAGTGGCTAGTTCATTTGTTTGCACTGTTCCTGAGCATCTTATGTTTTTCCACTGGCCTAACGGTATATGCATTTTATCTCTGTCTTACTAATCTAGTTTTTATAGCTTGTAGTTTTGATATTTTAGGGTAAATCCTTCCCATTGCGTTGCTGTTGTTCAGTTGCCCAGTTGTGTCCGACTGTTTGTGACCCCATGGACTGCAGCCCACCAGGCCTCGCTGTCCTTCACCATCTCCTGGAGTTTGCCCAAGTTCCCTCCCATACCCCTGCCAAATTGTCTTGGATATTGATCTTTATTCATTAATAAAACTTTTAGGATAAGATTGTTATATTTCATTTTAAAAATGGGATTTTGACTGAAACTGAATTTATAGTTTTATTTGAGGGACAGTTGGAATCTTTAAGCTATTTTTCCAACCCTGAACATGATGTTTCTTCCTATGCTTAGATCTTCCTTAAAGTCCCTCAAAGGATTTAAAGGTTTTTTTACATTTTTTACTGCACATCTGTTACTTGCTTAACAGTTTTGATGATATTGCATGATGCCTTTTTATTATTGTATCTTCTGGTTCTTTGTTGTAGTTTTACCGGAACTGGTATTTTTGTATACCTGTTTCATATCCTGCATGCTCACAGAACTCTCTTATTACTTTGAATGATTTCCCCCCATTGCAGTCATATTTTTTATGTAGGTGGTATCAATTATGAATAATGACAGCTTTGTTTTTTCCTTTAAAATCCATATGCCATTTCTTTCTTTTTCTTTACTTATTACACTGACTAGTACTTTAAGTACAACAGTGAATAGAAATATTTTTAGTGGGTGTCCTAGTCACATACCTCACTTCAAATATATGGCTTGGCTTCAAGTCTGTACTCCTTCAAGTCTGAACAATACCTCACCTCTGGTCACCCTTCCCAACTTACACGGCACTATTGACTAGTGATATGGCTTTGTCTTTCGTCTGTGTGGTCACAAGTTATACTCTCTCTCTTATCTGTCATCTGTCTATCTATCTTTAGATTTGGCCTCATATTTACCATTATCTTTTGCTTATCATGTCATTTTCTTGCATGGCAGTCTTTTCTTCCGTTTAAATTTCCTTCTTGAGGAATATTGTGTAGTACTTATTTCATCTGAACTTGAGTGGTAAAATCTTCATTGCTCTGAGAAAGACTTTATTTAAATCTCAGTTTTGAGTAACAATTTACTGAGTATTTTTTGAACTTGAAGGTATTATTCCATCATTTTCTAGCCCCTAGTATTATAGCTGATTGTTGTTCAATCGCTCAGTCGTGTCCGACTCTTTGTGATCCCATAATAGCAGTATGCCAAGCTTCCCTGTCGTTCACTATCTCCCAGAGTTTGCTCAAACTCATGTCCGTTGAGTTGGTGATGCCATCCAGCCGTCTCATCCTCTGGCACCCTCTTCTCTTCCTGCTTCAATGTTTCCCAACATCAGGATCTTTTCCAATGGATCAGCTCTTTGCATCAGGTGGCCAAAGTATTGGAGTTTGAGCTTTAGCCTCAGTCCTTCCAGTGAATATTCAGGGTTGATTTTCTTTAGGATTGACTGGTCTGATCTCCTTGCTGTCCAATGGACTCTCAAGAGTCTTCTGCAGCACCAGTTAGAAAGCATCAATTCTTCGGCCTTCAGCCTTCTTTATGATTCAACTTTCACATCTGCACACGAGTACTGGAAAAACCATAGCTTTGACTATACAGACCTGTAACCTATTAATAATATTGTTTCTTTAGGTAATCTTTTTTTTTTCTCAGGATGCTTTTAAGATTTTTCTCTTCATAATTTTATAACTTTTGATATTTCACTAAAATGTGTATAAGGTTGGATTTATTTTTGTTCATTCTGCTTAGAACTTACTGAAATACTTGACTCTAAGGATTTATATCTTTCACTAATACTGTAAAATTTAATCTTTAGCTCTTCAAATACTGTCTTTCCCCCATTATCTCTTTCTAGAACTCCCATTAGATATATTTTCGATCTTTTTCATCTGTTCTCCCTTTCTGTTAACTTTAATCATATTTCCCAAGTGTTTATCTCTCTGTGCTGTATACCTAGGAGTTTTCTTAGCTATCTGGTGCTGCTGCTGCTAAGTAGCTTCAGTTGTGTCTGACTCTGTGCGACCCCAGAGACGGCAGCCCATCAGGCTCCCCCGTCCCTGGGATTCTCCAGGCAAGAACACTGGAGTGGGTTGCCATTTCCTTCTCCAATGCATGAAAGTGAAAAGTGAAAGTGAAGTCGCTCAGTCATGTCTGACTCTTCGAGACCCCATGGACTGTAGCCATCCAGGCTCCTCCGTCCATGGGATTTTCCAGGCAAGAGTACTGGAGTGGGGTGCCATCGCCTTCTCCTTAGCTGTCTACATGTCCATTAATACTTTTCTTAGTGTGTCTAACCTAATAGTTAACTTGTCTACTATATTTAATTTCAAAGATTAGATTTTCATTACAAGAAATTGTATTTACCAGTTAAAACTTTTTTCATTGTATTCTGTTATTGTCTTTCTCTATGTACCTTATCTGTTGTTTCAAGCTCTAGTGTGCTAATTCTCTTATTATATCAACTAACTTTCCCTTATAGTAGATTGTTTCCTTGTGTGATTAAAAGTTTTTGATTGCAAGCTCATGTCTAATGATGCTTGTTTTTCCTATGCAAATGCAGTAGAGTCAGAGTTGTAGAGGAGTCTTATAGAATGGTTTTGTTTAGTTCTCTTGTTTAACCCAGGAAGGTTATTGGGACTAGTTTTTACTTTAACTTAAGGATTCCTGAACCCTCCTGAACATGTGGTATGAATTCACCTTATAAATCCGTGTACTATATACAGTCTTGGGTTTTGCTTTCTCAGGTTTTGCTTTTCTCACGCAGAGATAAAAGCTTCCGCATCATCTCCTTTTGCTGCAGAGTGGATTTTTATGCAGTGTATTGTTTAACTGAGAGTACAGTCCTTCAAGTGTTCCAGCTTAATGCAGAATCTTAGTGTCAACTTCTATTCACATGTGCTCTTAACACTTTATCTCTTGCTCTTGAATGGGCATTAAAGCCCACCTATTGTTTCCCAGGACTAATCGTTGTCTGTGGGGTAGCTGCAGTCTTGGTGTATATGCTTAGTCCTACGTTTTTCATTTCCCCCTTGGAATTTCCTTTTATATTTTGCAAGTTCAGCAATATATGTTTTAAAATAAATTTGAAAATGTATTTCTGTACTTTATCGAGTTTTCCAAACATTTTTAGCAAGAGGCTTTTTTTATTCTGCTATTTCACTAGTACTGGATCCTTGAATGACTTTTACAAAGAGAATTCTCTAAAATAGGAAAGCATAAGCTATTTCCTGGGGGCATACACAGCATCCTCCAAGACTTGTAAGTGTGATGTTCCTAACGGAGAAGTTACTCAATGCTGGACTTCTCTTCAGAAGAAGATTTGAGGAAGGAAGTGGGGGAGGAACAGCAATGCATTTAATGAACAGTTACTTTCTGCCCCCTCGGATAGATGGTACCTGAGTGTTTAGCTAATAGCAGTTCACTTAGAAAAGCAGTCATTGATAAGTCCTGGTAAGCAGCATCTAAAAATATCTTGCCTGAAGTGATTGAGTCTTTTTAGGAAATAAAAGATCAGAGTCTGGAAGCAAGGAGATGGGTCTCCAGTTCTACTGAAGGTAAATTCTAAAAGCGAAGTGGGAGCCACAGAAGGTGTTGGTGAAAGGAGAGATTGAAGGACTCAAGCTCTCCTCTAAATTTAAACATTAGAAGAGGAAGCAAACAGAAGGAGAAGCAGGGGTGAGGGTGTAAAGGATTGAGTTGAAAGCATGAGTGTAGGAGTTTTCACTGAAGACAAAGCCAATTTGTGGGGGAAACCTATTCTCCATGGGGCCTGGTAACTGCATTTCTTAGCATCTGAAGTATGAGGAGGAACGCCACTTGTCTGAGATCCGGTTGCTAAGCCTTAAGCAGATGATATTGGATTGTGATCACTGTTTCCTCCACCCCGAGTTCTCCCTTCAGTCTCTGCTAGGAATATGTGTCGTTCATATTGAGGTGTGGAACCCCTGTAGGGCTATGAGGCCATTAGAAAACCAGACATGCAGCTCTGAGTTCACTCCAGCAGCCAAAGGCTGTGTCTTGTCAGAGAAGAGGGAGAAAAGTGAAAGAGAGTGTTGGTGTGGCAAGAGCATCCTATTGCGTTCCTAGTTACAGTGCTGGGGAATCACGTGATCTTGAGAACCTCAATTATTCTACACCCGTGGTCTCAAGCAGTTTTGTCACCCCCCCACCCCCACCAAGAGACATTTGGGAATTGGAAACATTTTTGCTTGTCACAACTAGGAGGTGCATAGGGCCACTAGTGGTAAGGAGCAAGCAATGCCACTGAACATCCTACAATGCACAGAACCGCCTCCCGTGACAAAGAATTATCTGACTCAAAAATGTCATTAGTACCGAGGTTGAGAAACCCCACTCTTACATGTCTTTTCTCATCTGTAAAAAGGAGAGGCTGGAAGAGGAGGTTGATCATATGTGTGGCTAGATTAGGGAAGCTCTGTTCAACTTACTCATCTAACTCAGACCACTTCTACCCACATCACGTCCATAGAAGCATGAATCAAATGAAGTGGGTTAAAAACATTGCCCCTTTCTTACCAAAGAATGCAATTGTGGACTCAGAATGCTCTGAGCTTTGCAAGCTCACTGTGACCACTGTGTTTGCCTCTGCCCAATGCAACATTCATCTTGTCATGTTGTGCTTGCAAGTTGCCCTTGTCCCTGTGAAGTGAGACTCGAAGACTTGTCTTCTTTGAGCTGAACCAGTTGTCTCCAAAACAGGTTTATCACTTCTAGCTATTCCCAAGCAACCTGCCCAACCTGACACAGATTGTGAGAAGTCCATGAGCTGGTTGTATCCACTTAGCTTTGCATACAGTGACCATTCATTCGTGCATTCAGTAAACATGTATTTAGTATCCTCCATGTGTAGCAGCCAAGCATTTGTGGTGTGAAGAATGAAAGGATGTGTAAATGAAGCCCCTGTAGTGCAGTGGGGGAGAAGAGATCCATACACCACAGTACGTGAGGTAGGAGGACAAAGTGCCTCTTTCTCAGAGAAGAAAGAGATCATGTTTGTGTCATGATCACAAAATGCTACACAGAGGAGGTATGGTATGAGTTGGGTTTTGAAGTCTAGTTTTTTGACAGCAAGATAAAGGAGCAAGGGGACAGAAGGGAGGAAGAAAGTGGGAAATTATATGCAGGAGGATTTGCATTTGTGGAAGTTGTGTATTTATATATTTGTAGACTGGTGAGAGTCCTGCTTCATTGGAGCAGGCAGTGAGAGCAGCACAGTCAAAGGAGATATTGCTGGGAACATGGATGGAGTGGGGTGGGCCATTTGTTCAGTCCTGGTCTTTGAAACAAGGACTTACATGAGGTGATGTTTAAGTTTGCTTTCAACCCTAAGATGATAAGATCTCATGATTTCATAGTTTTATTTGATAAGCACTAGAAAACTCATCTATTCATTCAATAAATAAATATAATGATATATTTTTAGCAGACATGGTGCTTGGCATGGGGAGGGTACAGCGTTGTTCATACTCTTGGATTTTGCTGCAAATCTGGAAGAAGATGGGTTGGGAAGCTCTTCCCAGCTTCCAAGGAGGGGGCATACAGGTCTAAACTTGAGAGATAGTTGTGCAAATAGAGAGGAAACCTGTGAAAGGGGAACAGGAAAAAAGAGTGACAGGATTTGGGGAAAGGTTGGTGAAGGATGTGGGCAAGAGGAAGAATCATCTTTCATTCCAAAGTTTCATGCTTGAGTTAGAGGGCAAGTGTGGTGCTGCAATCAGAATGAGAGACCCAGAGAGGAGCTGGTTTAGAGGGAAAAACACTATTGAGTGGGTTTTTAAACCAGTTGATTGACAGCCCTGTCAGGCCATCCAGGTGGAGGAGCCTTAGAGCAGTTGTGAATGTGGTATCAGACTTTTAAAAGAACACACCAGAGGAAAAGATGCGGGAGTCTTCCAGATATTAACTGTGGCTGAAGCCTTCTAGATGGATGATATTACCCAGAAAGAGGGTCTACATAGAGAAGAGGGTGGGAAACAGGCTCTGAGGGATGCATGCCTTTAGAATAAAGAAGAAAGAATAAAAAGTGAAGAAGATGAAGGGGCAGCAAGGGAAGTGGCAGGAGAACAGTAGATTGGAGATGCTCCCAAGAGGCAGGGGAAGCAGGGAAATGGGGAAGCCAGTTCCTACTGAGCCCCGGATACAGCAGAATATGTACACACCCTGGTAGCCTCCAGGGAAACAGACTCTGGTTCTAACCATCCCCCCCCCACCCCCGAATGTATTTAGCAGTAGAAGTGTTGAGCCACCTGATCATTTTATCACTTCTTGGGCCCTCAGCCAGAAGGGGAGTGGGGAGAGTGGGAGGAGGAGGCTCTCCAGTGAGTCATCCGTCCTGGGTGTGGAGTTGTGGGGAAGAGGTTTGCTGCGAGGGAAAGCTGCTTGATTTGTTTTGGGGTAGGTCCCAGTGTGGCAACAGCGGGACTTCAGAAGCTACAGCCTTTGGCCTGAGAGGTATCCCCTCATCGGGAAGACGTTTCGGGAGTGTCTGTGATGGATTTTGTCCAGGCCTGTTCCCCAGGGCCTGCATGGCTATGTGGGTTTCTGTAGCTCATGCAAGATCTACATTTTTCCTCCAGGAAAAGAAACTTTTTTATTTCTGGTGGAGAAGGCTCTGTGCTCACTGCCTGACCCTCAATGACTCGACAGTGACCCTGAGCTCTTCCACTACAGGCCCTTGAAACCATTTTGCCCAGCCTCACCATTCAGGCCACACTCGCTCCTTCCCACGTGGCTTTCACAGTGGGGGAAGGGGTGGGATGTGTCCTCTGGCATCAGGCAGGTCCAGCTCCAATTTTGGCTCCATTGCATACTCACTGTGCAATCTTAGTTTAGGGTGTCAACTTAAAAAATATTCACAACCTAAAAGTTGAGAGTTATCTTTTATTCTGCAGGTATTTTTCGTACTTCAAGCCTGGGAGGCAGCATCTCAAGTAACCCTGAGAGAACTGCTCTGAGGAGGCAAGGTGAGGGGAACCAGGTTATACAGAAGTTTTGCAACAAAGGGCAGGTAGTCTGAACACCCAAAGATTATTGTTAATTAAAGGAAAACCAGATATCTCAAGTTAAGGAGTTTAGTGCTTGTCTATGTATGGGGAGATGCAAGAGTCTGGGCTCCCTCATTCTTTTGATACGCACCTCAGCTATCTGGGGCCAGTATTCTATTTTCACATCCTGAGTTTCCCTCAGGGCTCACTGTAGGGAGTGGCTGCAGTCTGATGGCTGTGAGATGGCAGATATCCTTTCCTTCCTGAGTTCCCTCAGGGCTCACCAGCTACAGTCACTGATGAATTTGACATACTGTGCTTACTCTGAGAAATGCAGTATTTCCTGCAGTATCAGTAAACAAGGATGTCACCATCATCAGTGATTCCAGCCCTCCAGGGCAGCCAGGAAGGAGAATATCTGCATGATGTGGCAGTCATCAGGCTGTAGCTACTCCCTACGGGGAGAACTGAAGAACTCAGGATGTGAAAAATCACAGGATACTGGCCCCAGATAGCTGAGATGAATATGAAAGGATTTCATATTCATCTGAATATGATTTCAGTGAGCCCAGTCTCTTGCATCTTCCCATTCATAGGAAAGCACTAAATTCCTTAACTTGAGATACCTGGTTTTCTTTAAATCCCAATAATCTCTTGATATTCAGGCTACTTACCCTTTGTTATAAACTTCTATATATCCTGACTCTTCCCCCTGGGAGCAGTTCTCTCAGGGTTACTTGAGATCATGCCTCCCAGGCTTAAGTCCAAAAAATTTCCATCGAATGAACCATAGCTCTCAACTTTAAGGCAGTAACTATTTTTTTTAAGTTGACAACTGATAGGGTAGGAAATATTCCATTTCTCAAGGGACATTGTTTCTCTGATCTCATCTGAAAAACTGTTGAAGCCCCCAAGGAGTCTTATGCAGATCAAATGATGTAGCACATACACAGTGTTAGACCTTCCACAAATGGTAGGGATTGTTACTGCTTTGAAGCTTTTTCTTTCATTCTTCTGCTTCGTTCTCTTTGTTGAATTGTTTTCAGAATTTCTTTCCCTCTCTTCCAATATTTGCCACTTAAAAAAAGCAATTAATTTGAAGAAAATTATAACCTAACACCCCTTAGCCAGCTCCTGTCTGACTCCCTAGGCAAATGAAGGGCCTTGAATGCTTTGATTGTTCTGGTATAATACCCTTTTGGAAGTAGGCAACTGTCTTTTGGCATCACTTTATAATGCCTGATGTCTGTCCTTGCAAATATCACAATACTATCACTCACTGTAATATGACACTCTAAGTTTACAAAGCATTTTCACATGCATCATCTCAACAAACTCAACATCATTTTGGGAGCAGGGTCTTTCACCCCAGAGAGCTAGTGACTGTCTTCAGTTTTTAGGGGTGTGTATGTGTGTGTGTGTGTGTGTGAGCTCAAAGGATTGCTTCTTTTCTTTTAACACAAAAAGCTAAAGTTTCCAAGCAGGTGGGGTGTGGGTTAAACACTGTTCTAAATGGCAGGCCTGCTGTTCATGGGGAGGGAAAGTGGCCTGAAAGTTTAAAAATAACCTGAACATTATAGACTCCTGTGAATTCTACAGCCCGGAGCACTGCGAGTCTGTGGGTGTCTTACCTGCTGGAGTGCAGGCAGGAAAACAACAAGTTGAGAGGCATGAGGATTTAAATGTGCTGAATCCTTTAGTGGCACGCGTTGGCAGCAGAAGTATTCATAGAAAAGAAATTAAAGCCATACTGAACGATCAGGATCGATATTCCTGAATGGTCAGAATGGCACTACCCTTGAATTTCCTGAATGCAGAGCACTGACTAATACTTGGGTCTGCAGTGCAGCGGACCCTTCTCTGTGGCTGGACAACATCTCCTCTCCTTCCTCCCCTCCCTCCTGTTGACTTAAAGAGTATTCATAACCTAAAAGTTGAGAGTTTTGTTTTATTTGGTGGGAATTTTTAGGACTTCAAGCCTGGGAGACAGCATCTCAAGTGGTGAGGTGAGGGGATCCAGGTTATATAGAAGTTTTGCAACAAAGGGCAGGTAGTCTGAACATCCAAAGATTATTATTAATTAAAGGAAAACCAGATATTGCAAGTTAAGAAGTTTAGTGCTTTTCTATGTATGGGAAGATGCAAGAGTCGGGGCTCCCTCCAGTCATTCTTTTGATATGCACCTCAGCTGTGTGGCCAGTATTCTTTTTTTACATCCTGAGTTTTCCTCAGGGATCACCGTAGGGAGTAGCTGCAGTCTGATGGCTACTAGATGGCAGATATTCTTTCCTTCTTGAGTTCCCTCAGGGCTCACCAGCTCACCTTGCATGGCGGCTGCAATTTCTGGTGTCTGTGCCATCCTTTGTTTACTGATATGGTAGGAAATATTCTATTTCTCACTCCCTTAGTGACCCCTCCAGAGTTAGACTGAAAATTTTTCCAGATTACTACCTGGATTGACCTGCCAAGGAGCTCAGAGGTTGGGGCATTTGGGGT
Organism: Bison bison bison; assembly: GCF_000754665.1. NCBI lineage: Eukaryota > Metazoa > Chordata > Mammalia > Artiodactyla > Bovidae > Bison > Bison bison. The sequence goes on along the minus strand of NW_011494894.1, from coordinate 9,399,309 downwards.
AGATTTGGCCATTCATCAGATAATAAGTAGGTAGATGGAAAATTATGTTCATCATGAGTAAACTGTGTACAGTAATGTACACTCTGGATTTTGAGAAGTTTTGAAGAATTTCAATAGTGTTTGAAAGAGGGCTCAGTTCTTGCATGGCTTATGTTTGAAGATGTAACAATGCAGAACCAAGGCAGGTCAGTCTAATAATAGCAGCATGACTTGAAGTACAATGCACTTGACAATCCGTTGTCACAGCTGGTCTGTTGATAGTCTCCTTAGATTCATATGGGTGGGTACTACTGCTGTCGTTCTGTACCTGGGGGTAATAAGCCCAACCAGGACTGGGGGATAAGTCTGTCTTGTCTTACACAAACATGACTTGCTTATTCTGGGGTCCTTCAGCACCTGCTGTAGTGTCTGCACATTTTCTTGCCTCAGAATTGTAGGATCATCATGAAAGTAAGTGACTACCCCATTTCTATTAATGATATCATGAGAGGCTATACAGTGTGGTGGTTAAGATAATGGATTTTGGAGTCAAACAGACTTAGGATTGACTTTCTGTGATGTCATTCACCAACTATCTGATCTTAAGGGAAATTATTTCTTCTCTTTCAGTTTTGCTTTTCTTATGTGTAAAATGCAGATTATAACAGTACCCACCACATAGAATTATTCTGAGAAATAAAGAAAGTAAAGGACTTGGGACAGTGCCTTGCACATAATAAGTATTAGTATTATTACTAATTAGTATTTTTCTTTTTTAATAATCTATAATTTAAATTTTTTTTAATTATGCAAGTATACATTTAAATTATGCAAGGATACATTTTCAAGAGGAATGGAAAATACAGAACAAGGTTACGTATAGTTCCAATCTATATTGCAGTTATTTTTTAAGTAGATAAATTAAGATTTTTAGTTGGAGTTTCAATATCAAACTCTCAGAAATTAATATACAGAGAAGTAGAGGGATATAGTAGACCTGAAGAGCACCATGAACCAATTCAACACAATTAAGATTATACAATTTTCAGACAACAATAGGATACAAATTCTATTCAAGTTCCCTTAGGCTATAAGCTAGGAGACACTGGAACATATTCAGGGACATAAAACAAAGTGTAAATATTTCATGGCCTAAAAGTATTGAAGTCACACAGAGTTTGTTCTCTTATCACTGTGGAATTGTGTTAGAAATCAATATCAAAAGATATTTGAAAATAACCCACATATTTTCAAGTGCAATATGACATTTACCGAGACAGATCTTTGATTTAGCATTGAAAGCCTCAATAGTTAGAAGACTGAAAAAAACAGAGAGTGATTGCAGAGAAGAAAGCATTTAAATGATACATTAATATCAAAATGAGAAATTAATATCTAAAGATACTTTTAAAATCCCATGTATTTGGTAATTAAACATCTTTTGTATGATTCTTTTTAAATGATGGGTGTATCTAAGAAGCCCTAACATGGAAAATTAGAAAATATTTGTAATAGAATAAAAATGAAAAGAGAATTTACCAGAATTTGTTGCATGCAGTTGAAGCTGCTCAGTGCAGTTGAATACAATGTGGAGTCTTGAATAAGGTATGAAAATAAATAATGGACGCTAGCATAGATTTTTGTGAAATTTGAACAAAATCTGTACTTTAGTTAATAGTTCTGTATCCCGTGTTAATTTCCTGTGTTTCTTTACAACGTTGTATTTCTTTATATTCTCAGAATTGGATTAGAAGTTTCAAGCCTCATTCAAAAAATTCTTTTTAAAATATAAATTTATCTATTTTAATTGGAGGCTAATTACTTTACAATATTGTATTGGTTTTGCCATACGTCAACATGAATCCACCATGGGTGTACACATGTTCCCCTTCCTGAACCCCCTTCCCACCTCCCTCCCTGTACCATCCCTCTGGGTCATCCCAGTGCACTAGCCCCAAGCATCCTGTATCATGCATCGAACCTAGACTGGTGATTCTTTTCATATTTGAAATTATACATGTTTCAATGCCATTCTCCCAAATCATCCCACCCTCTCCCTCTCCCACAGAGTCCAAAAGACTGTTCTATACATCTGTGTCTCTTTTGCTGTCTCACATACAGGGTTATCATTACCATCTTTCTAAATTCCATATATATAAAAAAATCACTAAGATAATAAATTTTCTAGACTTTTAGCAGTAGTACTGGATGCCAAAATACATGGAACTATATCAAAGTTTTGAGTGAATGTAAATTAGAAACCTAACAATCTAGCATTCTATTCCTACTAAGTCAAACAAGAGGAATAAAAATGTATAAATTTTTTAACTAGGCAAAAATTCATAATTTTTCTAAAATATATTACATTATACATATTATATATATATATGTATACAAAAGCTTTCTACTATGCTTGATAAAGGCTTGAGAAAGAACAACAACAAAAAAAGAGATGGAGAAATTGGAAAACATAAACTAAATGAAAAGGGGGCACTGAATATGAAATAGAAAGTGAAATAAACTTGATAAAAGTAAAACAGCATTGTATAGTCTAGTTGTTTTTAAACATGACTGCTCATTAGAAACACTTCCGGAGTTTGGAGAAAAAAAGCAATACCTGGGCATTTGTATTTTTCAAAAAAAAAATTCCAAGACAATTCTGATATGCATCTGGATTTTAAAAAGTGATTACAGGTTTTTCTATTAAGTGGTAATTTTAGTGATATAGAATTCTATTATTTTCTGTTGGCCAATTGTGACACAATGGTTTTAAGTGAATAATTGTTACATATCACAATAGTAAAAGATATTTATCAGTTTTCACAATCAGTAGACAAAAATAAAAGATAATTGCAATTGCAAGCCATAATGGAAACATGATTAACCTAACAATATAAAATAATTACATATAATTTGGAGGGTTAAGTAGAGTGATGTGGCAAGTAGAAGTGCATACATGTACATGTTTTCATCTGCCCAGCCAATCTATGTCTTTTGGTTGCTGCATTTAATCCATTTTACACTTAAGGTAATTATTAATATGTATGATTCTATTACCATTTTCTTAATTGTTTTGGGTTTAATTTGTGTAGGTCTTTTCCTTCTCTTGTGTTTCCTGCCTAGAGAAGTTCCTTTACCATTTGTTGTAAAGCTGGTTTGGTGGTGCTAAATTCTTTTAACTTTTGCTTGTCTGGAAAGCTTTTGATTCTCTGTCAAATCTGCCTGAGGGTCTTGCTGGGTGGAGTATTCTTGGTTGTAGGTTCTTCCATTCCATCACTTGAACTATATCATGCCATTCCCTTCTAACTTGTAGAGTTTCTGTTGAGAAATCAGCTGATAACCTTATGGGAGTTCCTTTGTATATTATCTGTCATTTTTCCCTTGTTGCTTTTAATATTTTATCTTTGTCTTTAATTTTTGTCATTTTGATTACTATATGTCTTGATGTGTTCCTCCTTGGTTTGTCCTGCCTGTGACTCTCTGTGCTTCCTGAACTTGGTTGACTATTTCCTTTCCCATGTTAGGGAAATTTTCACCTATTATCTCTTCAAATGTTTTCTTGGGTCTTTTCTCTCTTCTCCTTCTGGGACACCTGTAATGCGAATGTTGGTGCATTTAACATCCCAGAGATCTCTCAGACTGTCTTCATTTTTTTGTTTTCCAATCCTTTTTTCTATATTCTGTTCTGCGGCAGTGATTTCCACCATTCTGCCCTCCAGGTCACTTGTCTGTTCTTCTGTCTCCGTTCTTCTATTGATTCCTTCTAGTCTGTTCATCTCTGTTTGTTCTTTAGTTCTTCTAGGTCTTCAGTAAACATTTCTTGCATCTTCTCCATTCTGTTATTCTGAATTCTTTTTTGGAAGGTTGCCTATCTCCACTTCATTTAGTTGTTTTTTGGGGGTTTCATCTTGTCCCTTTATTGGGACATAACTTTCTGCTTTCTCATTCTGATAAGCTTTCTGTAATGTGGTTTTCATTTTAGCTGCTGCAAAATTGTGGTTCTTCTTACTTCTGTCTGCCTTTTGGTGTATGAGGCTGAGGCTTGTGTAAGCTTCTTGTTGGGGGGGGATTGGCTATGGGAAAAACTAGGTCTTGCTCTGGTGGGCAGGGCTTGCTCAGTAAAGCTGTAGTCCAATTATGTACTGATGGGTGGGGTTGCACTCCTTCCCCACTAGTTGTTTGGCCTGAGGTGACCCAGCCCTGGGGTCAGTGGGCTCTAAGGTGGGGAAGATATGTCTTCTGCATTTAAGAAGCGTATACCACAGTGAAGGAGACACAGCATACCTAACTGTAAAATTAAATAGAAATGTACTGGTGAACTTATATCCATGGCAACAATGACAGTGAGTAAACACGTTACTATCCATGAGTGATACAAAAGTTTTATGAGTTTGCAGGAGGTAGAGATCATAGATTGAATTGGAGAGGTGGCAGAAAGCTCCCTAGAGTTGGAGAGGTTATGGAAGGCTTCATGGAAAAGGCAGAATTGAACTGAACCACACATCTGGAGAAGGAAATGGCAACTCACTCCAGTATTCTTGCCTGGAGAATCCCATGGACAGAGGAGCCTGGTAGGCTGCAGTCCATGGATCCCAAGAATTGGACACGACTTAGTGACTAAACCACCACAGGACACCTAGGAGTCAGAGAAGCAGAAAAGAAGACTGTGCTTGGGTCAGTCTGAAGCAGGTGCTGTGAGCAAGAGTTTTAAAGTTTTATAACTATGTTAATACTCTGGAACACGGAGATGGTGTTGGCAAGGTATGGATTCAGATTGTCTTGACTTGTCAGACTAAGGAGTTTGGCCCTGTTTTAGGTAGTGAGGACCTATGGCTGCAGTCAAGCGACTGACAGGGAGAATCATGTCACCTGGTAGAAGGTGTAATTTTTGGATGGGGAACTTGCTTTGAAGGAATTATAATGAATTCACTTTTAAATGCATTGAGATGATGATGGATAGCCCAGTGCTCATGGAGATACCCATTGCTTAATTGTGTATTTGCATATGGAAATGAGGTGAAAGGTACGGGACAGAGGCTGGATGGGGAAATAGAGGGGTAGCTGAAACTGTGGGTAAGGACGTGACCCCAAAGGGGGAGGAGTCAGAGGGAGAAGGTCAGGAGGTTGAGGGCAGATCCATGAGGGGCTCCCCTGATAAAGGGAGAGGAGGAAGAGGAGGAAGAGGAGGAAGAGGACCAGGTGGTGAGGTGGGACGAGTGGAAACTGAGATGCTAAGTGAGGGACAAGAGGCGGTCAGTGGTGCCAGACTCTAGTGTGGTCAAGGAGGAGGAGGGGAGAACAAGGACCACATGAGGTCAGTGGGGTCTTTGTACCATTTCCGGGGGCTTGGAAGGGGACAGAGCCAGCCTGGTCTGCCTAGATGCACATTTCAAAGCTGGCCTCAAGTCCATATCATATGGGAATGCCTTATTCACTCTGATTATTTTATACCAGGTGGGTGTAAGCAGCTGCTCAGCGGAGGAGAGAGTGGGAGAGAAAGGGTGTGGTGATGGACAGGTGGTGGCTTAATCTGTGATGATTCCAACCCAGAGTCCTGTGAGAGGCAAGCCTGGTGGGTGGGATGGGCACGCGTTCTCTTCTCTGGGCGGTCAGAGCTCCCCTAGGCTATCCTTGGGCTGTGAGCCACTTTCCCTGTTGGACATCGTCTTCAAGAGTGAAATGTGGGGAGTGAGTGGATCAAGACTGGCTGGTCAATGCAGGATGCAGCCTGGCACCCTCTCAGTCTCCTCACTGTCCCCTTGACTCGGGTCCCCGAGGCCACGCCTGACATGTGAAAGGCGCTCATTTTCTGTTTGCTGAATGAATGAATCAGCCCTAGCCCACCAGGCTTAGTGAGCTCTGCAGTGTGTGTGGGCTGTATTTTTTTTTCTGAGTCAAGAGGCCAAGGGGGTGGACGGAGAGGCGTGTTTCTGTCCGTTGTTCTTACAACAATGATGTAAGATGACAATGCACTCTTGGCTCATTCCCGTCAGTCAGAGCTGGAGCTCTGTGGAGTGGTCCTGCCGCCTTCTATCTTGACTGGGCAGCCGGACTAGACACTGACGGCAGGTGCTGAGGTGATGGGGCAGGCATCCTTGGTTGTCTGGGGCTAGACACTGGACCTCCAAACTGACTTTCCCAATAGATGGTACATGCGTGGTGCATGATTAGTCAGTTGTGTCTGACTCTTTGTGTCTCTTTGTGACCCTTTGGACTGTAGCCCCCAGGCCCCTCTGTCCATGGGATTCTCCAGGCAAGAATACTTACTGGAATAGGTTGCCATGTCCTTCTCCGAGGGATCTTCCCTACCCAGGGATCACACCTGCATCTCCTGTGTCTCCTACATTGTAGGTGCATTGTCTACCCATTGAGCCATTGGAGAAACCCAAGTCATAGTTGCTTAGTATCCGACTCTTTGCGACCCCATGACTGTAGCCTGCCAAGCTGCTCTGTCCATGAAATTCTCCAGACAAGAACACTGGAGTGGGTAGCCACTCCCTACTCCAGGGGATCTTCCCAACCCAGGGATTGAACCAGGGTCTCCCATATTGAGGGCAGATTCCTTATCATCTGAGTCACCAGGGGGTTAATTTCTCTTAAGGTTGACTTTTGTCTGGGCTGAAAAGTGACTCATCTTATGGAAAACAAAGGATTGAAGTGGTAATGCTAGACTCTTCGTGATCCTAGATGCATGGAAAGAGAATGAAGTGCTGACTGGTTCAGGAATTCCCTATCATTAATCACCACATCCCAGCTCAGGCCGTCCTGTTCCCCAGGGCTTCTGGGCCCCCAGTGCCATGCTGATTCTTCTCTTTTCCCGAGCTGCCTCCAGCCTGAGGGAATGTCTCCCTCCTTGGGTCTTACCCCACCTGTGCTCTCTTAGAGTGCTCACCACATTCTGACTGCTATCAGTGTTCTTCATAAGGACGTTTTCCCCTTTTCCTCTTTAAAACTGTAAGCTCTTAGGGGCCATGACTGTGTCTAATTTTCCCTTGAGCCTCCAAATCCTTGAGAATAATGCCTGGCACATTAAAAGGGGTTAATTCTTATTCGTTCCATGGGCTTATGAATTAAGGAGGCACCTTTTCACCAGGTATCAAGGCCTTTGGGCTCTTTAGACTCTGGTCTCTAATCTTTTGCTTTCTTTTCTCTTTTTCCCTCATGGTCTTTCTGACCAAATTTCAGGCACATTTCTTCGTGCCTCTGTCTACTCTGCACACACCACAGACACACTGCTGGGCTGTGCTTCTGAAGTCTGCTTTTAGAAGCAGGACACAGCCAGATGTGCAGTGTTTGCTGTATGTACGGTGGTCACAGCTACCGTAGCTGAAGTGTATTTAACAAATACATATATAGCACCAATTGTGTGCCAGGTACTGATCTAAGAGCTTAGCTAACTTCGTAACATCCCTATGGGACAGGTGATGGGTATTCTTAGAAATTTAACCCTCAGTGAGACTCTGTGGCTCAAGGCCATGGCTTATTCCCCAAAGTCTAAGACTGTACCTATGACCAGACTCTTAAGCAAGGAAAACATCCTGACATGCAGTATGTTAAGAGTGGTTGCGCACTGTAAGGAACCCTGACCTTATTATCAGGAGCTGCAGCTCTGTTTCCTCTCTCTGTGCACTTGGACACATCCCTGAAGCTCTGGGCCCCAGATAATAGTGTGTCTCACAGTCCTGCAGCAAAGATGCAGTGAGATAATATCACCATGGTTGGCACCCAGGAAATATTGAGTTGTCATAAATGAATGGTTTAAAAAACATATTTTAGCAAAATCTGCACATCTATAGTTAGTTGATAGAGTGTTGGTGCTGTGGGGTTTCACGGGCATAGGTTTGAGAAATGCTGGTTCTAGGCACAGGCATTACATAAGGACGTGAAGTTATGTTTTTACCCAAGTCAGGGCTGTAAGGTATTGTGGAAGCCACCAGACTCCTAAGATGTCTGCATCGCCATAATGCTCTCCTGCTCTGCTGTGAATGTGCACATGGTCTCCTGCCAACTTTTTTCTTAAAACCCACTCCCAAATCCTCTCTGCATTATGTTCCTTAGAGCACTGCTTTGCATAAGAGTCTATTTCTTGGAAAGGCTCTGCAGGGGAAAAATAGAACAAAAGGGGCTCTGATCACTTAAGCAAGCATAAGCTATCCGGATAGAGCTGGGAATGGAGAGGGGGGTGGGGCTGGTGGGAGGGAACAGTGGTTTTGGATGAGGCAAGGTTTGCAGACTCCTCAGTGACGGGCTGAAATCTCCTGTGAAGATGGCCCATGGCCTGACGGATCCGGGAAGAGCTTTATGAATGAGGGAAAGAGGCTAAGTGCTTTTCCATCTTTGCCACTTGTGTCTCTCCATCTTGGTACAAACTCCCATGGCCTGCCTGGTTCAGGAGGAGTGTGGCCACATTGTTGCCTTCCTTTCCAGGGAAGCTGGAGGGACCCTCTACCAGTTAAGTCCTCTTCTGCTTGCACTCTGAATGGTGCATTGGAACAGAGGGGCTGAGGGGTTAGGGTTACTGTCTGCATTGGATTCGTATGCTAGGAAAGGTTTTCACTTGCTTTCTTAGATCCTTTTGGGTTTATAGTTTGCAGGTCACTTTGTGCAGAAAATACACGTAGACCTTTCGGCTGCACCGTCTTAGCTCATGTGTGTGTGTGTTTTGACCTCATACCACTATGTCCAGTGTGGGGGACTGCATGTTTCAAGTACCATGAGATGCCTGGTTGCATTGATGGTAAAATTTTGGGCTTAGGCTTCAAGAAAGTATGACAGGGGAATAGAGGTCTGGTGACCAGAGGTCACCTCTTTAGGAATGTCTAGACCCTGAGGTATGAGGTGTGAGGCAGCCAAGTATCTGAGGTCACAGCGAAGTGCTCACACATGACCAGTAGATGGTGCTCTAACAACATAAAAATATGGCTAATAGCCCTCCGGAGCTGGAAAGGGATTTTAGGAAACCAGTTTCCAATCCGAGTTATCTGATTTTTTACATTTCCATTTGTGGTCTCTTTAAGAGGACAGTGGAACTAGGGACACAGGAAGGAGAATGCCCACCAAGTTCCCTTACAAAGAGCATTATGGCAGTGACCTAATCTCAGGTTTTTTTTTTCCCTAAGGATCCTCCCAGATCTTGAGGGCAGTAGTTGTGTTCCCAGTTAAGCATCTTCCCAGCATAGTCCCAGGAGCATTTGGTCACTGATCACATTCAATTTGAGGATGGTAAGCACAGTATTCCCATAGGCTTAGTGTGACTGGATAGTTTCTTCTCTTGATCGTGAACAATTTGGAACTACACTATTACTGCCCAGAAGAAATTAGCCTGGATATTAGAAAGAACCATCAAGTGAAAGTCAGAAGAGCTGTTACAAGTCTCAGCTTTGCCTCTCATTAGATGTGGACAAACCACTTAACATTTATGAAACTCTGATTTGTCCACCAAATCAGGGTCATAATACATGTTTGCCAGGCTGACCTCAGAGGTTTGGAGTGTGGTTTATATAAATAGAAAATTATTAAGGACATATAAACTATTATTCAGCCGTTAAAACTGTAGCCATCTGAGGGCTGGGAGAATGGAGGCATGGGAGAGCATGAAAGCAGTCCACAGATCTCAGAGGGCTGTGAAGCCAGGTGGGGGTGAATACGTGAGAGTGCCTTCCTCCCAGCATTACTGTCCTTAGGCCAAGTCCATTCCGAAAGCTATTCACGCCATCATATTTGCCTCTGCGCTCCTGGGCTGCACCCTCCAGGAAGTCGCAGTTTTAACCCCCTACAGAGGCACTCCTGCTCCCCTGCAGACTTTACATCATCCCCAGCCATACATTTGTGATTCGTGCCTCCTCGGAAGGTGGAAGGCGGGAAGGAAGCCTCAACTCCAGGGGGCCCTCTCATTTCTATGAATAATATCCTGCTGTGGGAATTCTCGGAGAAGGCAATGGCACCCCACTCCAGTACTCTTGCTTGGAAAATCCCATGGACTGAGGAGCCTGGTAGGCTGCAGTCCATGGGGTCACAAAGAATCAGACACGACTGAGCAACTTCACTTTCACTTTTCACTTTCACGCATTGGAGAAAGAAATGGCAACCCACTCCAGTGTTCTTGCCTGGAGAATCCCAGGGACAGGGGAGGCTGGTGGGCTGCCGTCTATGGGGTTGCACAGAGTCGGACACAACTGAAGTGACTTAGCAGCAGCAGCAGCAGCAGTGGGAATTCTAGGTCCCTAAAGAATTATAACAGCCACAGAGCACAGAGGATATTGTAGAGAGAGCAAAGGAATCTGGATCTCTGCTGTATGGGCGACATTGAAGACACAAGTCAAGGGTTCCTGGTCTTCCCAAAACCTCTTCCTGGAAGTAATATGTTGGTGAGCCTTGCTTCTCTGAGCATTAACAATTAGGCATGCCACCTTCCAGCCTTTAAAGGCCAGGACAAGGAGCAAAGGGGGTGATACTGCAGTATGAGAATGAGATCCATCATGCATTCCAGCCAGTAAGGTTATACAATTTAATCACAGAAGCAGATGCTTTATTTTTGTCATCATCTATTTTGCCCAATACTTTGGCCACCTGATGGGAAGGGCCAGCTCACTGGAAAACACTCTGAACCTGGGAAGGATTGAGGGCAGGAGGAGAAGGGGGCTACAGAGGATGAGATGGTTGGATGGCATCACCGATTCAGTGGACATGAGTTTAAGCAAACTCCAGGAGATGGTGAAGGATGGGGAAGCCTGATGTGCTGCAGTCTGTGGGGTTGTAAAGAGTCCAACGCGACTTAACAAGACTGACAACACAATTTTGTTCAGGAGTGTGTGCTCAGTTCCTGAAACAATGCCTTGGGCTTAAAAATATTTGTCCAGTGATTTGAATGAATTTTGTGCTATGGGTTACGGTCCTACCTCTGAAAGCATGGATTTGGTCTTCTCTGAGAGCCTTTTCTAACCCTGTGTAGTTTACAGAGCTATTGAGAGAGTCACTTGTGACTGGGTCCAAACAACTGACAGCTGATAGGGCTTTGGGTTCATAGTACCACCTTCCCTTTCACTCTGAATAGGTGTTCAGACAGAAAAGGACCCTCCGATTAAGGGAGCTAGACGATAGGGTAAGCGAGTAAGGAAAGCAAAATACTAATTAGAGCTGACTCACTTCAAATCATAATTGGACCCAGAATGGGCTCCCCTGAAGCAAAAGGTCAACCTGCCATGCCCAAAGGGAGCAGTGCCTGCCGCGGGTGGGGGTTTTCCACCACCAGAGACTTTCCCTTCACACAGACATTCTCACACAGCAGACCTGTGTCACTGCTCACATGGCCTTGCTACCCCACCACGTCCACGGAGGAACACACTGCTTCTCACTCAGACATCACGTTGTCTCCCTTCTCACCAGTTATCTCACACACAGGCACTGCCTTTCACATCTGCGAGGGAACACTCACCCAGGATTTCCAGCCTCTGGTCACTCTTTTGTTTTCCTCCTCTGCCCCACCCCACCTTCTCTTCCACCGCTCAGGTGGGAACAACTTGGAAGGGACCCTGCATTCAGGCAAAGCAGTGGCAGCTGATACCTGTCTTCAGATCAGACCACTGACTCACGAAGGGAAGGGCGTGGTTGCTAAACCCGGGAACTTTCTCTGGGACCTGAAGTCCACCTTTCCCCTCGTCTGCAGCTCAAACATTAATTCTACTTTTTCTCCATTTCTGGAGTGGGTTCGAGGAAGTCAGTGGAGCTGACCTGAGGGTAAGAGGTAGGGATGGGCGGATCCCCCGATTGTTAAGATTTCAAAAAAGTGGTTTTAGCCTTTTTGAAATCTTAGTGAGTAGAACTCACTACTGGGGACCCGGTGTCTAGACCACCTTTCCAGAAATGCAGGGGTCTCCTAGAGCCAAATCCAAGAGGCCATCCCAGATTGCGTTTAGAGAGGGGGCGGCTCTCTAAATGCAAAAAGCTCCCACCAGAGCTGGCTCCAACCCGAGAGTGCGGAGACCCCGGAGGTCCTAGCGTCGCTCACGGGGCCTCCAGGCTGCTAAGTAGGGACAGGGGCAGAAGGGAGTGCTGCCTTCTCCGCGGGGAATGCTAGGGCAGTACTCTCGGAGCCCGGGAGGTGCGGAGACGCGGCGACCGGGCCCCGGGGCAGGGCACGCAGAGCGCAAAGGTCCGGGCGGCCGCGCGCCGGGCAGTGCGCGGGGCACAGCCCCGGCGGGCACTGACGGCGCGAGAGCGTGCGCGCGTGCGTGTGCGCCCCCGCCGGGCCTCGGCTCTCCGGCGGAGACTTTGCCGCGCGGCCAGCTGCGCCGGTCTGTCTCCTCTCTGCAGGACTTGGGGAGAGGCTACTCTAGCCCGGTCTTTGGCAGAGGAGGCCCCTTCCCTCCGGCTACACCGATCAATG
>NW_011494894.1:9384069-9386837 GCF_000754665.1 Bison bison bison | reverse complement strand
AGGGAGCAAGTTCGGTCCCTGGACAACTCGCGTGCCAGGCCACCGCTGGGCTCGGCTGCAACCTGTTCCTCCCTCGCCCAAGAGCTCTCCCGCCCGCCCGCTCGCTCCCGCCCTCTCCCCGGCGCAGCCGCGGATCGCTGTTGCATGCTGATCCGGGGAGGCGGCGGCAGCGGCGGCGGCGAGCGCTCCGGGAGGATGCTGGCACTCGGGCTTCGCCGCTCTCTGGATGCTTTTCAACTTCTCTCCCAAGCGCAGGAGCTTTGAAGTCATTTGTCCCTCTCCGGTTGGATCGACTTCTTATTTTGATATTTTGGGCGTTGCGGTTTATGCAGGAACCTCAATACAGCTCTCCTCCCTCCCTCCCTGTCTCCTCCACCTTTGGATGCGTCTGTGCTGGCAGGTTTAAAGACCCAAGTCTTGGTTGTGGAATTTCTTAGATGGACTTGCAGGGGCCGGCGTTATAAAGCATGTCACCGTAACCTTGTCCTTGTCTTTTTTTTTTTTTTGAAAAGTTCTTTTGTTTTCATTTTTCCCCTCCCCCCACCATCAATAAATTACCAAACTGTTACCTAGCGGGCCGGTGCCTGCCTCTCTCCCAGAACTAGGTGGTGCGTCTGCCAGAAGAGGAGCTATGTTTGAAGAGCAGCCTACTCCACCCCTCTTCTCTCCAGTCCCTGAACGCCACCACACACTGGCATTTTGAAAAAAAAAAAAAAAATTGTCTCCAGAAACGGAGCACCCCCAAGCTCTCCCCCCCACTTTTTTTTCCTCCTTGAGGAATGGAGCTTCGCAGAGGTTGCATTTAGATTCAACAGTTCAGAGCGGCGGGGTTGCTGCTGCCGCCTCTCCGAAGAGCTCGCGAGGCTCCCCGGAGGCGGTGGTCCCCGTGCCCGTCTGGATGCGGCTCTGAGACTCCGTGTGTCTTTCTGCTTGTTGCTGTGTGCGGGTGTTCGGCCACCATCACCTTTGTGTGTCTTCTGTCTGTTTAAACTTCAGGATGGCTCGCTTCGGGGAGGCGGTGGTCGGCAGGCCGGGGTCGGGCGATGGAGACTCGGACCAGAGCAGGAACCGGCAAGGAACCCCCGTGCCGGCCTCCGGGCCGGCGGCCGCCTACAAGCAGTCGAAAGCGCAGAGGGCGCGGACTATGGCTTTGTACAACCCTATTCCCGTCCGGCAGAACTGTTTCACCGTCAACAGATCCCTGTTCATCTTCGGAGAAGATAACATTGTCAGGAAATACGCCAAGAAGCTCATCGATTGGCCATATCCTTTCTTGCCCACCATTACTCCCCTCTCCCCTTTGCATTTCTTCGGGTAAGGGGGGAAACCTAGCGTGGAATTTGCCCCCCATCCCTTTCCTGGTGCCGATTTGCCCCTTCGCTGAAGTGCACTCTGTACTTTGGTGCATCTAAGAGGCAAGCATGGTGCCGTAGAAACCGATGTGGGCACTAGTGTTTTTCAAGGTAAGACTTTTGGTTTCTGATTTTTCCTCCGTGAAAGTCTCCAGCATTCCTGGGTGCATGGTGTTGCGGTGTTTGCCTCTTTTGGGGCTGGGCTTGATTGGATTCTCGGCCCCCTGGTCCCTTCACAAGCTGCATAGAATGGGTTGCTGCTAATCTCAGGATTTTCTTTCATACTCAGCCCCCTCTTACGTCCCTTGAAGCCATCCCCTTTGCCTCCATCCCCACCAGCTGGGAAGACATCGACACTGTCTGCCTGGAGGAAAGTCGAAGCTCTGTGAGAGGATTTATCAGCTCAGAAGCTTCAAAGCTAGGAGCCCAAACGCTGTAGATACATTGACAAATGGATAAATAACACAAGCGTTTGGCCTGGGACCCAGCTAACTGCTGGGGATTGAGTTTAAGTTCTGCTGGAAGAGGAGTGAGTGAGTGTGTCCCAGGAGGCAGTCTCCAATGACACAACCCAACAGCTCAGAGTTCGGGTGCTTTTCTCGGTCATGGCAGAGCAGCTCATCAGGGCCCATCCTTTCCTTAGTCCGGGTTGGGTTCTCCTGCCACTTCAAGCTTGACCAGCTGAGTGCCTTCCCCATTCCCAGGATCCAGGCAGACCTGCTGGGCCTGAATTCATCAGCGGAGGGCTGCATCAGCTGAGGCCAGAGGTGTGCAAGCAATCCGTCTCTCGTCTCTCTCTAGCTCCATAGGAACTGCTCTCCACAAAGAACTGGTGGTGGCAGTGTTAGGGTGAACGGGCAGAAAGGAGCTCCTTGGCAGGTTTAGTTAAGTGCACTCGATGCAGGCTGCTGATGAGGCATCTCACAGCCTCGTTCTTCACTAAGAATATGGGCATCTGGCAAGGTCTTTAGGAATCAGGGGCTGCTGGATGGTGAGGGAATGAGTAGGGAGCAAGCCGGAGGAGGGGGTGGATTATATACGGGTTGTAGGCTTGGAGACATGGGACTTTGATGCTTGTGGAGAGATTTCTTGGGAGGGATGTACCTGCAAAAAGAGGCCACTCCTCGTCTTCCTTCGCCTGCCTCCCCCCACCCCCAACCTCCAGGTGTGCATGGGGAGGCAGCTGGAGCCACCTTGGGTCTCCAGTATCCTGGAAGCTCCTGGCTTGACCCGCCTTGGGGCCTAGGCATCTCGCTGCTACCCCCACCCCAGCCTCTGGCCTTCCCTTCCTTCCTCCCTAGTTCTCTGCCTCAGCCGCACCGCGATTGGCTGGCGTGTGGGGCTTCTAGGGAGCACCCCTCATTAGAAACGCGGGAGCATCTCTAAGCAGATACTCTTACTGCTGCAGCTCGCACC
>NW_011494894.1:9370714-9383922 GCF_000754665.1 Bison bison bison | reverse complement strand
GGCACCCCGTTCCCCGCCCGCCCATCTTCTACAATTCTCCAAAATTTCCCACCCACCTTGTGCTGCTTTACAGCGTGCCTCTCTTAGGGGCGTGTTTACCCAGACAGGCGCCCTCCCGTTGCCAGGCGGTAGACAAAGCCGCCCAGCCGCCCCGCGGGTGGCAGTGTGTGCCCGTGGCCAGCGTTGGCACCTCGGATGGCACCCCCGTAATTCCCCTCGCGGCCTGGGCTCCGCCGTTCCTCCAGGTTTAGCACCTCGGGCACTTCCGGCCCGGCCCAGGCTCCCGGGCTGGGAAATTAAGCACGTCGCCTACACCACGAGGTCGTTGCTTTTCACGTTTTCTTTTCCGCCGCAAAGACGCCGCCTTTCTAGCAGGCATTGCGAGCGGCGCAAGGTGTGACCGTGGGTTTCACTGCGCTCTTTCCATGTCTTCGGCCAGAATGCGCCAAAAAGTCAAAAGAGACAGTAGGGAGTTAATTTCAGCATCCTACTCAGTGCCTTGGCCCTGAGCCCCGTCCCAGTGGGCCCTTCCAGCGCATTGTTGGAAGTTTCGAGGTGGTTCTACAGCATGTAGGCTGTTTGTAACAGTGTTCTGAGAACATTTGCTAAGGTGTGTAGAGGAGCCCTGTTGGCAAATTTAAAATACACCATGTTTGCTTTTTATTCCTGGCTGTACAATGTAATTGACTAATATATATTCCCTCTGGTGGTGACCATGTGGAAACATTGCACTTCTGGGGGTTCTGCGTGTGCTCTAATAGGGCATCTAAGTTCCTGGTCTCACCCCTCTTCTTTCTAATTCCTTTCCGAAATTATGTTCCTTCTTCTTACTGGGAGTCTGAGCACTGGTTTTCCAGCAAAGCTTTGGAGCTCAGCTGTCTGGGTTCAAATCTCAGTTCCTTTACCAGCCCTGTGACCTTGAAAAGTTACTTTATTTCTCTGTGACTCAGTTTCCTTATCTGTGAAGTGACCGTGAAAATAATGAGTTACTGGGAGAATTAAATGAATTAATATATGTCAGGTTCCTAGAGCACTGCCTAATTACCCAATAAATATTAATAGAGTCCTTAAGAAATTTTAGCATACTGAAGGGAGGGACCTTAGTTCTTGGTAAACTAAGTCTTCTAGGTTTTTGCCTCCCACAGACAGCAAGGGGCATCATCCTCATCACCTAGGGGCTTTTTAAAAATTCAGAATTCCAGATGCAGAGAAGAAACCAGTGGTTATCACAGGGAAGAGGGGCAGAAGGAGGGGTAAAATAGGTGAAGGGGATTAAGAGGTTCAAACTATGGGTTATAAATAAGACACAGGGGTGTAATGTACAAGACAGGGAAATATATAAAATATAGTCTATATTTTATAATGGGACTTCCCTGGGGGCTCAATGATAAAGAATCTACCAATGCAGGAGACATGGGTTTGATCCCTGGGTGGGGAAGATGCTCTGGAGAAGGAAATGGCAACCCACTTCAGTATTCTTGCCTGGGAAATCCCATGGACAAAGGAGCCTGGTGGGTTACAGTCCAGGGTTGCAGAAGAGTTGGACACAACTTAGCAACTAAACAGCAACATATTTTATAATAACTGTACAGCATGTTATCTATAAAAATATCAAATTGCTCTGTTGTACACCTGAAGCTATTATTGTAAATCAACTATGCCTCACTTAAAAACAGTTCGGAATCCCAAGCCACACTACAGAGTTACTGAATCAGAATTTGCATTTTAATAAGATCCTCAGGTGATTAGTATGCCCATTTGTTTGGGAAATGCTTTTGTGCTCTACTTAAGGGCCAGAATTTCACAGAATGTAAGATTCAGGACACATGTCAAGACCTGTTTTGAACTGTCATATTCACATGCAACATGCTTGAGGATTTTGATTATTCATGCAGTGCACCTTCTAAGATAAATACATCTGTTTTTGGCTGCAGAAAGTCACTGGAGAACCAGGAGTTGTTCAGTCGCTCAGTCATGTCCAACTCTGTGACCCCATGGACTACAGTATGCCAGGCTTCCCTGTCCTTCAGTGTCTCCTGGAGTTTGCTCAGACTCATGTCTGTTGAATCGGTGATGCCATCCAGCCGTCTCACCTTCTGTTGTCCCCTTTTACTCCTGCTAGGAGGATAACGTATAATTCTGTGTGCTGTGTTAGTGGTTTCTGACCACTACATTTTACTGGTCTTTAATCACATTGGCCTGAAAAGTTAAATATAAGGAATGATGTAACTTATACTTGGGGGATTCTCTGATTTGGATGGAGGGTGGTAACCTTATCCAGTTATTAATAAGGAAGGTCTTGTACTTGTGGGAAAAAATGCCTAGGATAACCAGATTTGGCATGAAAAGTGGTGGCAGGTCAACAGCCCACTCTGAATATGTTTCATTTTTCTTGGAAGCTACATCTGCATAGGGAGATAATTTTATTTTCTTATGGCACTCTCTTCTGCAGTGGATACCATAACCTTTTTGAAAATGTTAATCTGATTTAAAATGTGGTATTACATTTTACATGATTCTTCTTTTCTTTCTTGCTCATCTAATAGATCTAACAAAGGGTTCTCTTTTTCTCAGGGAATTGGCTGCTCTGAATGTCACCCTGCATTTACTATGTTGTGTTCTTATTGGTGCTAACCCTTCTGTGCCAGGGCCAGTTGCCCTGTAGACCTACAGGGTCTCCCTCATGGTTTGTGAGATGCTCCCCCACATTTGCGCTTTTCTAGGTTCGAAGAGGAAAGAAAGAAATGGCATGTCTGACTTTGTCATTGAGGAGCAGTGGGGTACTTCTTCCCCACTGATGGCGTGGGTCATCTCAGCAGGGGAGCACATGTTTTATGTGGAAATGAACATGGTTTAAAGTAGGAAGATCAAATGTGTTTTTAGCCACTGAGCTAACGAAGCTCATTGTAATGAACCTGCGGATATTCACTCATGATTTCTTATTGTAGAGAACTTCATTATAGCCCCAAAGGACTCTGGCTTTGAGTCTGAGATTATATGCTGTATTATGGAGAATTTCCCACTGTCAATTGTCCATTATTTTTGGAGGATTTTGGTGAAGATTACTGAGAGCTTTAGTTCCCCGATCTCCCATTATGGCGTATACCTTTCTCCTGCTTTGTTGCGTATAAATATATTGCACCTTGAAAGATAGTAGACTGTAATCCTGGCAAGAATTTCAGGTTGGATGTAACTCCAGTGGCTCATGAGTCAGATCACCTTGATTAGGGCAGAGGCTGGCAGTTAACAAGAACAGAGTCTGTAATTGTAGGCTATGATCAGATAATGAGGAGAGGCTTCACATCTTCTGTGTACCTGGACAAGGAGGCATTGAGGCTACGGGATAAAGGTCTTCATTTGCTGAAGCTCCGAGGACCATCTCCACATTGCCCTGTGACTTTGCCCTTGAAATAAGGTGTGAGAAATACCTCCTCTGGAAACTAGGCTGGGTCTTGTCGAGGGGACTATTTGTAGTTGGGAGGTAGCCTGGAAAGCAAGTTGGAGTGAAGGAGTTTGACAGAAATGAAATGACTTGAAGATGGAGACAATAATATCCTGGCTGTGATGGTTTTGTCTGTTGTTTTGCGTGTCATTTCCCCACTTTCCTCCACTTGTTTTCCCTGCGCTGGGTGCAGTATACCCAATGAATTAGAGGAGGAGGAGGAAAAAAGGAGAACAGGCCTTCTTTTTTATCTTATTCTGAAAGATCCAGACTCTGGGATTAGTAGCTGGAGCCAAAACTGCTTATCTCTTTTTAGCTGCTGCTGTAAAAAATGTAGGTGTTTTTTTCTTTTTCCCTCAAACTCTACTGCATTTTATTCTCTTTATAGGAACATCTGGTTTCTTTCCATCTTCATATTCTTGGTTGAAATAAAATGCAGTCAAGATGTGCTAAACTCTGAGAACTCTCACAGACTCTTTGGCTCTGTGTGTTCCATCAGCTCATCAGGAGCCTCCCTCTTGTCATCTGCAGGGCTGCCTGGGAAACTGCAGCTCCTCAAGCCCAGCCATGTGGTCCAGCCCATGAGAGGCAACTATACTGATCTAATTTTGTTTATCACTGACCACAAAGACATGAAAGGGGGAACTCACACGTGACTGTAATTAATACCCTTTTATTCAAGGAGAGAGAGACCAGGTCCTTTCCTTCACTTTCTCTTTCTGCCCAGTTCTCCGCCCTTTTCATCTTTCTATATTTCTCCCTCTCATTTTTAGGTTCAGCCTTTGTGAATAATTCATTATATGTGTGGGTTTTTCCTAGGCTTTTTAGAAAAGGAAGGTTATTTGTCTTCCTCTTGGTTATGAGCAAGATCCCTTGCAGAGGGCCAGCTTCACAAATCAGCTTTTCTCTCTAAGTCTTCTGTATTTTTGCAGTGGGACTGGGACATGTGAGAAAGGTAACTGGGGGGAATATCTCTTTAAATAGGTTTTTTCTTGCAGTTTTTGTAATGATCGCCTCCTCTCCAGTCCTGTTTCACTGGGGTGCCCCATCAGTATGCAGCCATTCCCCTCCTGTATTCAGAGAATGTGGTTAACGAGAAGATATTTATGTCCCCAAGCACTAGTCACTCTGAATCCTCTCATCCTCCTAGGTCTTCACGCTGATAAATGCTGAGCCACTGAGCTAAGAAGCAAGCTTCTGTAGCTGCTGCTTTTTAAATTCCGGTGTGGATTCACATAGGATTGGAGTGGGGAGCAGACACTGAAATTAGTGTATCGTGCTCCCCTCCACTCCCATCAGTACATGTCTTCTAAAACAGTCTCTTTCAAAGAGGGATAAAAATGCCAGGGACCTCTATCAAGGTTTCTCCTTGCAAACATTCCAAACCTACACAGAGAGGGATGGTGGAGTGCGGGGGTGGGGGTGTCATCAGCCTTAATTAGGGACAGAAAGTATAGCACAAAGTGTTTATGTTTAGGCTCCTCCAACCGAGTGGTCTTTTATGTGCTAAGCTTACTTCAGAATGCTGTCTGTGGTGTATTTCTGACTGCTGAGTACCCAGAGAATGTGTGGGGCTTCCCAGGTGGTACAGTGGTAAAGAAGCTGCCTGCCAAAGCAGGAAACGCAAGAGTTACTGGTTGGATTCCTGGGTTGGGAAGAGTCCCTGAACTAGGAAATGGCAGGCAACCCACTCCAGTATTCTTGTCTGGAAAATTCCAGAGGAGTCTGGCAGGTTATAATCCATGGGGTCACAAGAGTCAGACACAACTGAGTGACTGAGTGTGTGCACGTGCGCACACACACACACACAAAGAATGTTTATGGAATTTTCTATTCCCTACATCTTTGACCAACAGTCGGCTACGGACTCTTAACCCTGTATATGAGCCCCTGTGTCCCCATCTCTGGAAAGCAAGGAGCAGCCAGAAGGTATATCCTTAAGAGGCAGAAATGGGCCAGATTAAGGAGCAGAGCACTAAATGACTTGACATGTGTCTGTATCCAGTCCATCATCCACCCTGTCCCTGGCGTTGCAGTAGTTTACCCCTTAGGGACGTATTATTGTATTGGAATTTTGAGTTCTAAGTTTGTTGGACTGACCAGTTCCACTCTCAGCCTTTTTGGACTTTTTTAAAGGCCTACAATGGATGCATTCGTAAAGCAGTTCATCCCAGAGGCAGGTGGGCAGGGGTTGAGGATGTAACTCCAGGCTAGGCTCCAGCTCTAGGCTCCTGTGGTCCAGATGAGTGAATGGCTTCAGGGTGGGGCCCTCCTGTGCCAAGTGTGGTCTTATTGCCTGTGGGTGGTTGATTTGAATTGCTGTTGCAACTGCATAATTTTGAGGCTTTTTGGGGCTGCATTTGGTCCTGCTGCATTTTTGCTGCATCTGTTTACCCCAATCGCTGGAGAATTTGGAAAGCCTGTCTCAGAAGTATGCACTGGCTTTCTGAAGGCTTGTGTCAATAAAGCCAGACGGTGGCAGGGGGGTGGGATGTCACTTTTTTTTTTTCCTCCTCCCCATTTGGGAAAGATGAAAAAGGTGTGACCAAACAGTAGGTAACAGGTTAGAGGGGAGAGGTGCTGTGGTGGTGAGGTTTGTCAGTGATTAGACTCAGGTGTCATTTCCGTAGCCAAGACACAAGGGGCTCTTAGTGGCTTCCGGGACCCAGAGAAGAGCCTCTGCAAACCAGCGAGAGGAAGTTCCTCCTCTCAAGTCTTTCCCAGCCTTCAGCTCAGTTTTAGGTTTGAAGTGTTTCAAACTTTCTGTGCCTCTTTTGTCAGTTTCCACACCATTGTCTCATGGGGCTGGTCAGAGTCAAAAAGCATGAAATGGATTTTCAGCAGTCAGTCATTGACGTCCTGGCCATTTCCAGCTGTGTGCTATTGGAAACTGTCTCACTCCAGCTCCATCAGGGATGTTTCTTTTCAGCAGGTGATTTCTATCAGCATCAAGGCTAATTCCTCATTTAGCCTCTTTGTGTGGAAGTCATATGTATGCAGGCTGTCAGTTTCATCTCTACCATTGGTCTTCAAACTTCACTGTGTCTCAGAATTTCCTGAAGGGCTTGTTAAAATACCGATGACTGGATCTCAGTCCTGGAGTTTCCGATTCCCTCTAGAAACTAAAAATTTGCATTTGTCACAAGTTTTCAGGTAACACTGATGCTGCTGGCCTTGGAACTGTACTTTGAGAACAACTGCTATGCCTGGTGATGCCTTTAGAGAAGACTAGTCTTACAAATCACTCGTCGAAAATCTCTGTCTCGTTTAACAGCCTGAAGCCTTGTTGTTAACGGGTTCTTTTGGGTTCGGGTCATGAGTCTTTGAGACTTTCTCTGCCAAAATGCAGATGATCTTGGGAGCAGGGACATAGTAAGCTAGTGTATGATATTATCAACTTGGTTCTTCTTCTTTCTGGGCTTATGATTGAGAGCAGTCTTGTCTGAGAACGGGCAAAGGACATGCCCCCTTTAATTCCAGCACCTAGCACAATGTTGGCACTCAGTGAGCATTTGGTAATCTGTTGTTGAATGGTCGAATTCATCAGTTACTGTTGATTAGACACAGGCATAACTGAAGCGCCTAATAGTGTCTACTGGTGCACTGACCAGGTCCTATAGGACCCGGTGTAGCCTGAGTAGGGGGAGAGGAGGATGGTAGGAGGTGGTCAGGGCACTGGATAGCTGGCAGGGGATTGGAAGGTCATTCCATAGGAAGTTGGAGGTTGTAAAAAGTAGCTTCACCTAATTCAGAAGGTTGGTCAGGGTCACTGTAGTTTCTGCGACATTCACCACAGGCTGTGCAAAAAGTACACTGTGTCTGTTGTTATCTGGCATTTGCTTGTACAGAACTCTTTATTAATTGGCACCCGGAGATCTATGGTTTAATAACAATTGAGATTTGTACTGATGGTCCCTAGGTACCACAATATGCTGTGGTGCTTTCTGAATATTATCAACAAAGCATTCATTACATTATGTTCAACATGGTTTGAATGGTGTGTGTACTTTATTGTATTTGGAGCTTTTGCAAATATATAATCCATACTGATTATATAAAGTGGCTCATTATCACTTTTTTTTTTTCATTAAATTAAAACCTTCTTCTCTAGTTATACCGGATAACAGAGGAATTTTGGCATTGTTCTAAAAATGAGTCCTTTTTACTCTAGCAACGCTGTGGGACCTAGAGATGGATCCTCGTACGATTGTCGTAATGTCAGATGGTGGTTAGAACAAAGTCATTATTTTTTAAATGGATTGTTGTCTCAGCAGGCTTTAGATTTACTGGGCGAGTTTTCCAGCTGACAAGCTGGCATTGCATCTAACAGGGTGTGCTTGGTTCTGTGGGCTTATGTTGGAAATGAACCCCCTGAATTTCCAAGAGAGTCTCTAATAAGCATCTCAGCAAGAGGTGACACTGGTGGTAAAGAACCCGCCTGCCAGAGCAGGAGACCCAAGAGATGTGGGTTTGGTCCCAGGGTACGATGGCCCAGGATCCCAACATCCCAGAATGTGGGAATTTTCTAGCACAGTCAGCATTTTTAAATTGTGATCCGTGGACCATCCCCCCAACTCCCAAATGAAATGTAAGCAAAACTGTATTACATTTTGGAAATAAGGGGCCACAGGATCACTTAAAATGCAATAGGATTTGTGATTTCAAGATAGAAAGCAAGAAAACACTGTACCAGAGGGACCAGGGAAGATCCCCTGGAGGAGGGCATGGCAACCCATTCAGTGTTCTTGCCAGGATAATCCTAAGGACAGAGGACCCTGGTGGGCTATAGTCCATAGTGTAGCGAAGAGTCAAACACGACTGAGTGACTTCACTTTCACTTTTCACTTTCATGCATTGGAGAAGGCAATGGCAACCCACTCCAGTATTCTTGCCTGGAGAATCCCAAGGACTGGGGAGCCTAGTGGGCTGCCATCTGTGGGGTCACACAGAGTTGGACACGACTGAAGCGACTTAGCAGCAGCAGCAGCAATCCTAAGGACAGAGGACCCTGGTGGGTCCATAGTGTAGCAAAGAGTCAGACATGACTGGAGCGACTTAGCACGGCACAAGAAGTTGGCAGGTGATACTTCTCCCAAGTTGGCTGACTCACCTAACTTTTGTACCTTGGACTATTCTGTGCTCTGTTATACTCTTGTCTCATTTCTGCTCGATCAAGATTAGAGGATATTTGGCCTGAAACTGTTCATTGCAGGGTGATGGCCTTTAGATGCTTAAGGCTATGGAACTTTAGAGTCGGAACTTAGTTGGAACTTTAGATTGACCAGAATGACTATCTTGATGACATCTAGATGATTGTTTCTGGAGTATGGGGACAGTTATATCCCTCTGGTACAGTGTTTTCTTGCTTTCTATCTTGAAATCACGAATCCTACTGCATTTTAAGTGATCCTGTGGCCCCTTATTTCCAAAATGTAATACAGTTTTGCTTACATTTCATTTGGGAGTGGGGGGATGGTCCGTGGATCACAATTTAAAAATGCTGACTGTGCTAGAAAATCCCCACATTTTGGGATGTTGGGATCCTGGGCCATCGTAGCCTATAGATGCAAGTATGACGGGAGCTCCACAGGGAAGAACTACAGGTCTGTGTTGGTGTGAGTACATCAGCACTCTGCCATGATGAAGCATGCACATTCTAAGCAGCGAGCACTAGAGTAGTATAGGAACTCTTGCTGTATCACCCTGATAGATGACCATCAGGCTTCCAGTGTCAGAGTGCTCTCCCGTTATTAGAAAACTTAAAGGATAGCAAGTTGAAATACTCTTCCTTATAGTTTCCACCTGTTAGTTATTTTCCTCTCCTCTCCTGTTCTATAAAGCAACACGGACCCAAATCTCCTTCTTGTTCACTTGTGCTGTGAACACAGTACTATAGCACTGAGCAGTGCTGTTGGCTAGAACTTTCTGTGATGGTTTATGTTTCTATTTGTGCAGCCTAATGCTGTAGCTGCTAGCCACATGTGGCTTCTGAGCACTGGACACGTGGCTGTCGTGACCAAGTGTTAAATTTTATTTCATTTGAATTAATTCAAATTTAAATAGCCACATGCGGCCAGTAGCCACAGTACGGGGCCGCGGAGGTAGAAAGGCTACATAGAGTCAGAAAGGCTGAGTTGCTATCTGGGGTCTGTCCGTCGTTCGCTTTGTAACTGGACAGGGTTTCCTAGCTTGGTGCAAAGGCCTTCCTGTGATCCACTCTGCACGTGGCACCAACCTGTCTCAGCTGCTGTAGTGCCCTCCTCTCCCTCTGTCGATGGGCTGCCTGAAGGGACCATCCTTTCCTAGGCTTCTGTGCTTGTGCCCTTGCTGCTCTCTATGCCTAGAACATCTTCTCTCTCTTCCCCTGACTGCTCAGCTTTAAGACTCTACTTGAGGTCATTTCCTCCAGGAAGCCTTCTTTAATTTCTCTCGGCAGAGTAAGACCGACTCCCTCCTCCTGGCTTCCAGATGATACCTGGTTTATTACTTTATTGTAGTACTTACCCCATAGTTTTAGTATTGGTTTTAAATCCCTGTAAGTGAGAGCTCATTATCTTTAAGTTTTAAATGACCGGGACATAGAACAGTGCTTATTAACATTGGCATTAAACATGTTTATTTAAATTAAAATAATTTTTTAAGGTTTCTTTGTGTGAAGAAATTGCATTCTAGCTCTGATGATTTGAGGTTGTAGTCAACTGAAAACCTCGGATCTTTTGCTATGAATTGATGGCAGAGTTAATTTTCCCTCACACTGTTCCCATTCAATTTAATTTTTGAATGTAAATTCGGTACTCTGTTTATTTCATTTTATTTCCTTGCTTTTGGTCCAACAGTCCATCCTGTAGAGATCCTTTTCAAGTGGGGACAGGGAACTAACATTCTTTGAGCATCCATGAACTTCAGACCCCATGCATGTTATTATCCACATTTTATATATAGGAAAACAGGCTAAAGAAGATTAAGTCAGTTGCCCCACGTCATCACCAGTGAACGTGAACCCTGCTGGTCTGAGTCCAAAGCTTAGGTGGTTGTCATGACACATTGTTTCTAGACCCTTTTCAGGATAGTGAGCACTCTTAATGTGAGCGCTGTGTCAGCTGCAGACAGGACGGGCTCGTGCTTTATCCTTTCATTCAAGTAATCGATGGAAATATGGTTAGAATTCGGACCCTCCCTTCTGCTTACCACTAGTACATTGGTCAGTGTTCATCGACTGTTCAGCTTTTCTCACATTTTCTCAACTTTAACCAGCTGATAGCCCTCTATCTCATCTTTAAGGATATTGGGCAAGATATCCTTGTCATATCCTTGTCATAGGCTTTGCTGAAATCCATACACACTTTTTTATCTATTTCATGCCTGTGCAAAGAATCCACCTGTAATGCAGGAGTTCTGCATTCAGTCCCTGGGTCAGGAAGATCCCCTGGAGAAGGACATAGCAATCCACTCCAATATTCTTGCTGGGGAAATCCCATGGACAGAGGAGCCTGGAGGGCTACAGCCCATGGGGTCACAAAGAATTGGACACAACTTAGCCTCTAAACCACCATACCTGTATTAGGCTAGGAAATAACATCTTGCTTTCTCCGAGGTCCATACTGGGTGTTATTTTCAGAGACTCACCTAGACAGCATTTTATTTCTTTACTAGACAGTGTAAGTTTTGAAGTCTAGAATCCCAGGAGTTGAAGTGATATTAGACATCAGCTGGTCCACTGCCCAGTTGAGGAAAGCTTCACCTTAGAGGTTAGGATTTACCAGTCTCTGCTTGGAAGCGTTAGTGTGTCAGTTAAAAACATGGCCTTTAGATTCAAGTCTTGATACCACCTTCACCACTTCTAGCTGTGTGCCTTGGGAGTTATTTGACCTTGGTGTGTTCAGAATCCTCAACCATAAAATGGAAATAGACATTTTACCCACAGTGTGTATCTTATGGGATTTTCGTGACGATCAGATGAGATAACACATGTAAAACGTAAGAATAATGTCTGGCTCATAGCAAGCCATGAGTACATCTTAGTTGTTAGTGTCTGGTTAATTTCAGATGAATCACCATTAAATTTCTACAGATCAATTTTCCCCTTCTAACAATACCATTTGCTTTCTACTGACTTGCTGGCTCTCTAACCGGAGCACTGCCAGATGTTTATGTGGCCTCAAGTTGGTTTCGTAACCTCTCTGAGCCTCAGTGTCTTTAGGCGTGAGGTATAGGTCACCTGCCCTGCTTTGCCTCCCTTCCAAGACTGTTGTAAGGCTAACATCAGCTAATATGTGGCAAAGTCCTTTGTAAAGATGTTAGATATTGGGGACTTGCTTGTAGTTCAGACTGTAAAGAATCTGCCTGCAATGCAGGAGACTCGGGTTTGATCCCTGTGTCGGAAAGATCCTCTGGAGAAGGAATGGCAACCCACTCCATTATTCTTGCCTGGAGAATCCCATGGACAGAGGACCCTGGCAGGCTATAGCCCATGGGGTCGCAAAGACTAGGACACGACTGAACGACTAACAGTACTACTACTGCTAACATTTTATTAAGTATTTACTATGTGCCAGATTCTTGTGCTAAGGGTGTCCCATGGATTACTGCATTTATGCCCCGTGACAGTCCTACAGAGATATGCATGCTTGTTTTCTGCATTTCACAGTTGGGAGGATTACATGGAGAGGTTAACTCATTTGCCCAAGATTACACAATACGCGAGAGCTGGAGACCTGGATCAGAGCCCGTGCTCTCAACCACCTCAATGAGGTGGTCTGCCCACCAGCCCTTTTTGTTTTTCTTCTCAGAGTTATTGGGTTTACATTTTTAATGTTGCATTAAAAAACACCTACATCCAAACCTGCCTTTTTTCATGCATCTCTAATGCCAATTTTATACCAACATTATCTCTGAGGACATGTTTGGATTTACAACTCAGAGAAAAATATCTTTAGGAGCAATAACATTGCAGAATTTTCCTAGCAAACTTTTGATGAAAGCAGATAAGATACTCAAAACCATCAGCCGTAGACCAAGGCATTCTGCTTTGTTTTTGTACATAAATGATAGTTGCAGGTTTCAGGTGGCCTGATTGAAGGCATGTGGAAGGGTCTGTCCTAGAGCCCTGGCTTGACCTCTGGGCAGGTTTTCTTCTCAGGGGTTCTGGGTCTTCTAGCTGCCTCCTCTTCATCTCTTTTCAGGCTTCTGAGTACTTAGAGTCTCCATCTTTGTCCTGTCGGAAAAGGGAGTCAGGATTGGATTCCATGAACTCTGGAGGAAGCTTCTGAAAGGGCAAGACGGATGTGACAGGAAGGGGGAACCTACATGGCTTGAAGCCCACGGCCATTTGCCTCATGAGCCTGGGGAAGGTCATCCAGCCAGGATACCAGAGGGCCTTTTACCTGCGGGAACTGGGTGCAGATGTGAACATGAATGGAGAACTCAGATGTAGGGTGTCTGGAAGCCAGGGAGAAGACTCAAAGGAAATTAGGGAGTGGGCTTACAAAAAGTGAAAGGAACTGCCTCTTCTTTCTGCTAACTTTGGATTGTGTTTGCAAGGGAGTTTGTATTTATGAGATAGCTGAGCCATATGGATGTACAAGGATGCATGTGTTCTCCTGGTCTGTTGATACGAGAGCAGTTGAAGGGCGTGGGCTTGTCTGGAGGTGGGGCAAGTAGGCGGATGTGGTAACATCAGGAGGGGGCAGTTCTGTGGAATATGGGCCCATGTAAATTCAGAGGATCTGGGCATTTTGGCAACCTACTGTTCCTTTCTCATAGATCG
>NW_011494894.1:9362332-9370614 GCF_000754665.1 Bison bison bison | reverse complement strand
ATCGTTATGTATGTATTTATTTATTTTTGAGGTTGCCATCTGCCCTTCCTCCCCCAGAGTTTTGTGGATAAAGTTGTTCTGTCTTCTCTGGATAACCTCTTTCCCTGGTGATGATTAGAGAGTAAACAACAAATTCCCACCCCTGAATGTACAGGCTCAGAAAGACTGAGCTCACTTATGTCACAAATATCAGTAGGCAGGCTCAGAGGAGCAAAGCGAAGGAATAGATTCTAGGAAATGAGAATGGTCTGACAGCTCTCCACACTTCCACCGTGAAGGACACTGGCTTCAGAACAGTTGTAAAGTTGTATCATCTCTTTCTCTTCTCTTAACCTTCATTGCTTTTTATTTTCATGTACTTATTTTTGTATCATTTACTAGCACTATGTGGGGACCATGATCTGGGCCTGGAGAGTTTTCCGTGCCTCAGTTTACATCCCTGGCAATGTTGAGAGGAAAGTATTGTATCATTTTAGTTGCTAAATCATGTCTGACTCTTTGCGACCCCGTAAACTGTACCCACCAAGCTCCTCTGTCCATGGAATTTTCCAGGCAAGAATACTAGAGTGGGTTGCCATTTCCTTCTCCAAGGGATCTTCCCAACCCAGGGATTGAACCCACATCTCCTGCATTGCAGGTGGATTCTTTACTGCTGAGCCACTGGGGAAACCCCTCAGAGGAAACTAACCTTTAATAATTACTTACTGGGTGGCCAGCACTCTACAGTGTGCATTAGAGACATCCATCACTTTACCCAGTCCTGAGGGAAATAGATATTATTGTCTATTCTGACAGATGATTAGCCCAGGGTCACAGGAAGACGTGTCTGGCCAACTCCATTGACTCTTCTCTTTCCACTGTACTACACTGCCTCGGATCAGACCAGAAGAGTAGCAAGTACTCTTCTCTAACAGCATCCTTTTAGGATGACCCTGAATTGCTTGCCTGCATCAGTAGCACCTGCTGGGTATGAGGCTAAACCAATGGAGGGGTAAGGAATCAGTAGATGGGAAAAGAGCAAAGATCTCTTCCCCAGCACCACGAAATGGGTCTGTGACAATTTGCTCTGTGTCATTGGAATGTGAGCATCATTTGGAATTGGGGCTCTTTGCTATTTTTGTCTCCTTTCTTCACCAAAAGCTCCATTGTCAGACTCTCTTCATCACTCTGCAGGGACTTTTGATTTGGAAGTGCCAATTCTCCTTTTCTTTTTAATATTAGCATAGAAAGTCCATTTTCTGTTTTCCAGCTCTCAAAAAGTCTATTCTCAGCCTTCCCTTTTCCAGGGCACCCATAGTGTGAGTGATAGTGGGAGGAAGCAACTTTTATGACTTTTTTTCTGGAGTTTCATCTTTTACTGAATGCTTCTGGCTTTGTGGCTAGTTGAGGAAAATGGGGGTTGTGGGGACAGAGCGGGTGCAGGAACGACTTTACTATCTCAGTAGAGAGTATAGGAAAGGGTTCTGGTAGGTTTATAAAAGCAGCCTTAAGTTCACCCCCAGGCCCCCATTTTTAGGATTCTGACTTTTCTTTAACTGTCTCATGGAGGTATTTCTAGCCAATTGTCATGGAGCTTCTGTTATTGAAAGTTTAGAAATATTTCCACTGTAGACACTTGAGAGGCATGCCTGGGTGTGCCAGGACTCTGCTTTGGTTGTTATTGTTGGATGTCAGTAGCTTCTCCAAAGGTGGCTTCTCTCCATTGTAATAATGGAGGCTCCTCCTCTCTGTCTCACTTCCCTTACCATCATGTTACCTATTAGCACCACAGACTAATAGGATATTAGACTTACAGGGACCTAGAGAAATGCCCATCAAAGCCGAGGGTCAGAGAGGGTAAGTGACTGCCGCTGGTCTCTCAGTAAGTGACTGAGGCTGGGCTGGAATCCAGTGCTCCTGACTCTCGGTTCAGGACTTCGTTGATCACATTTCCTCTGTGCTTTCTTCAGTCTTTGTGTACTCATCATCCTTCTGTCCCTTCATCCTCTTTCTGGGATGTTTTCCTCCCGTTTTTAGTTAGCAGGTACATATTTTTAGTGTTTTTCTAGGTTGGGCATTGAAGGTGGGGGTCATGATTAATAAGAAAGGACTTAAGAAAAAGGAGGAATGGACCAGAGAAGAAAATTCAGGAGAAGCTAACCAGCACGGATCCAGTTGAATCTGTGAATGGGACTGGGAGGCAATCCATGAGAATGGATTATGAGAATGGGAGGCAGTGGTTCAGAACAACGGCTAATATTTCCTTCTCCCAAAATGTTGCTTGAGAATGTTATGAAGGGGTAGTAGTTAACAGGCACTGAGCTTCTACCCAGCGCAAGGATCATGTCTCAGTAGATGGGAGATTGGATGCTCCAGCATGTACTTATCTCACAGTGTTTTCTGGACTCTTCAGTGGTCCTGAGAGAGTAAACCATCCAGACCCTAACCTTAAGAGAGACGCTCTTGAGAACAGTCAAGTAGGGATGGAGAAGTAAACTCAATAAAAAGATCCCTTTCTTTTAGAAGCCTCCATTCAAGCCAGGAAGCCAAGGGAGTTTGATTTGATTGCTCTGATAATAGGTTCCTAAGCTTTTCAGGAATCCAAAGAGGTTTCTAGTCCTGGCTCTGGAAAAATCTTATTCCTTCTGTGATTTCAGTTTCTACGTCTATAAAATGAGTGTGCTGGATTAGCTAACGGAACTCTAAGGCACTTCTCATTTCTTACCGAGGTGCCCCTGGAATTCTAGTTTCCTCATTTGTTATCTCTCGTGACTTGAGGGCACCTTTGGCTGTCACTGCCTTCACCATGGAAGGCAGTGTTCTTCTCCCTGAATGCACGTGAAAATCAGCCTGAGTCCTTCTGGATATTCTGATGCCCAGACAGTAGCTGAAATGAATTAAATTAGAATTTCTAAAGATGGAATCCGTGCATCTTTAATTTTTAAAAGCCTCCCAGGTGATTCTGCTGTGTAGACAGGCTGAGATCCACTGATGATCTAGAAGAAGAGGAGAGCCTTTACCTGATAATGTTTCTTTGAAATATGCTTTTAATCATGTGTCTTGGTTGCTTCCTCTCAGTTGTCTTATAGCCACAGTGATATAGTGGAGGGGCCTCCCAGAATTCAGCCTGAGAGAATGGGGTGATTGATTCTTCTTTTTCATGGTGTTGGCAGACGGTTCACTTGTGGCTGCTTCTTGCACACGTCTGGCTGCACAGGTCCCTAGCCTTCTGTGCTAAGGGTGAAGCTTCAGACTTCCAGAAGGCAGGTCTGCTAGGGGAGCATCTCAAGTCTAAGGGGCAGAGTGTCTTGCTGACCCAGGAGGCCCTTGAGCAAGTGACTGAAGATTCATTGACATTCTTCCTTCCTGTTTGTTAACTCCGTGTGTGTTGGAGGGTTGTCCGGCTCAACTGCTGTCAAATTTAGGCATCTCTAGTATCCTTGATGGTTTCCTAGGGACATGGTGCTTGCAGTGAGTGATGTGTGGAACTGGCTAGTCACAGTTTGTGGGTTTCAATTGTGTGTATCTCTTCCCAACTCCATGTGTATGGGTGTCAAGTTGGTAGCTTGAGTTTGCCATGGAGACAGGTTTACACTCCAGAAATTGACACTTGCTACGTACCAGGGCTTTTCTCTCTTTTAGGGAGGATGGTTTTTAAACATTTATTCTTGCAACACTTAGTTTACTACTTAACAATATAGTCCATTTGCTTGTGGAACTTCTCTGAATTGCCCCAGATTTGCCTTTGGGTGGCCACTCCATCCAGTGGTCTCAGCCTTGCCCTTCGGAAGAACTTAGACAGTTTCAGCGTCCCCTCTGACAAGCTAGCCCTTCAGATATTTGCTAAGAGCTATGATGTCTCTCTCCAGTCTTCTTTTTATAAGCTGAGAATCCTTAGTGCTGTCAACATTGTCTCATGTGGTTTGGAGGCTCATAGGTGTCTTTGAATGTTGGGGTGCAATAGCAGGGTTTTTTGAGGAAAACAAAAACTTCTGCCAGAGATGATCTGTGGACTCTTTCACAGAAGGCTTTTCCTTTTCTTTCTGCATTCAGAGTACCATCTGAGCCCCACAGAGTCAGTGGGGATGTGGAGTAGGCTACAGTCTTGGGTGTGGTTGCTGATGGCAGCCCACATTCTTTGCCTAAAACACACGTTGCTGCCAGAAAGGCTTGATGGGCTTGAATTCATCAGAGTGTCATCAAAACACAGATTCTGGCTTCTGAAACAGGTAATTTTCCCACCACTGTTTTGTTTTCCTTCCAGAGGCTTTTAATATTTCCCCTTTCTTTCTTCCCTTTTCTGTAGCATTCAATCATTTGTCTCCTGATCACCAAAACTCTGTGTCGAATGACAGCGTTTTGAGTCCAGGATTCAGCGTGACACACAGAAAGGGAATTTGTCAAGGCTTATCCAGCTGTCTGTTAGTGAGAGGAGAGAGAGGGAAGCCGGTGCTGGCTGAGTTTCGCAGAATCACCACTTCCCATCCTTTTGGAACTGGGGCTCAGCTGAGACTGAGCACTGGTTAACCATGTTGGCAATGATGTGAACTTCCTTTCAGTCTTTTTATATAGAGGGCAGGGACATGGGAGTGAGATGGGAGTTGATTGGTCTAAAAGCAATGAAAAGTTCAATGCAGCTACACAGCCAACATCGCAGGGTTAGTGCTGGGATCTTTTGTTTTGAGTAACTGAGTCCATTGACCTCCCTAAGAGAGCAGAGGGCCGTATGGGCAAACAGAAAGCCTTTTGGGGAGGTTCTCTCCTCTTTGCTCTATTTTCAACATTGCTTCCTTTGTCTTTCATTCATTAGGATTTCAGTCTTTAGGAGTAGGTGTAATGGCATTTCCATCTTCTTGACAGAGAGAGGGAGAGAGGTGTGTTCAGGACTGCCTGTCAGATGGTGAATTTGAACAGAGGCAGCTGTTGTCATGGTGATGGTAGGTTGCATCCCACCACCATGGAAACCAAAGTTAAAAAACTGATGTTAAGGCTGGAAGTCACATGACACATTTTTGTTTTGTTTTGTTTTAAAAAAAGAGAAAGGAGTTTGGTTTTTCAATCTTTTTTTTTTTTTTTTTAATGCGCGTTGGGTGGTGAGAAAAATTCCAATAAGGAAGCGATGAGATAATGAAATGGGACAACGCGAAGTATGCAGAGCCTTGCACCTCATTTTCCTGCTTGTTAGCAGTGTGTTTCTGCTGTAATGGGGATGGGAAAGGCAGGACAGATCCAGGATGGATTTCCAGAATTGCAGTCAGAATTGTGTACTGGTTGTTCTATCACAAGAGCAAATGCTGGGGTTTAGCCCTCCTGCCCTTCAGTGGCTGTGTGTCGTCCACCCCATTGGGACAGAGACTGGGAACCTAAAAATAAGGACTGAGAAAAGAGTTGGGGGTGGAGTTGAGGGTGTGACCTGCCCCAGACATGAGAGTGGTTCATACATTGATAAATTCAGATGCTTAACGTTGTCTTTCAGGAAATTGAAAAATTTATCAGTAACCCCTGAGAACCCCAATGAATGCAATGTCTCTCTTTATTTCCTTTTCTGAATGAGACTTCTTTGGATACTCTGTCCTGCTGGGTCAGCCACAGAAGCAGGTTCAAAGAAGTCCAGGAGGAGCCTATCCAGGAGCATGTTAGCCTCTGGGCCTAGGCTCCCTTGGACCATGACTTACCTCTGAACCTGACCTCTAACCTCTGAACCTGGGTCAGGCAGAGCTGCGAAGGCTTGCTGAGAGTGTTAGAAAGCCCTCTTGGCTCATCATCTTTTTATCTCATAGTCACTCCTATTTCATCTCATGATCTGGAGAGAAGGTGAAACATCTTTCCAGGAAGGAGAGCTGGCCCCAGGCCTACCAGGGCTGGTTTGGATTTTCTTTTCAGTCTGGGAGGCATTGAAGAACTGTACACACGGCATGTGTGGAAAGGCTGGGAGACGACTTTTCCTGTGAGCATACTGGCCTCTGGGAGGGGTGCAGACAGTGTCCGTGGAGACGATGGTGGTGGCCCTGTCCATGTCTGGGGTTTAGGCATGAGGTCCCGTCTCTGCCCTACTTCTGGTCCCTCTAGGGCAGATGTATCGTTCTCCATGGCCCAGGCAGGGGATATGATCTCACCAGCATTATCTCACTGCATTTCCATCAGGGTCTGTAGGAGCCAGAGCCGGACCTCTATGATGGTTCAACCCCTCCCATTCTTAGCCCTGGCCTTGGGTGTGATGAATGTCCCTTCTAATCACTGGGAAAGATTGCATCAGAGCCATCAGCTTCATAAATCCTCCTCTGGGGACTGCTGTTTGGATGTGCTTTCCATATTCCCAGGAGGTTCTGGGCCAAATGTCTTTGCTCTCTTCCCGGAGACTCATTACCATAATTTTCTTTTCAATCCTTTATTGCTGTGGGTCTCTTCAATGTCAGCCCCTGGCTGCAGCCAGCCAGCCCACTCCCGGCGGCTGTGACCACTCACAGATGCTTCCCCCAAAGCTTCAAGCCACAGCTAATGCTTAAAGATGGATTTAGTAGGAGAATAAAAATGACTGCGCATGTGTGTAGCACCTTGCGGTTTCAAAGGTTTCTTTTTAAAAATATTTATTTTATATTGGAGTATGGTTGATGTACAATGTTGTGTTCATTTCAGGTGTACAACAAAATGATTCAGTTATGCATATACATGTAGCTGTTCTTTTTCAGATTCTTTTCCATTATAGGTCATTCATTACAGAGTATTGAGCAGACTGCTATGCTATATATACAGTAAGCCTTTGTTGATCATCTATTTTATACATAATAGTGTGTGCATATTCACGTGTCATCTTAGACTTTGATCCTCACGTTGTCCTTCTTTGGCTCTGGAGGAATGGGTGGTGGTGGTTTTCCCTGACTTGAGTACCATGTTGGGGTGACTTGTGGAAAACCGTGGCTCTGGTTTCCATTGCCAAACTACATATTCTCCATCGCATTCCAGGTCACGAGGGAAATTCTGATTCTTCTCATATTAAAAAGGCAGCCCGAAGGTCTTGGATAGCTAGATTTCACTATCATTCATTTTTAAACTATCCCTTTGGTGTTGAAGAAATCACAGACTTGGCAGCACCCCCTGCCC
This sequence comes from Bison bison bison, assembly GCF_000754665.1. Taxonomy (NCBI): domain Eukaryota; kingdom Metazoa; phylum Chordata; class Mammalia; order Artiodactyla; family Bovidae; genus Bison; species Bison bison. The sequence goes on along the minus strand of NW_011494894.1, from coordinate 9,363,534 downwards.
CAAGACTGTCTTTGAGTCAACATTCCACTTGTTAGAATGTGTCTGTGCAGCTGTGAGTAGAAGATTGTGCATAATGATGCCCAGGCTGTCTTCTGACTTCCTTCCATCTCTTAGAATTGGGCATCCCCAAACAGGAGTCAAGGGTGGACAGGAGGAAAGGAGACAGACTTGCCCATAGGGAGCGTGCTTTGGTCCTGGGGTGAGGGATGAAGATGGGTCCTGAGGCCTGCTATCCTGAGACTGTGCTATTCTGGACTCCCCCAGGAGTTTACAGGAACGGCCTAGGCACCCACAGGCTGCCCCCGACAACAGCACATGCTCCACCAGTCCTGGGGGTGGAATGGGAGCCCAGCAGGAATGGGAGCACAGCATTCCATCTGCCTGCCGTGCCTCTGGTGGGTCCTCGGCCCCTCTGAGCTCATTCAGTCTCCTCGGAGTCCCAGCCTCACGGCTCTGAGATGAAGCTGCTGAGAGTAGAAGGGACCTAGGATCAGCACCCAGGTGGTACAGAGATGCTTGTTTCCCAGGGGGCACCCAGGTTTGCTGCATGGGCCCCAAGTCCTGCTCAGTCCTGTACCTTCACATCAGTCCCTGCAGGGTGGGCAGAGGGAAGGCAGTGCCCAGGCCCGGCCACCAGGGCTCTGTGGACAGGCAGAGCCAGCACTACCATGGTAGCCAGTGGCTCGCCGGGAGGGCAGCCCTCCCTGTCCCCTGCCCCAGCTCTCTGGGCTTCAGGAAAGGAGATGAACAAATAGCAGGTGTGCAGACCAAGTCGTGCTGCTTGAATTAGCTGTGTTGCTAAGGAAACAAGTCAACCATTTGAAGGAAGGAGCATTGGGTAACAGAGATAAATCAATAAGGAAACCTATTTTTATCATTTCCCTAATGATTGTCTTGAAGCTGTGAGACGGGGAAGGGAGAGTTGGAGTGACACAGGTCCTCATTAACGGGCTCAGAGGGAGAAAGGAGTAAAGGGTGTTCGGGGAGCTTGCCAAGAAAGTTTATAAAATGAGGCCCCTAGCAAGCAGACAGCGAGACAGATGCAGAGGAGGCAGCTTTGCAGGTTTCAAAGAACTTCCATGGCCATTTCCTCATTTGGTCCAGTCTCTTTGTTCTTCTGCATTTGATCCTCTCAGAAATCTTGATCTAATAATTTCCATGACCCTCAGGTTGGTATAGGTTTTTATGTTGGTTTGTTTACT
>NW_011494894.1:9339758-9362232 GCF_000754665.1 Bison bison bison | reverse complement strand
AGCTTTAATTGATTTCACAGCTGTATATGAATACATGCTCATTATAACACACTGCATTAAGGAGCAAAGAAGAAATCCTACTACCCCAAGAAAACTCATTATCCTTCTAACAAGACAGATTTTTTTCCTTTGCTCTGATAAAATCTTTTTTCATTAAAGGGATCTTCTATGCATGCTGGTTTCTTTTTTTGAAGAGTTGATATGTGTACATCACTTGGCTGACAAGGGTCCGTATAGTCAAAGCTGTGGTTTTTCCAGTAGTCATGTACGGATGTGAGAGTTGGACCATAGAGAGCGCAGAAGAATTGATGCTTTCAAACTGAGGTCCTGGAGAAAACTCTTGAAAGTCACTTTGACAGCAAGGAGATCAAACCAGTCAATCTGAAAGGAAATCAACCCTGAATACTCATTGGAAGGACTGATGCTGAATCTTCAATACTTTGGCCACCTGATGTGAAGAGCCGACTCGTTGAAAAATACTCTGATGCTGGGAAAGATTGAAGGGAGGAGGAGAAGGGAATGACAGAGAATAAGGTGGTTGGATGGCATCATCGATTCAAGGGACAAGAGTTTGAGCAATCTCTGGGAGATGGTAAAGGACAGGCAAGCCTGTTCTGTTTCATGATGGGTGTTGCTCTTTGAGGCCTTGGCGACGCAGAGTTGCCTTTGACCTTTCTGAGCACGTCTTTGTCTGTCCTGTTAGGTGCATCCTTGTGCCCTGCAGGCCCTTCCTTGCAGCCCAGGCTCTTTCCCTGGGAGGTACATCAGAGCCGTTGCTAAGGGCCTGAAGTTCTGTCTTGGGAAGACTGGGAGCAGTGCCTCTGAGTCAGCTCCCAGGTGGGGGTCCAAGCCAGCGGGAGTGACTACAGCCTGGTCATTATGATGGCTCTTCAGCGGAGCTGCAGCTCACAGGCGGGGATGCCTCCCTTTCACTCAGCCTGCGCTTAACACTGAGTGAATTTCTTCTCTGTGTCTGGAGCTCTGCTGAGCCCCGCCGGTGGAGACGTGAACAAACCCTGGCCCTGCTTTCCAGGTAGAGTTTCTTGGGGAGATCAATGTGATGATGAAATTGCACCCTGTGGAGAGCTGGGGGACACAGGGAGAAACCTTTACAGGCCAGGTGATATTTCACCTTGATCTTGATATATGACCAAGAAGAGAGGAGAAAGGCCATTGCAGGAGGAAGCAAAAGCACTGACATGTAAGGGCCCGTTCTTTGTACTTTCTTCAGAAAGAGAAGCAAATGGGAGGTTGAAGGGAAGAGCTACAAGGGGGAGTGGCTGGGGCCTGGGTAGGGTTGGGTGTTCTTTCCTGGTCTTCTCTCCTAAGATTTCCCTGGCCCCCTTTTCTCTTCCACCTAGTCCACTTGGGCTTCTGGACCCCCTCTGCCACCCATCCTCACACCCACTTCATACCTCTGCATCCCAGTCAGATAACCTAAGCACAGAACTCTCTGTTCAGACCAGTAAGCTCACCTAGCCCAGAATGTCCAGGTGCAGACAGATCAGCCTTGTGGTAGACACAGGGCTAGCCTCCTCAGCAAGGTGTGGCCATCACCATACAGGATGCTTACAGCAGGAGAGAGGCTGACAAGTCAGATTTCCTGTGACTGGTCAGGTATCTGGATGGCTGAGAATTCACGAGGGCTCAATAAATGGCACCACCCAAGGCCTAGGCAGCTAGAATCTAAAAGTGAGAGTTTGGTAATTCATAGGTTCTGAGAAGACCCTGTTTCCACATCCTCCCAACCCAAACTCTTATGTCTAAGGGCCCACTCAGAGCAGTGATCCTTTGGCTTAAAATTTTGAAAATGTCAAATACATGCATCCTTGAGAGGGATGTTCCTTTAGGCCTTGTAGAGCGCCCCGACCTCAGGATGAATTCACGTCTGGGGCACTCTGGGGTGAAATTACAGTGCAGAAGCAAAGATAAAACTATGGGAATTCAGTTTGTCTGTGGACTAGCTGTGTGGGGGAACTCGTCACAAGAACGTAGGCACGTTAAGTGAGATGAGCATCTCTGAGGTGTGTTTGCTAGAGTGTTTGGCTCTCAGGGGCCTAGCTTGGTACCCAGAGAGACCGAAGCAGAAGGGATGGCGAGATGGCTGGGGGGCTTTCTTTGTGGTGCGGTGAGGCTCTCTCCTCTGACTGAGTGGGTTTCAGTGAGCACAGTGGGGTGTGGAGGCAGGAGGCTGGTGCTGAGGTTCTCTGAGCCCCATCTCGTTTTCAGATCTGGCTGCTTTGCCCTGCAGGACAGCAGAAGCTGGCAGAACTGTCCTGAGGGTATGAGTCCTGGGCGAGTGTTGGGTGTGTGGGAAAGGAAGACAGCCAGCTGCTGGGGCTGTGACTCAGGGATGGATGGGGGCAGGGAGGAGGTGCTGCTAAATGAAAATGAAAAGTTCTGGAGGCTCGGATGCAAGCTGGCCATCTCACCCCCTGCAACCTACCATTCTAGCATCAGGACCAGAGCAACTGGCGGGCAAGTTGCATCCTGCACGGACCCCCCTCTCCTCCGTCTGTCAAGGATGTGTGAGTGCCCTTTGACCATGGATGTTCACAGCCACATATAACCTGGTGGGGATGATGAAGCATCGGGGGACGTGTTTATGGTTTGTCCTCCTCCTGTGCCACCTAGGGAGGGCTCTGGGCCCTATGTCCTGCACAGCCAGCCTGAATGGGGGTAGGAGGGAGACAAGATCCCTTCCTCTCCCTCCACTTCACTGCACTTACTACCTGTTGCTCCCGCCTGGATTCCAGATGCTGCCAGATCACAGGTTGTTCAGCAAGACTAGTGGCAGCAGCTCACTCCTGTTTGTCGCAATAGTAGTTATAGAATGAAATCCCATGTGCAGAATGACTCTGGAGCTGGTGATTCCCTCTCCTTTTTTCTAGAAGTTCCCCACTCCCGCCTCCTCCTGGTTTTACAGCACAACCTTTCTGCGGGAGCCAGGATGCTGGCACTGGAATCACAGTCCTGTTTTTCTAAAAGTCGCAGGGAGCCCACTCACCTCTCTTCAGAAAAATGCAACAGAAAACAAAGCCTGAATTCATTATCCTCTCATTTGTAGTTTGATTCCTAGAGGCCCCGACTTCGGTGCCCTGGATGCAAGCTCATGATATGTATCTCTGCTTCCTTTAGATGTAGACGCTTAGGAGAAAATAAAATGGGACAAAGCTAGTTTCTCCTGGACCCATTAAATATTATCCTGAACTGGATATTAACATAAAAGGGAGCTCATGGAGAGAATGGCTCCTTTTCTAAGGGCCCTTCTTCTATTCAGTTGAGCAGAGCTTCAAGAGAAGGGCACTCCAGATGTGATTGCCAGAGACAGCCACAAACAGCCGCAGCTGGATCCTTGCTGGAGCATCAGTGGTTTGAAGATAAAGAACATCGAGCCTGCAACAGCATCATTGTTTCTTCCTCTCTTTGTCCCACTTCCTTTTTCGGTCCTGGTTAATTCCCAGATATGTCAGTGAAATCACTAAGAATCTGGAATGTCTACCATATGTCTAATACATTATTTACTGACTGCATTCTTCCTTTCCTTGAGAACATGCTTTGTCTTCAGAATCTGATCAGAAACGGTTCTAGTTCCGTGTGCTAAGGACCAGCCACTGTTCTGCCTTCCGGTCTGCTCCTGTCAATCATGGTGACTGCACAGGCATGATGTGGGTTGATGAAGTTTGTGTATGGATGTACATAGCCATCTTGGAGGCTGTCCTTCTCTCTTTGGTGATTCTGTTTCTTAACTCCTCCTTTCCCACGCCGTTTGAGTACATGATCTTGGCCACCATCATTGCCAATTGCATCGTCTTGGCCCTGGAGCAACATCTTCCTGAGGATGACAAGACCCCAATGTCCCGCAGACTGGTAGGTGCCTCTCTCCTTCTCATCTTTCTTTCTCCCTGTTCCTCTTCTTCCCTGGTTTCCTTCTCCTTTGCTTCATCACCTGGCCCCCTTCTCTCTTTTCCTACTCTACACTTCTGTGAATTTGTTCTTTGCTGAGGAACAGGTTGGTGACAAGTCCCACTGGGATTCATAAAGAGGACTGACCTTTTAAATTTCTGCTCCCAGGAAGTTCTGTGTCTACAGCACATGGCAGCCAGGCAAGAAGAAAGGAAAGGCCCAGGGTCTGCTTTCTTCTCTCTTCTTCCTGGGGGACTTTGAGAATGAGAGGAAAAAGGGAGAGTAAAGGAGAGAGCATGAAGGATGCTCAAAGCCTGTGTGCCTTCATGGTTCTGAACTTCCTAAATGTTTGTCCATATTCTCTGTAAAGAAATTATCCATGTGTCTAAAGTACCCCTCCCAAAGAGAACAAAGAAAATGCTTAAAATCCAAACAAATGGGTAAGTGGTTCCAGTCTGATTACCCATGGATGAGAAAGGAGGACTCTTAAGCTTCCAGTATAAGTGATGACCATCTGTGGGAATGCCAGCCCCTTCAAGGCAAAGCCAGCACCATCAGTATTTGCCTTGGGAAGACAGCTGGTCCTGGGTGTGAGCCCCACATCCACCCACTTCTGCAGCTGGCTTCCCTTGCTCTTGTGCACTCTGTGAGTCCTGCAGCGCCCTCACTTCCCGGCTGTACATGGGCCTGGCTCAGCACAGGCAGCCTGGTGTCCTGTAGGAGACAGGAAAAGTCAGAGCAGAGGGGTAGCTAGGCAGGGAGTGCCTTGGTTGAAACAGTCCTCCTCTTACCAACACCTCTGTTCTTCACCCCGCAGGAGAAGACAGAACCCTATTTCATTGGGATCTTTTGCTTTGAAGCTGGGATCAAAATCGTGGCCCTGGGGTTCATCTTCCATAAGGGATCATACCTCCGCAATGGTTGGAATGTCATGGACTTCATCGTGGTCCTCAGTGGGTGAGTCCTCTTCCCGTCTCTTCTTTGCACTTGGAGGTGCCTGTGGGGTCATGAAGTGGCTGGTGCGAAGAACCTGGGAGTGGCGGGGGCGGGGGGAGACAATTCTGTGGAGGAGAGGAGGAGGAAGAAGTTCAAGGATAAGATTCCCATGGTTCTGAGCCATGGCTGAGCCAGCTGCAGGGGAGTGCAAGTGTTCTGGAGACGCACATGGCATTAGACAGAGGCTGTGGACCCAAGGTCTGGCTGCTGCTGCTTCTGGTTTCCCATTCTATGCTCTGCTAGTGCTGAACACATGTTTCCAAATGAGTCTTTTCACTAAAGCAAGCAGCTTGCCCTGGCATGAGGGAAAACCCCCGTAATGGGCCAAAGGATGCTATCGGGTGCAGTTTTCTTTAGGAGGTTGGGAAAGACTCTTTTAAGTATATTCTCTGAAATGATAGTTGGGACTCGTGTCTTGACAAAAGAGGATTTAAAAAAAAATGATTTACAGATTTATTTATTTATAGATTTATGCATGTTTATAATATGAGAAGCTGGAAAACTGAATCATGTGAAACTGTTTGATAACACATCCCTTTGGAAATTGACATGGTAACATTACGTTGTGTTAAGGTGGTATATGTGATGGCAGCACTTTTATTTAAATATTTGGTAATTCTGCTTTTGAAAATGAATATAGTGTGCCTCTACTGGGCCGGTCCGGTGCTGTTGTCAGCATATGTGATGGGTCTTGGGACTGGTGTTGGTGAGCATGCCTCCTCAGGCTTTTGTGGCTTCTCGTGTGTCTCTGTATCAGGCTGCTCTTGGTACCTGCAGGCGAGGGGGCAGTCTGTGGGTCCTCTGTGGGCGTGGCTGCAAAAAGTGTAGCATGGAAATTCCTTTACCCGCTGCCCAGAAGTTGAAACCTGTGAGGACAAGTTAAGAGCTGGGTGGAAAAGTGAGGAGCGGGGAGAGATGAGCTACCATTACTATTGACCAAAGACGGAGGGGAGCAATGAAGACCTTTTTCTTTTTTTTCAGAGGACTTGGGCAGGTAAAATCTGACAAGAATGAGAGTTTAGAAACACTTGCATCTTTTCATTGTCTTGTGCAACAGACACAATTGTCATACGTTTAATCTTCATGTCAACTATGATTAAGTGAAAGGGGAAAAGTTGAAGGTGTAATAGACTAGAATGTATAAATAGAAACTAGCGAGCATTGAGCCCCTTAGTATAGGGAACAGATAAGTAGTAGAGATGACTCTTTATGTTTAAAAACATCTGTTGTCTTACAAAAGGATCTTCTGGTTATTTTTCTAAAAGAAAATGCTACTACTGCATTTAAAGTGTGATTTAGTGTGTAAAGATACAGCTTCTGCGTAGTGTTTCAGAAGTACACAGTGTAGACTGTAGTACACCTGGGTGATGTCTTGTGGGTTTTATCCCCATTTAATTAAACTGTGATTGACAAATGAAAATTGTCTATATTTAAGGTATACAATGTGATGATTTGATACATTGTAAAATGATTACTGCAATCAAACTGATTAACATATCCATCACCTCACGTAATTTTATTTATGGTGGTTAGAACACTTGAAAACTACACTTTTAGCAAACTTCAAGTATGTTATACATTATTATTTACTATATGATCATATAGTAATAATATAATAATATAGGTATTATTATTTACCATGATGAATACTAGGTCTGCAGAATGTATACATCTGTAGCTGAAAGTTTTTACCCTTTGATCAATATCTTCTCCTTTCCCCTACCCCCAGTCCCTCATAACCACCTTTCCTTCCATTGTTACTATGACTTCCACTTCTAAAAAATTAGTATAGTCAATATAACTGAGATTGTGCAGCATTTGTCTTTACTTTGCATAGTGCCCTTTGGGTTCATCCATGCTGTTACAAATGGCAGGAATTCCTTTTTAAAGACTGAATAATGTTCTTACGTGTGTGTGTGTGTGCATGTGTATCTGGATCACAGTTTCTTTATCCACTCATTCACTGATGGAAATGTAGGTTGTGTCCGTATCTGGCTATTGTGAATAATACTGCAGTGCACAGGGGTCCTTAGACATCTGTCTGAGGTAATGATTTCATTTTCTTTGAACATGAAATGTCTCTATTTCATTTTCTCTGGATACAATACCCAGAAGTGAAATTACTGGATTATATGGTAGCTCTATTTTTAATTCTTCTGAGGAATTTCCGTACAATTTTCTACAGTGACTGGGCCAATTTACATTTCTACCAACAATGCACAAGAATTATTTTTTCTCCACATCCTCACCAACAGTTGTTATCTTTTGACTTTTGCTAATATTAATAGCTTGGGGATGATTTAAATGTCCCTAAAATAATATATACTATATAAACAGTCCCCAACTTATGATGGTTTACCTTACAGTTTTTTTGAGTTTCTGATGATGCAAAAGCAATATTCCTCTAGTAGCAACTGAACTTTGAATTTTGATGTTTTCCGTAGGCAGGATGGTACTGTCTTATGATGCTGGGCAGTGGCAGATACAGCTCCCAGTCAGCCCTGAGATCATGAGGGTTATTGTTATGTTTTTTACTTTCAGTATAGTATTCAATAAATTACATGAGATATTCAACACTTATTTAAAAAATTAGCTTTGTGTTGCATGATTTTACCTAAGTGTAGTCTAATGCAAGTGTTCTAAGAAGATACAAGGTAACTAGGCTCAGCTCTGATGTTCATTAGGGACCTTTCTTGGCAAAGTAATGTCTCTGCTTTATAATATGCTATCTAGGTTGGTTATAGCTTTTCTTCCAAGGAGTAAGCGTCTTTTAATTTCATGCTGCAGTCACCATCTGCAGTGATTTTGGAGCTCAAGTAAATAAAAGTCTCTCACTGTTTCCATTGTTCATTAGGTTAGGTGTATTAAATGTGTTTTCAGCTTATGTTGAGTTTATTGGGGTGTAACCTCATCATAAGTCATGGAAGATCTATACAGTAAAAGGCCTTAAATGAATCTGAGTCATTTTAGAAATATGATCTGTTTAAAAGAAGACTACTGTAATGTGTGGGTTAAATGTTAAAATTATGTGAATTCTTAGTCTCACCAAGTCTTATATGTGTCAGAGGCCATTTGAAATTTCTTGTCTAGTCCATTTATTTTCATTTCAAACTATTCTATGTTTAATAAGGAAAATTTGGAAAATACGGAAAAAAAGAAAAAAAGTCACTAAGAAAAATTCCTGATTATTTTGTGGTATTTTCTTCCGGCCTTTTTGATGCTTAGCAAGCTCTCTTTTCAATGCTTGTAATTTTGCTGCCTTTTCTTAGTATATTATGGGCATAGTACATGTTACTCCATATTTTGGTAAAAAGCAGTAAAGACTGATCAGCAGTTTATGAAGTAGATGTACTCAGCTTCTGTATCCATTTTTGTACTTATCTGAGACCTAGGTTGCTTTCTGGGTTTGGCTGTTATGAATAATTATTAAAGATGCTCCAGTGTACATCTTTTGGGTGTCACATTTTAAGAGGCATTGTGACAGGTTGAAGTTCTTTTAGAAGAGACTCTGCTTGCTGGGGTGGGGCCTAGGAAGTAGGATGTGTGAGGGAAGATGTAGAAATTGGCATTGAAAGACAAGAGAAGCTAGTGGGAGCCATAAGCGTGGCCTTCAAATGAGGGTTGCCACATGATTGAAGGGGCAGATTTGTAGAGGTCAACAGAATCCTTCATCAGTGTAACCAGTAAGGCCCTCTGTGTCCCCTTGTGTGGGGTGCGCATGAGTGGGCATGGGTGCTGAGCCCTTGGCCAAGCCACTTGTCCTCTCTGCTTTCTCTCCCACCAGCCCCAGTATCTGCCATTGTTAGCAGCTCCTCAGACTTTGCTGAAAGGCCACTGCTGGCCATCCGAACCAATAGGACTTTGCCCCTGTTCTTCCTGAAACTACTCTTTCTTTCTTTCCAGGGAAGGGGCATGGCACTCTTGAGATCCAAGCTCAGAGTTGTGATTCTATCCCATGGGAATGGATAATCAAATTTTGTCTTCTGTTCAGACAGTGCTTTCATCTACCATGTCACATTGCTTCTAAAATGCATTTTTCTCCTGCAGGTGCATGTCTAAAATATACAGCCTGCGTCTTACAATAATGGCATGATATAGTTTAATTGACAGCATTCGTCTCTTTTGGTGGTGAGTAAAACCACAGGGCACCTACAACTCTTGGGGTCTTAGCCACAGTGAGTATGTTGTCATACCAGCCCAGAGAAGCAGGTAGATCAGATTTGAGATCGGAGTCATCCAGTAGTCAGAGCGGGTAAGTGCTCAGCCCAGGACCGCCAGCAGCTTGACAGCAGATCCAGAGTTGGAACGTGTCCTTTGACCCAGGGCTGGTGTGTCGCCCCTACTGGTGCCACCTCTTCTCCAGGCTTCCTGACACCTGTCCCATGAGCAGCCCACGCTGGCCACTCTGACTTCTCATCTCAGCCCCAGGTATCACCTGCATCCGCCTCCCGTGCGGAGGAGGAATGACACTGCTGGAATAGGACATCGCCTCGGGCTGAGGCTGTCTGGCTTCTCAGCTCTCAGTGTGTGATGGGAGGTAGGGAGGGAGCTGAGGTCCCAGACAGCTGGCTCAACCAAGGACCTACCATCAATGTCCTTTTTCAGAGACAGGGGTTTGGGGGGCCTGGGCCACTGTCTTTTGCCTGAACCCCAGACCTGCTAACTTTCAGAATTCTTAGGTCTGTAAGCTGAGGCAATTCATGGTTCAGAGGTAATTTATGTACATTATTCATAGACTCCTCATAATCCCCCAAATGGGATCTTGTTATCCCCATTTTATAGATGAAGGAACCAAGGTTCAGAGAGGGTGCTAGGAGGTGCTGGAGCCGGACTTGAGCCCACATTTTCTGGCTCCAAGTTCCTTTGTCAACAGTCATTTCCTTATGCTGTCAGTGACCTCACCACCTCACAGGCTCTGCAGCTCTGTGCTTGGGTGTTTCTTCGGTCCCCTTGAAGCCATGTGGGATGGGCTCAGTATAATCAGGCAGATGTCCCGGAGCTAGAGCTGAAGCTTCACATGTGACTTGAAGAGGACTAGAGCCCCCTGTGTCCATCCTAAGACTTCTATCCATGGGCTTGGAATACAGCCAACTCCCTGCTCAGTGGTTAAGAAGGCACGTTACTTAACTCTCATGGTTTCATCTGTAAAAACTGAACCAGAAGTTCCACCTTGTTTCATAAGTTGGCTTGTTCATCCATCCATCCACCCATTTATTTAACAAACTATATGTTGTTGAACACTCAAATTCTGGGACTGAGAAATACCAAGGTTAATGTATTCTCATTTCTTCTAAAAGACAGTGAATTTGCCATTCTTTTAACAAATTATGGTGGCTTAGATGGTAAAGAATCTGCCTGTAATGGAGGAGACCCTGCTTTAATCCCTGGGTCAGGGAGATCCTTTGGAGAAGGGAATGGCTACCCCCTCTAGAATTCTTCCCTAGAATTCCATGGACAGAAGAGCCTGGTGGGCTTATAGTCCACGACATTGCAAAGAGTTGGACATGACTGAGCGAATAATACTTTTACTTCACTTTCACTTTCTTAACAAATTATTACCTTACATAACTTTGGATCTCTCTTATATTGGTAACAATTCAAGAGATGCTATTTCTAAATATTTGTTAGGTCTCCTGGATAATTCTAAATTATTTGAAGTCATTATTACAGATTAGCCTTAAAAACAGGTCACAGCCCCTAGAATAGGTGGGTGATGATAGGGGAGGATGAGAACTCAGAGGCACTCCTAACCCATGGGTAGGATAGGAAAGTGAGGGCCAGGATTGTGTCTTTGAACCCTGTTCATGTCTGTGCGTGGTTAGAGTAGACACTTAATAAATGCTAGTAGAATGGAATCACTTGGTCCATGCCAGATTCTCTTGTCACCGGTTGGATGTGAAAGAGAGTGCTGGGGGCACCCTGAGACTGTCAGTATGGAGGAGTCGCCTATTCCCAGTCCTTCCCTTGGTCGGTCCAAGCCAAGCCTTACCTGCAGCTCTCTCAGGTAGCTATGACCCAGCCTAGCTGCCCGAATCCTGATCACTCCATTAGAGAAATGAAGACTGGGAACTGAGTCTCTAGGTGAGTAAGAGATATTGAACTTCCTGTTGTTTGGCCTTTTACTGGACTCTCAGGGTTACCTTTTGGGATTGCTTCCTGGGTGATAAGTGCAAGGGGTGGCGTCAGAGCTGAATATTGACAACCCCACTTCCTAGAGGTGTATTGGCCGATGGAGGGATATGGAGAGAAGGGCACTATTGGCTCACCCAGCATTTGCCATGTAATGAAAGCTGCCATCTATTGACCTATATTGCAAAAATTACATTTGTGTCTATATCTTTATTGCTCAGAACATGCTTTATGATCAGTTTTTCTAGCTTTTCTGTGGGAGATGACCTCTCTTGGCTATTCTGTTAGCTGCAGAAACGTGAGTACTAACTCTGAAGAGTGGGCAGATGTGTCTGAGCCTCCTTCCTCCACCAAGACCATCATTCCAGGGCCCAGGTGACCACCTGTCCCCACCCCTCTGTCTTCCTTCAAGTCCTTCAGGAGATATTGTTGAGGACCCACAATGGGCCAGGCAGTGTGCTGCATGTGGGTGGTGCAGGGCTGAGTGTCCCCAGCAGGGGACCATGTGTCATGGTCCAGAGGAAGGGTACCCCGTCTAGCTCTGGGTACTGGGGAAGACTTCCTGAAGGAAGGAGCATTGAAATTGGGGTGTCAGGGCAGGCTGATAGGACTTAGACAAGGAAGTGGAAGAGCTTTTCTGGGTAGGAGAATTTTGCGAATTCAAATCCTTCAAGAATTCAAATCCTTGAAGCTGAGAGAGAGCACACAGGGTGCTTCCAGGGAGGTGGCCAGGGGAACAGTGAGCAACGCTCCCAGAGAGGGCAGCAGGGGCCAGTTCAGGCCAGCTGGTAGGAGCTCGTAGTGGAGCCAGAGGCAGAGGGACCCACTGAAGGCTTGGAGCAGGGACCGGTTAGAGCAGTGATTGGTTCTAACCCTGTGCTGGATGCCGTGCAGGTCTTTTTTCATCCTGGAATTCACTTTGAGTAAAGGAAATGGAAAAGAGGGGGGAACCATTGCCATACCCTGAGCTGCAGTTTGGGAGGAGGTGCCTCACCGTGCAGAGGGAAGAAGAAAGAAGGGAAAAGGGAAGGGGGAGGAGAAGAGCCCTAGGAGATGCCACATAAGAGCTGGGAGCTGCCATTGGAGGTGCCCAGCTTCTCACCGTGGCACAAGCAGAGTGGTTCAGCCTGGAGCCTGTTGGTAGGAGGACGCTATCTGGAGCTAAATATACATCGATAGGTATTTTTAGAGGGTTTCTGTAAGGAGGCCGCCCTAATACACGCGTTTCCCGAGCAGTTAAAGATCGAGGAAAGCACAGATTTCCTTCCCCAGCACCGTCTCCCCAGTGCTGAGAATGTGGGGGAGGTGTTGATAACGCAGTCTCGGGGCCCCCAGCCCAATTTAAATCTCTGTGGTACTAGAATGATAGCACTTGGGATTTATATAGCGTCTCCGTGCCAGTGAGCCTGGTGAGCTTTTACAGACCTGTCTTTTACTCATTCTCTTCACTCTAAGTGGGTGAAGCAAGTGGGGGGTGGGGAGCAGGAAAGGGCTGGGTACAGGGAGGAGTCATTGGAGCTTGTTGTTTCAGAGATGGGGAAACTGAGGCCAAGTGAGGCAACGTGATGGGGGCTAGGAGCTACTCAAAGGAACTGAGGCAGTAGAAGCAGATGAGATCTCGGGTGCCTTCATCCTGATGTTGGGGTGCTCCGCTAGCCCTAAGCTAGACTGATTCTCAAGCTCTCTCTCCCAGTGGAGTTGGGCTGCTCGTCTGAAAGACCTCCACCTCCTCACCGGCTCCTTGTCCGTTTCTAGCTCCACTTTGGGGGACACAGCTGCTGCTTGCAGCTTCTCCTTTCGTCAGAACATTAGTTCTCTGTCTTAATTGCATTTCCCTCCAGATGGAAGAGATAGTTAGGATATGGAATTTGGATTCAGGGAGGAGATGGGCAGAAGGCAAAACGTGGAGCTTTTGGAGGTCTCTTCTTTGCTCTTTGATGATGTAAACTTTCTTTTGGGGAGACTTCAGATGAGAGTCCCAGCTAGTAATTGACAGGCGGTTGAGCTGCAGTTGCTCCTTGGGTGGGAGATCATTTCTTATTACATAGACCCTTGATCCCTTTTCTCTATTGAGACTCATCATTAATTCATTCTACAGATATTTATTGCATGATTAGAGTAGGTATTTACTATGTAAGTACCTACTTACTATGTTCTGGTGTATGACGCTGCCGTTGGGCTCGTTTCTCTTTCCTGAAGCGTTGCTTCATGTCACCTCCACAGATTGACAGAAGCTCAAACCAGAGAGAGCTCATGGGGTCCTGAGTTGGTCTTGGTGTCAACAAGGAGGAAGGAAAGCCAGGGGGAGTGGAGGAAGCTCAGAATGCTCGGGTGGTTTGGTTTGGGAGCATTTTTCTGGCTTATATTCATTCAGGGTAACAGGGAAAGACACGATGACCAGGTACTCTCTAAGCTAGACCACCACCCTGGGTCTGGAGCTCCCATTGGAAGGCAGTTAAATGCATCCAGTCTTAGGCAGGTGCATGAGTGTGTGTCAAAGAGGGCAGCGGGGGTGAAAAGTCTGAGGCAGGACTACAACGCAGAGGTGGCCATGGCATTCATGTTCATTCTCCAGATTTACAAGAGAGACTCGAGAATTAAAGGGCGGGTCTACATTTCCATTCTGTGCGTGATGTACGTCTCCTCCCTTGGGTAGGGCTTTTGTGTGCTTCTGTCTGTTACTGTCAGTGTAGTGTACAGGTCTGTGTGAAATGTGAGCTGCAACAGTACTGTTCAGTGTATGTTTCCCTGAATCAGAAAGTAACAGATACGAGGAGTGAAGAGAGATCGCCAAAGGGAGCAGGGCAGATGCTGGAAGGAACAAGAGGGTGTGCTGGGCTTCAGGAGAACCTACAAAGGAAGGCTAAGTCTGAGGTTGCTAAGACTTAGCCACTGAATTTTAGACCTGGGGGAATGATAAATCTGTCCAGCTTTCCGTGTTTATTATTTTTAACAGGAGAAAAAACTGAGACCCACATAGGTAAGCCACCTGTCCATGGTCTTAGAGCTGGAATGTGCTGAGTTGGCTCCTGGTTGGTCAACTCTGGATTCAGGCTCAACTGAAGCTATACTCCACTCTCTCTGGTAGTGAGAATCTGTTACTTCCAGATTATATTCAGGCCACTGGGGTGTTAAGAAATAAATCAGATTTTTAAAAATTACTTGGCTGGAATATATGTGCAACTTATATGGAAACAGAATTTAATATAGTGGACTACATGATTCAGGGTTTTGGGTCCTGGTCCTCACCCTAGTATACCTTCCCTCTCTGGTCCTTCAGTATGGTACTAGGTGATACCTAAACCATCTCAGCTTTCCTTTATGAAATCTCATTTATGAAATAAAGGTGGGACTTCCACTGCCTACCTCACCAGGTCTCACAACAAGAAAATTCAGTAATGACCATGCTGCTGCTGGTGATGTGGGCTCACATTTTACCTATAGCTTGCATGTCTTATCTCAAATGTGGAAGCCCTCATACACTATCTCAGCATTTGCATACATCATTTTATGCATAGAAACACAAAGCGAGGCAGATATTATCTCTGTTTTAAGATGAGGAAACCAAAACTCAAAGAGACTAAGTCACGAGCTCAAGGCCACTTACTAAAGGAGGGGTCGGCATTTCATTGCATTATACTATCAGCCGTCTAAACCCCATGCAGTGTCTCCTGTACAACACAGCTGTCTCAGCCAGAGTGTTTTGAAAGACAGTGAAGCAAAATATGAAATCGGTGAGGAGAAATACTATCCCCCTAGGTCAGTGATGTTACGAAGATAAATGTTAAAATACACCTAAAGCACCTCGAGGAGAAGGCAATGGCACCCCACTCCAGTACTCTTGCCTGGAAAATCCCATGGATGGAGGAGCCTGGTAGGCTGCAGTCCATGGAGTCGCCAAGAGTCGGACTCGACTGAGCGACTTCACTTTCACTTTTCAGTTTCATGCATTGGAGAAGGAAATGGCAACCCACTCCAGTGTTCTTGCCTGGAGAATCCCAGGGACAGGGGAGCCTGGTGGGCTGCCGTCTATGGGGTCGCACAGAGTCGGACACGACTGAAGTGACTTAGCAGCAGCAGCAGCAGCAGCAGCCGCAAAGCACCTTGAGCGCCTTTTAAAAAAGATGTTTAAAATCGAAAACATTGCAAATACTATAGTTCTGTAGGCCTCATTCAGAATCATCGTTTATCTCTATTAAACTAACAACCACACAGACAAGTTTCACCGCAACCTATTGCAGATTCCATGACTGTGGCTGATTTAAAATTTCCCCTTAGTTGTCATTTTGCTCAAAGACAGAAGTTTCCTCCAAGTTGATATGAGGTATATCTTATTTCTTCTTAGAAGTATCTAATTTTATTTGAACTAGCCAAATCCTCCTGTGGTTATTATCAACAACAATAAAGAAATTCCAAGTAAAAGTGGAAACAAAGGCCTTCATTTTTAACCTCATCAACGCTGTTTTCCAGATTCTTTTTTTAAGAAAATATTCTCTTTGTCTTCTGGTCCTCCGCAGCACACAAACATACACAAGTCAGAGGGCTCTGGACGTTAGAAAGGAGGGCTGAGGAGAGTGCCCTTCTGCCTGGGAGGAATGTCCAGTCAGGAGGACCATTCCAGTTCTCTCTCTGAGGAGAGCTGACAGGAGAGGCTGAATTCTGATGTCCTCCCCCTTGCCTTTCATCTCCTCCCGTCTCGGCTGCCACTCTTCTGTCAGGAGCCTGGGCCTTGGTGACAGGATGGTTAGGAGAGGAGCTCAAGGTCGTGGCTTTTCTCCCTGGCCTCAAGCTCTGGGACAGTGAATGGAAGGCAGAGTGACAGGTGTGACTGTTTCACACTTGAGATGGCATTTGTGGTGACGTCTCACGGTTTACATCCCTGTGGGGGTTCTGTACATCTCACCTCTTCCCCCACCAACCCTCTAGGGCTGGACTAGTCCTGGAGGAGTCATTCTTAGTCCAGAACCACAGGCGTGGCCACGGGAAGTTGAAGCTGAGCTAGAACTGATTTAGGGTATCTTTGCCGTGCAGTCTTGATCAAAACTCTGGATGATGGGCGGGTAAACCAGAAGGATTTATCTCCTGGGCCTCCCACTCAGGGTTACCCTTGCCCCCATATCTGAAACTTTGAGTTATGGGGAAAGACATAGGAGGAGGAAGGGCCAGGAGAAGACCTGGGGGAGGGAAGGATAGAAGCAGCCAGTATTCGTCTTGGGCCTCTTACGTTCCAGATGTTGTGCTGACTAAGAGGGATGCAGTCCTGGGTGGGGGTCTAGTTTCTGTTGTCTTGGAGCTAGCTGTCTAGCAGAGGAGACAGATACTAAATTAAACTTTAAAGGTGTATCAGGGTTGCAGAGAAGACGTGTTACAGTGCTAGGAGGATTTTATACTGGGACCCTAACCTAATCTGAGGGGAAGAAGGTCAAGAAGTTGGTGTCGAAACCCAGAGATGGAGTGAACCTTTCTCCAGGAACAGAGAGAAGAGGGAAGGGAAGGATGAGGAGGGTTTAGTTGGAGGTTGGGGCAAGTGTGAAGGGCTGGAGGTGGGAGAGGGCAGCCCTGGGGAACAGAAGAAGGCTGGTGGAGCCCAGCGTGTAGTGACTAAGGTGATGGTAACCTGAGGGGAGTTGGAGAAGTGGAGGGGCCACATCATTCAGGGTCTGCTTGGCACCACCAGGGAAGTTCAGTGGGAGGCCGTTGGCTGATTGGAAGCAGGGAAGTCGACATATTTGCAGAAGATGAATGGGGATGGGTGATGTTCGCTGAGAAAATAGAACTTCCCTGAATGATTCCAAGTCTGCTCAGTGTTAAGATAGAATTAATGTCTTTAAAGAGTCCCTCCCTCTCCCTTGCCTCCTCCATCCAACAATGGCCCTCAACTATAATTTTGCTTAACCTATTGGAACTGTACCAAAACCCAGTCTCTAGATCTTATAATCTAACCCGTTCTACGCTAAAGATCTGTTAACCCTGCCTGGAGTAGAGACATAGTCCTGCCTTCTGGATTCACACTCTGAGTGTCTCCTACTGATTCAAATAATGGGTTAGAATTGATGAGTGTGTGGGCTTTTATTTTTGATGTTCAGCAGAGAAATTATTTAAAAAATGCTTTTCTGAGAACATTGCTATATGATTATTAGGATTTTTATTTTTCTGATAGAACAATAGTCAAAAGATCAAGCCAACCCACATGCTTGTTGATGAGATGTTTCTCTTCCTCCTGCTCTCTTAGCCTGTGACACATCATGATGCCGAATCTGGATCTGAGTTGAACTCTGGTTAATAGCCACCATAAATATACCATTTTGTGATCTAGGGGGAGCTTAAAATGCTCTGTAATTCATCCTCTTCCCACTTCTCACGTCGGGAAAGGAAACAGAGGCCTCCCCTCCCAGCTCCCTTTCTGAGTAAGTGCTGTGTTCTCTCTTCTAGAGACAGGTCACCCAGATGGAGGCTTCTCAGCTGGGCTCTGATGTCGAGGTGGGAGGTGTTCACTGCTTACCCCAGGCTTCCCCA
This sequence comes from Bison bison bison, assembly GCF_000754665.1. Lineage (NCBI taxonomy): Eukaryota > Metazoa > Chordata > Mammalia > Artiodactyla > Bovidae > Bison > Bison bison. Next base: position 9,344,685 of record NW_011494894.1, on the reverse strand, counting down.
CTGAGTGCTTAAATTCACATCCTCTCTTCACATGAGTGCAGCCAGCTCTTTAATGTTCTGGCATCTTCCTCCTTGCTCTTGCTTTGTTCTTCTCTTACTCTCCCTAACCTTTCTGTTTTCATTTTTCACTGTAGTTCAAAATAAAAGACTAGGTGAGCTGGGGACAGGTGCCATGGAGAGTGATGTATTTGTGTATGTGCTTATGCATGTGATGCTAGTTCCGACAGACACCTTCTTAGAGCTCTGTCTACAGAATGACTTTGACATTCAACCCCTCTTCTCCAGCAAACAGATCCACGTATGAGGTGGGTTCTCCTTACTGGGAATCTGATAGCTCAAAGTTTGACCAGCTTCTACTGCAAACAAAGGAGGACTTCCATGATTACTTTAACTCCCCCCAGTTGTGACTGATCTGAAAACAAACTAAAGCTGAGCACTAGCAAGTCACCCAGGAATTAACATTTTAGGACCACAGATGGAAAATAAAAGCATGTATATACTTTAAGAATACACCAATGGATTTTAGTCAGTTGTAGGGAGGTGGATGAACCTAGAGCCTGTTATAGAGAGTAAAGTAAGTCAAAAAGAGAAAAACAAATATGGTATGCTGCTGCTAAGTCGCTCCAGTCGTGTCCAACTCTGTGTGACCCCACAGATGGCAGCCCATCAGGCTTCCCCATCCCCGGGATTCTTCATGCAAGAACACTGGAGTGGGTTGCCATCTCCTTGTCCAATGCATGAAAGTAAAAAGTGAAAGTGAAGTCGCTCAGTCCTGTCCGACTCTTAGCGACCCCATAGACGGCAGCCCACCAGGCTCCCCCGTCCCTGGGATTCTCTAGGCAAGAACACTGGAGTGGGTTGCCATTTCCTTCTCCAATGATGAAAGGGAAAAATGAAAGTGAAGTCGCTCAGTCCTGTCCGACTCTTAGTGACCCCATGGACTGCAGCCTACCAGGCTCCTCTGTCCATGGGATTTTCCAGGCAAGAGTACTGGAGTGGGGTGCCATTGCCTTCTCCAATATATATATATATATATATATATATATACTTTCATGTATGAAACAGAAAACTAGCGGGAATTTGCTGTATAACACAGGGAGCCCAGTCTGGCACTCTGTGACCACCTAGAGAGATGGGATGGGAGGGGATATGTGTGTGTGTGTGTCTGTGTGTATATAATTATGACTGATTTTCATTGTTGTGCAGCAGAAACCAACACAACATTGCAAAGCAATTATCTTCCAACTAAAAAAAAATGGGTGAATTCTGTAGTATGTAAACAATACTTCAATAAATCTGTTTTTAAATAAAGGAACAAAGAATGTACCTGAAGAGACCCCTGGAATTATTGCAGTGGACATGCAGATTCATGGCTGCACCCAGCATTGGCTGTTTCCTGAATAGTGTTTCTCACAACTCCGTACCACAGTATCATTTTTCTAAGATGTGTGTGGGTGCCATTGTAATTTATCAGATATAAACACACTTGGACTAAATACTGGTGTTGTGCTTCTCTTTTAGCTAGTATAGCACAGTGGTTAGCAGTTTGGGCTCTGTAGATAAGCAGACTGGAGCTCCTGTTTCTGCTCTGCTGTTTACTAGCTCTGTGGTTGTGGGCAAGCGGTCCAGCTTCTTTGAGCCTCGGCGTCTTCATCTCTGTGAAAAGACGGGAGGTAGTGATGGATAGTCCAGCTTCTTTGAGCTGCGGCATCTTCATCTCTGAAAAAGACGGGAGGTGGTGATGGATAGTAATACCTAACAGAGTTGCTGTGGAGCTGTATTAATGAAATAACTCCTCTGGGAGGGTGAAGTGAATCTGGGATTTTTGACATTAAAAAACTGAACCTTGCACTTGAAAGGGTAAGAACGGATGATTCAGTGTGACCCGTTATTACAGACGAAGGGGCTGAGGCCCAGAGAGGGCTTTGAGAACTTGAACTCTAGTGTAGTCCTGGTACTCTTGTGTCTGGGTGGAAGGTCACTTGCCAGCAGCTAATACCCGATTTTGGCCGGGAGGTGAGGTAGACATGGAAGTTAGATCATCGTCTAACCATTGTTAGACCATCGTCAATGTTGGACCCTTTTTTTTTTTTTTTTAAGTCTAAAATACCTTAAGTACTTGCACTCATGAACGGAATGGTTTGGTTGGAGTAGAATATATATGTGTGTGTATCTGTCCATAAGACAGCTCAGCACAATGTGATCAGGACACAGCTTTGTTCTGGTTGGTGGTTCAGTCTCTAGTAGTGGTTAGAAGAGGGAAAGATGTAAGCCAGGCCAGGGACACCCAGATCTCGATCCAAGGTTAGGTAATCCATAGTTAGCCTTTGGATTCTTTGTCTTCCACTGTTGATCCCAGGTAACTTGGATAGTTAAGTCTTTTTTGGTGATTGCTTGTGCATTTTTCCTCATCATTGTCTGTATGAGTATAAGGGTTAAAAAAGAAAATGTAAATTGTTGGATGTATGGTAGGTATATAATAAATACTTTCTTCTAGTTATTAATAATACCCGTCGATTCAAGGAATATTTCCTATGCATATACAAAACACTTTACTGAGTATTGGGATGAAAAAGGTAAATAGGAAGATATCTGCCCTCAAGGAGCTTTCAGTCTGATATAGAGATAACATCCATATACAGATAATTTTAACTGTTTGATCAGGAGGAAAGTTTGCAAATAAATCTGTTCTGTCCATTCAGCTTTCCATCTATCCGCTTTTTATTAAATGCTTTCTGTGTACAAGGTCTAGTTGTGGATAGCAAGAAGGACAGTAATAGAGTTAAATGAGGAAGAGACGGAAGGTCACTGGGAAATCATGCAACTGTTGACACCTCTACTAGAAGCTGGTATCAGCAGCCCTTAACACTTTTGCCCCCTAGTTTGATCAGGCTTTGAAAGTAAGAATGAGAAGAAAGTAGACTGTTTCATTTCATTTTAGTGTTGCTTTTTCCTCTTTAAGAAACCAGTTGAGGCTATTTATAAAACGTTCATGTTTGCCTGGATATCACTGCTGGTTAACATTTGGCAAACTGCAAACTCTGTGGCCAGGAGGACAGAGGATCAGGAGCCAGTGTCAAAGGGAAAACCAGCTTCTTCCTTGCTAATGTTTTTTCTGTCCTAGGTTTGCACAAAAAAGGTTGAGAAGTCAGATATTTACTAGTGAACTGTGTGTGACTACAACAAATAAATTGGAGTCAGTAGCAAATAAATGATTGTTGTAGGTCTCTGGAGGAGGATTTATTATTGCGGCCAGAGTGTTTGAATGGTCCTTAGGGATGTCAATTACATTGCTCCTTGCTGCAGCTTCTCACATGCCTTCTGTATGGGGGTTATGTCATTAGATCTAGGAGAGCTTTTTTGAAGGGAAGAGGCTAGTTTGGCTTCAAGTTCAAGACCCTAATGAAATGAGTTTCAGAAAGGAGTTACCCAAATTATTTAGCTTTATTTATTGATACTCACTATGTCCAACTCTGGAAAAGGGCTCCTTCATTTCAGCCACTGGCCCTTGTCATAGCAATGCCAGGTCAGGAGGCAGGGAGGGGAAGGATGGATGGAGAATTGTAATTACCTGCTTATTCAGGAGTGCTGGCTTAGTTAACAGCTGATGGTCAGTGTGAAGCACTGCATTAAACATTTTGAAGGGTTTTCTCCTTTAGTTTTCACAACAACCCTATGAGGTAGATACTATTATTATTACCACTGGATGAGGAAAGTAGGGCTTAGCTGGTTCAGGAGTTTTCCCCAGTCACACTGCTAGTGGTCAGTGGGGCAGGGATTCAAATGAAATTGCCCAATCCCAGAACTTATGCTTTTTTGAATTTGTTTTATTCTTTTTTAATTTTATTGAAATATAGTTGATTTTAATAAATTTTTTGAATTTTAAAATAAATTTCAAAATAAATTATGATTTCAATAATTTCTGCTGTATAGCAAAGTGACTTAGTTACAAATATATATATTCTTTTTCATTTTCTGTTCCATTATGGTTGATCATAGGATATTGACTAGAGTTCCCTGTGTTATACAGCACCATCTGATTGTTTATCCAGCCTGTATATACTGGTTTGCATCTGCTGATCCCAAACTCCAAGACTTCCCTTCCCCACCCCACCTCCCTCGTGGCAGCCTCAAGTCTGGCCTCTATGTCCAGAAGCTGGGTTTTTAACCATGATGCTGCACTGCCTTCCTAGCATATATATCACAGTGACTGTCGACTCTGGTTTTGTTTCCCTCCTGATGCACTTTAACTGACAAGAGTAAAGGGATTTATCTGTGATAGGTCAAAATCCATTCATTGGAATATGGTTTTGGTTACTGGGAAGATGTCTTTTATTGAAGAGGATTAAAAGAACAATAGATTATTGGATTTTCTCTATCACTTTAATCTTGAAATCATTTCAGACATATTATCCATTTAGCCCTTTAAAGTCAGTTAATGTTATAATACAGGACACAGCCTGGCAGGATGGACAGAACAAAGGCTATGGAATTACATTGTTTTGCGTGTAAAGTCTGAATGTGGCTCTGTGACCCTGAGCAAGTTTTGTAACCTGTTATCCTCAGTTTTCTTGACTTCCTACTTTTGCATTCCAGTCCCCTATAATGAAAAAGACATCTTTTTTGGATGTTAGTTCTAAAAGGTCTTGTAGGTCTTCATAGAACCATTCAACTTCAGCTTCTTCAGTGTTACTGGTTGGGGCATAGGCTTGGATTAGTGTGATATTGAATGGTTTGCCTTGGAAACGAACAGAGATCATTCTGTCATTTTTGAGATTGCATCCAAGTACTGCATTTCGGACTCTTTTGTTGACCATGATGGCTACTCCATTTCTTCTAAGGGATTCCTGCCCACAGTAGTAGATATAATGGTCATCTGTGTAAATTCACCCATTCCAGTCCATTTTAGTTCACTGATTCCTAGAAT
>NW_011494894.1:9338945-9339542 GCF_000754665.1 Bison bison bison | reverse complement strand
TCACCAGTCACATCCACAACTGAGTGTTGTTTTTGCTTTGGCTCCATCCCTTCATTCTTTCTGGAGTTATTTCTCCACTGATCTCCAGTAGCATATTGGGCACCTACCGACCTGGGGAGTTCCTCTTTCAGTATCCTATCATTTTGCCTTTTCATACTGTTCATGGGGTTCTCAAGGCAAGAATACTGAAGTGATTGCCATTCCCTTCTCCAGTGGACCACATTCTGTCAGACCTCTCCACCATGACCCAGCTCAGCATTCAGAAAACTAAGATCATGGCATCTGGTCCCATCACTTCATGGGAAATAGATGGGGAAACAGTGGAAACAGTATCAGACTTTATCTTTTTGGGCGCCAAAGTCACTGCAGATGTTGACTGCAGCCATGAAATTAAAAGACGCTTACTCCTTGGAAGGACAGTTATGACCAACCTAGATAGCATATTCAAAAGCAGAGACATTACTTTGCCAACAAAGGTCCGTGTACTCAAGGCTATGGTTTTTCCAGTGGTCATGTATGGATTTGAGAGTTGGACTGTGAAGAAAGCTGAGTGCTGAAGAATTGAAGTTTTTGAACTGTGGTGTTGGAGAAGACTCT
>NW_011494894.1:9247032-9338845 GCF_000754665.1 Bison bison bison | reverse complement strand
GAAACTCCAATACTTTGGCCACCTCATGTGAAGAGTTGACTCATTGGAAAAGATTCTGATGCTGGGAGGGATTGGGGGCAGGAGGAGAAGGGGACGACAGAGGATGAGATGGCTGGATGGCATCACTGACTCGATGGACATGAGTTTGAGTGAACTCCAGGAGTTGGTGATGGACAGGGAGGCCTGGCGTGCTGCGATTCATGGGGTCGTAAAGAGTTGGACATGACTGTGCGACTGAACTGAACTGACCCTCAGTTTCCTCATTGGGAAGTTAATGGTTCAGGGTATTTGTGAATATTGATGAATATTTGATGAGCATCATGATATGATGTGGCAGGCTTCCCTGGTGCCTCAGATGGTAAAGAATCTGCCGGCAGTGCAGGAGACCTGGGTTCAATCCCTGGGTCAGGAAGATCCCCTGGAGAAGGGAATGGCTACCCATTCCAGTATTCTGGCCTGGAGAATTCCATGGACAGAGGCTGCAGTCCATGGGGTCGCAAAGAGTTAGACACAACTGAGTGACTAACATACTTTCGTGATATGATATATATCAAACACTTGGCACAGTGCTTTGTACTCAGTAGATTTTGATAAATAGCATCTCTTGCCATTTACTAATTTATTAATGAGGAAAGGGAAGCATAAAATTAACAAGTACATTCCTTGAGTTACTCTGAGCCCTGCAGAAGTTCTTGATATAGCCATGATGAAGTCAGTGTCCTGTATTTTCAGTCTGTTGCTACTTGTACTGGGTCATATTAGCTTCTAGAATGTAATAAATCTTGGGTGGACTTCAGAGTTCCAAATCACTTTGTATTTTATCCGTACTCACAGCTCTTCTTTACCTAGGATACGGGGTTTCAAATTATAGTTGAACAACTGTATTTATCTAATAATAGTAAAGCCGGTCTGCCCCTAATAGTACCTAATACAGCAAAGTATCAGCTGGCTACACGTAATAGCAATGCTTGCCTGATGTGTATGGTCTTCTTTTTATTTCCTTAACCCTCTCTTTAAAAATTCTCTTTCCAGCTCTGGTTTTACATTTACTCCATGACATCAGTCCATTTTATTTCCTCTCTAATATCTTATTTTCTTCCCTTCCCTTCATATTTATACAATCAAAATCTCACGATAGGTTTGTGTTTGTGTGTGTGTGTGTTGCATTCTGATTACACATCTGAGTTGTCCTCTTTTGTTTTTTTATTTTTTTTTGTTATTTTTAATTGGAGCATAATTGCTTTACAGAGCTGTGTTGGTTTCTGCCTTACAACATCAAGAATCAACCATGAGTATATATCCGCTCCCTCATGAGCCTCCCTCCTGCCCCCACTAACCCATCCCACCACTCGGGGTTGCTCTTCCTCTTTTGAAAGAACACAGACATTCACATTACAATAAATGATTTGTTTGCTTTCATTTATGCAGTATTTTCTATTCATTAGACCTTATTCTTTTTCATGTTTCTTTTCCTTCTTTTTTTTCCTGTATTGATCAGAATCTTATAATCAGTTTCTTATAATTATCAACCAAATTAAGTTCTTATAGTGGAGATACGACTTTTTATCTTTTTTCTTTTATTCCCCATCACGTCCCCCACTTTTGCAGGCTATAAGCAGGAATCCACATGTATTACTAAACTTGATGCTGAACTTACAGTTGATTTTTAAGACTTACTGTAGCACCGACAGTTTGACAGTCAAATGCAGTCAGTGCCAGTGAGAAATCATGTGTTGTAGTGGGAAGCCCATCCAGATAAAAATTGATCCAGGCCTGGTTCTCGTCCTTGTTTCCAGTATGACGGCAGGGCTAGCTTGTAACCATCCTGAGTCTAAATTTTCTGCTCTACAAAGAGAGCAGTACTAGCCTTGCAGAAGTGTTGAGGAGATTAAATGGAATGACATATGTGAGAGTGTCTGCTACCTTCCTAGCTGTTGCTGCCTTTTCCTGTCTACCTTCCTCCATGCCTTCCGCGCATCAGTAGGAGGAGTCCTGGAGGCCCCTATGCAGTTTATCTATATTCAGGCCGTGGTGCTGCGGAGGAGGGAGCCCATTAAAGTTTGATGGTGCTCCTGGGCACTGCGGGGCTGGAGAGGTGAGATGGAAGAGAAGAGAAAGAATAAGAAATTATGCAGCTTTTCAGAAGATGTGCACAGGCTTATGGTTTATGATCTGTCCATATGGGTGCCTGCCGACGTGCCATATATATTCTTGCCTGAGGTTACAACAGAGTACATCTGCACCTATGCTTTCATCCGTATCCTCCGTCTCATGTATTATCCTAAGGAGAACTCTTGAATGTAAACAGCATGGCAGTTGTGTCCTCGTAGCAGCTTGCTTTCTTTACCAGAGATTTCATTGAAAGGATTTTAAAGCCTTTCTTTCCTTTTTTTAAAAAATATTTTTAATTGATGTAGCATTAATTTATAATATTGCCATAGCTTGTTTCTATGAATTATTCTAGGGCTGGATCCCCCTGCCTTTCTGTAAACTGCTCCAAGGGATAACTCTTTCTTTCTCCACAGCTGAGTAGCTTTCCTAGCCCCTGACCCTGACTGGTTTGGTCTTGTCTTTGCCAGGAGGACTTTACCCTAGGAATTTTCTGGGAGTAAACTCCCCCAGGTCGTCATTTCTGGAATGCAGATCCTGGGCATTTGGTAATGAATTTGTCACACGAACAGCGACTCAGCCCTTATTTCACTCATGATTCTGCCCTGTTATTTGAGGCAGACCCATTTTTCAATGAGATTATCTTCTCTTTATTTATGTGAAAGGAGGGAGGAAGAAAAGCCTGTTTGGTGATTTTCTGAAGGGCAGATCTCCTCCAAATTTAGTTGTGTATTAAGAACAAAAACAAAGATCAAGGGATTTGTGAAAAGGGTGGTTTGTTTTTTTCAACTGAGTTCAGAGATTTTCCAGAAAGGGTAACTTTTTTTCTTCCCAGGTGTTGCTAGTGGTAATGAACCCGCCTGCCAATGCAGGAGACTTCAGAGATGCAGGTTTGATCCCTGGATCAGGAAGATCCCCTGGAGAAGGGAATGGCTACCCACTCCAGTATTCTTGCCTGGAGAATCCCATGGACAGAGGAGCCTGGTGGGCTACAGTCCATAGCGTCTCACAGAGTCAGACATGACTGAAGTGATTTAGCACAGCAGGGTACTACCTCCTTGATTTTTCTGTTTGATTAAATTCTTTGCTACAAAAGGATGCCGTTTCCAACATCACTATTTCTATCAGTGGTGTCAGTGGTCCATGTGATTACAAGGAAATGACCTTGATGTGTGTCAGGAATACTACCAGGATCTTCTCCAAGGTACCTCCAGTTCCTTGTGACAACCCCAGCTGCAGCCTAGACGAATTGGATGGATGGGCTTTAGGGAGTCTTGAATCACCTAGAATCATATGGTAAGTTAGCATATATGAGCATTTCCCCCCCCAGGAAAAGGGTCCATAGCTTTTATCAAAGGAACCTGTGACCCACATTTAGGACCATTTTATTAAATGATCTCTAAGGAACCTACAGGCTTGAGAATTTGGGGGAATTTATTATCCTTCCTGTCATATATATATTTCTGTTATGTTTGATGCCTTCATCAATCCATGATCTTACTTTCCTCCTGCCTGTTTCTGTCATCTCTCTCCTCATTGGGATTGTTGTCAATGGGTGCATTCACTATAGTGAAATTGAAGTAGCTCAGTCGTGTCCGACTCTTTGCAACCCCGTGGACTGTAGCCTACCAGACTCCTCCCTCCGTGGGATTCTCCAGGCAAGAATACTGGAGTGGGTTGCCATTTCCTTCTCCAGGGGATCTTCCCAACCCAGGGATCGAACCCAGGTCTCCCACATTGCAGGGAGATGCTTTAACCTCTGAGCCACCAGAGAAGCCATCATAACTTGACTCCTGGTGACAGGTTTGCCCCAGCTCTCCTCTGTCATCACATATGCAATTGAATCATTTCCTTATATATACCTTGTCCTGATCAGGATCTTTGGACAAATTTTTCTTTCTTTTTCTTTTTATTTATTTATTTATTTATTATTATTATTTTTTTACTTTACAATATTGTATTGGTTTTGCCGTACATCAGCATGCATCCGCCATGGGTGTACACGTGTTCCCCATCCTGAACCCCCCTCCCACCTCCCTCCCCATACCATCCCTAAGCTTTTTAGCATCGCGTCCTGGACATCCATCAGCTTGATCTCTTTCCTGCCTTGTGTCCACTGCCCCTCTTGTGTCATTACTGTCACTGAGAGCTTTCTCACCCCAGTAGGGCCAGACTTGGAGGTACCTTTCTCATCTCCGAGCTTCGTCCTATATTCCTTCACATGCTGTCATTCTGCTTTGTTTATTTCCTGCTGCTACTGCTGCTAAGTTGCTTCAGTCATGTCCGACTCTGTGTGATCCCAGAGACGGCAGCCCACCAGGCTCCCCCGTCCCTGGGATTCTCCAGGCAAGAACACTGGAGTGGGTTGCTATTTCCTTCTCCAATGCATGAAAGTGAAAAGTCAAAGTGAAGTCACTCAGGTCGTGTCCGACTCTTATAAGACTTCAAATATATCCCAAATAAACAAAGACATATTGGTAAGATTCAATATTGTAAAAATATCAATTTTCCCCAACTTAGTCAGTCACTGCATTTCCAAACAAAACCTTGATATTTTTCACAATTTACTTTAAATTTGTATGAAACTATAATGCCCAAGATTGGCTTATTTTAAAGGCCAGATGGAGAAGAGATGATTAGCACTATCAGTTATCAAAAAGCGTTACAAATACACAGTCATGAATAGGACATACAAAAAATAACTGATGGGCTAGAACAGAGCGCCTAAAAGCAAGCAATGCATACATAGGAACCTACCACATAAATAGAAGTGGCATCAGACCTCAGTGTGTGCACGCGCGCTAAGACACTTCAGCTGTGTCCGACTCTGCAACCCTATGGGCCGCAACCCTATGGGCCACAACCCGCCAGGCTCCTCTGTCCATGGGATTCTCCAGGCAAGAATACTGGAGCGGGTTCCTATGCTCTCCTCCAGGGGATCTTCCTGACCCAAGGATTGAACCCACATCTCTTATGTCTCCTACATTGGCAGGCAGGTTCTTTACCACTAGCACCACCTGGGAAGCCCAGGGCAAAAGATGTACTTTCACCAAATGAAGTTGGGAACCTATGGAAAAACATATAGGTACAGTCATACTTCACATAGGGCTTCCCTGGCGGCTCAAATGGTAAAGAATCCGCCTGCAATGCAGGAGACCTGGGTTTGATACCTGGGTTGGGAATATGCCCTGGAGGAGGGCATAGCAACCCACTCCAGTATTCTTGCCTGGAGAATCCCCATGGACAGAGGAACCTGGCGGGCTTCAGTCCATGGGGTTGCAGAGTCAGATACGACTGAGCGACTGAGCACAGCACGTACTTCACAGAGTAACACAAAAATAAATTCAAGGATTAGAACATAAATATGACAAGTATGATTTTAAAATAGTACTAGAAAATATAGGGGAATATCATTATGACTGGAATAGCATTATGGAATATCACCAACTCAACAGACCTGAATTTGAGCAAACTCTGGGAGGTGGTGAAGGACAGGGAAGCCTGATGTGCTGCAGTCCATGGGGTCGCAAAGAATCAGACAGGACTGAGTGACTGAACCTCAACAAAATCATTATGACCTTCCTGAAAAAAGCCCAAATGACCGATAAACCGCCATATCTTCATCACAGTCTTGCATTTCACTTATACACTGCCTCTGTCTCAGCTCCCCTACAATAAAATGGGGAGTCTGATTACCTAAGAGAAAAATGAACTCTGCATAGGTAACAAAATTATTTTTTCTTAGCTGGTTTCCAAAGGTCAGGGCATATTCAGGAGTCCCATTTGTTCCCTATAAAATGACTAAAACGAAGAGGGTTTGTAGATAAGGAATGTCACTCTTCTACAAGCTAGGCCATCAGTCCTGTTGTCTCATGTACACAAATATCCAATGACAGCTTTCAGAGATAAGGAAGAGCTATAAAATGAATGATAACCAGGGGTTCTCTGTCTCCAGCAAAGAAGATATATGAGGAAACCAAATTAGTGTGGTAGGAGAGGTAAAACTATGGTAAAACTCCGGGTTGAGAAAAAAAATGTCTCTTGACTACGAGAATCTGAAACACTGTAATGCAAAGGAAGAAAAGCATCATATGCATGCCCTTTTCTCAAATGCTCTGAAAACCAAATTAACCATTCATCTTGGGAAGAGTGAATAGCTGGTGAATTTAAAGGGGATAAACTCCAGTTCACTAATAAGCCTGATCAAAACCAGAACCCATGATCTAGAAGGATGAAATTCATATACCCATAGAGAACCTTGCTGTCTTGGGGGAAGCTCCAACCCTCTCACCTTTGATAGAACACAGAGAGAAGAACCATACGCATACTGCTCCAGTGTCCCGGGGGATAAGCTGTACCAGCCCCTCCCCTCAGCCAGGGAGAAGCCTCTGACCTTTTGTATGAGATTCTGGACACACACAGACACACACACACACACACACACGCACACATACACCCTGTTGCCTCACCATATGGGCCATGAATCATTCACAAAGCTTCAGAATCAATTATTCATACAAACCAAAGACCAAACACTTTGCTAATTGTCCAGGCAGGAGGGGTGAAGAGGGAAAGGAGACTGACTGAAGGAAAAGGAATCTGAGTCAGTCTGACAATTGGCAGTATTAACACTTCATTTATTTTAAATGAAAACAAAAACAACCACCATAAAGAACCAAGAGAAAGAAAATCACTTTCTCTAAGTTAACTGAGTAACTAATGGGATAGGGGCTGATAGAGAAGGGGAGGAACCTCTGCCCCCACCCCCAGAGTCCTAATCAAAGCACTCCACTCCATGGCTCCTTGTTCTCTGCCTGTTGCCCACCCTCAGCTGGGCGGGGTGCTCAGAACCACACACACCGCTACGGGGCCTAAGGTTCAGTCGTGGTCTGCATTTTTATTCCTGCTATGTGGGCTCAGGATGAGGAAACACACAAGGGCAGACTATGAAGCTAGAGTTCAAGGCTTAAGCTGGGTCCCTGATTCCTGTCTCTCCCTCCCCACTCAGCCCCGTGGGCAGATACTAACAGGCCCTTGCTTTTCACCTCCTTATTCACCCATCCTTTGTTGGGCATCTATTAATATTATGAGTCTGAGAAAATCTAAGTTACTCTAGAGAAGAAGGAAGAAGCCATGCCCCCACCCTCAATCTCAACGGAGAGACCAGAGGGCCACAGGAATAACAAAAGAGGAGGCAGGGCAGCATCTGCTGATGAAGGGAAAATGCAGCAAAATGCTCAGGGGGTCCGGAGAAGGGGGTCTATCTTCCTGAGGAGTCAAGTCTTGAGCTGGTTCCCACAGAACATCATGGCACAGACTATTAAAAGGTAAATGGCACCCCACTCCAGTGCTCTTGCCTGGAAAATCCCATGGGCGGAGGAGCCTGGTGGGCTGCAGTCCATGGGATCACTAAGAGTCAAACACAACTGAGCGACTTCACTTTTCACTTTCATGCATTGGAGAAGGAAATGGCAACCCACTCCAGTGTTCTTGCCTGGAGAATCCCAGGGATGGGGGAGCCTGGTGGGCTGCCGTCTATGGGGTCACACAGAGTCAGACACGACTGGAGTGACTTAGCAGCAGCATCAGCAAGAGTTTTAGAGAGTTCTCCATTTAGGACTTGTACATCTCTTATTATAGTTATTTGTGTTATCTTATAATTTTATTGTTCTTATGAATGAATTAATATTTTTTGCATTTCTAATCAAATATTGCTAGTGTATAGGAATGTTACTATTTTTCTTTGTTGTTATTACACCCACTGAGGGCTTCCCAGGTGGCGCAGTAGTAAAGAATCCGCCCGCCATCGCAGGAGGCATGAGTTTGATTTTTGGGTCAGAAAAGATCCCCTGGAGTGGGAAATGGCAACCCACTCCAGTGTTCTTGCCTGCAGAATTCCATGGACACAGGAGCTTGGTGGGCTACAGTCCATGAGGTCACAGAAGTTGGACACAACTGAGCACACACACATATTATATTTATCAATTTTGTCAAACCTTTTCATTAATTGAAATACACTCTTGTACATTCTTTTAGATTATGTAGAAAATTATATCAACTGCAAATAAGTTTTATTATATACTTTTCTTTCCATTTCTCTCAGTCTATATATGTTTTCCCTTATTATATTAGCTAGCTAGAACTTATAGGAAAATGTTGAATTATGGCAGTGATAGAAGACTTTCATATCTTATTTCTGATATTAAAGGTAATTTTTTTAAAGCTTCACCATCAAGACAGGTATTTGTTATAGTGTTATTGTGGATACCCTTTATAAAGTAAATAAAGAGTAATGGTTAAATTAATTTCACCTAAAGCTCAATATTTTCGTTTAATATATAAACTCAAAGATTTTGAAAGTTCATTTTGTAGAAGGTTAACCATTGAAATTATTGTGAATGCTATTGAAAATTAATTATAAACATTTAGTGTTAACAATAAGTATTTATTTTAGAGTGAAAGTATGCATACAATTTTGGTGTAGTTTAGTGCCATTGTATAAAAAGCTTTTGCTAAATTCAGAAACCTATGTAATGGAAATTCATGAAGTTGTGATGTACGCACAATTATTAGTCACAGCCAGCAAGGTCTGGTATTCTCTGTGTTGAAATAGAAGCTATAGGCAAATAGAACCAGTAACAAAAAAAGGTAGCAAAGAAAATCCAGAAAGTCCATCAAAAAGTGAGAAAGGAGGGAAATGAAATAATCAGTAAGACAAATAGAAAATATGAATGAATCTAGAAATACGTCTCAGCTTAATAGCAATCAGAACAAATGTAAATAGATTAGACTTAATAGAGTGTGTAATTAAATTTTAACCTTATGTTTAAACGACTTAGCTAAATACAAATATTAGAAATTAAAAATAGAAGGACTGGTAAAAGATATGCTAGGCAATGTCAATAAGGAAAGCTTCAATGAAAAAAATATAACAGTTTTTAAAAAGCATTAAAGGGGACAGTGATGACTGTTCCATTCTGACAAAAGGAAAATCATTTAAGAAGATGTGAAAGTTCCGTCTTTATGTGTCATCAGCATAAATGTCTGTTAAATATTCAGGGTAGCTACTAAAGAGATTTTCAGATGGTTTTGAACAAAATGCAACCAAAATTTCTTCCTTACAAAAGAGTTCAAATCCATCCCAACACACACACACACGATAACCTTTAAAATTTTAAGCTATCATACCACTGTCTTTTATCCTTTGACAGATCTAATATCAACTTGATTATTTCTTTATAGACTGTTAGCATTTTCCCCTTATTTTGGGTATTGTAATATTTTACTGATATGTGCTTTATGTGGTGGATTTTACTTATTTTTATCTTTCATGCCAGTTTTGGGGATCCTTTCAATCCAGAGATTCATATCTTTACTGTTTAATTCTGGGAAGCACTTCTGAATTGTTTTTCATTCCTTCAACTTGCTCCTTCCTTTTCTCTTTTTAATAGTATCTTCTCTATGGTTTATCTATTCTTTATTTCTAGCATTCATTATATAAAACACTGGGACTTGTTCTATATATCCTCTGTATCTCTTAACTTTGCTTTTTTCCATCTTTTTATTGCTGTGTTGATTTCTGGAAGCATTGCTCAATTTTATTTTCCAGGTCTCTAATTCAGCTCTCTGTTTTGCCATTCAGTTTATTCAGTCATTCAAAAATTTTTTCAGTTACTGAAATTTTCATTTGACCTATCTCTAGCGATTAAAAAAAGCCCTTGTAATATTCTCTCCCTTTCCCCTAAGCTGGTAATTATATGTATTTATTCTCATTGAGTGTACGTTCTTTGATTGTTGACTTTGTTTCCTTGCTCTATGGCATTGAATTTCCTCAAGTATTTTGTGGTTCTTGATTGCAATGTCACCCGACATATTTGTTTGTGCAGACTGTAGAGACTTTAGACTATGAGACTAACAGTCTTTTGAGAGTGGGGGAGATGTGACCTGCTGCTGGGTCGGTCACTTTGATGGCCAGCTGCCTGTTCCTTTCAGGCATGGAAAGGCACGGAGTGCTGACCCCCACTTTCTCACCCAACATCCCTGTCCAGTGCCCTGGCTTATAGGCAGATATTCCTTTACTTCTGCCTGGTCCAAGGAGGTAAGGAAGGGAAAATAGGGTGAGGATGAGAGAGTGAAATGCTTACTTGATCTTATTGCTACTCTACCCGTCACCCTGTCAGTCACCCCTGGATCCCTCCAACTCCAGTGTCTACCGTCGGCAGACAGGAGCCCTCAGGGAGCCAGCCTGCACTGATGGCGGTGGCATCCTCCTCCGGGGCTGGGAACTGTGGTTTCCTTTTAAAAATCAAATTGCATCTATTTTCTGTCCTAAGGGTGTTTGTTACAATTTCTGTTCGACCAAGGGTCAGTTTTCCTTCTTGCTTTCCAGTGTGGTTATTATGTGTGTTTGTAAATGATTTCTAGGAATTGGAAGGAAGAAGAAACCACAGTGTGCGCTCTGTCTGCCTGTCTGAGAAACAGAAGCTGGGGCAGCTTTTTCTAGCCTCGCTGAGTCTCAGTTTTCTTATGTTTACAACCAGGTGGTGATGGTGGTGATAATTGCTATTTGAAAGTATACAATGTGTCAGGCATTATTCTAGGCTCACACTCTCCATATGTAACTCATCGAATTGCTCAACAACTCTGTGATACATACTATTATTGCCATTTTATAGATGAAGAAACTGAGGCACAGGGAGGTTAAGTAATTTACCCAAACAAGTGGCTGCCTACTTCATAGGACTAGTTTGAGGAATTTTGAGTTAATACATATAAAGCACTTAACATGGTAGTTCATCTAAATCCATAACAAATGGGAAAATGGAAATTATTATTTTTCTCAAAGATAAAATAACAGAACTGGCTGATAACAGGCAGTAATAAGTATATGGTGAATGAATGGAAAGATACCAAAAAATCATATTCTTCTTAGTCTGCAGAAGATCATGTAGAAGTCATTGAACAGAAAACTCTCTCCGAGTGTTTTCTTTTATAATTAAAAAAAAATTGGAAGGTTTCTGGTCATTGGCCACTTGATTCCCACTCGACCAGCTCAACATTTTAAATTTGTAGGTATTGAGCTCTTGGTGCTTAAGACCATTTTAATCTTCTCTGCTTTGTTATAGGGTATAATCGCAAATACATAACTTGTTTAATAAGTTTTTTTTTTAATCAGTTGTTTGTAATTTCTCATGTTCAGAGTACTGAAAAAGATAGTAAATTTTGCTTTAAGGGAACTTACAATTTAACTTCCATATAGATACACACCACATATACATTTACATAAGCTGCATAAGAAAATGTCCCTCATTTAGTAGTACGATATGAAACCAGCGTCCAGAACAGTGTTTGGCGCAGACCAGGTGTTCAATAAGTGCTGCTGAGAAAATGAGCTTGTAGTATATGTAAATTAAATGTAAGTGTCTGCCTTCATGGGACCCAGAGGCTAGGAAGAGAGAGAGACTTGTAAGAAGTTAACTGGGATGTAGCAGTGCAGTCATGCTATATAGAAAGTATCCTAGGAGCATGGAGGAAAGAGAAGGTGACTGTGTTTGGGGGAAAGAAAATCATTGGGAAGTGATGTTTATTTTAGGTTGTTGCTGAAGATGAAAAAGGGGTTGCCATAGAGAACGTGGGAAAGGGTATACAGCCAGGAAGGTGGAGGATATCAGGGGGGCAGGGATTATATCTTTTGAAAAATATTTCTTTCTTTCTTTTGGTTGCCCATTGGCTTTCTCTAGTTGTGGCGATCAGCAGCTGTTCTTCATTGCAGTGCACAGGCTTCTCATTGCGGTGGCTTCTCTTGTTGCGGAGCATGGTCTCCAGGCGTGGAGGCTTCAGTAACTGCAGTGCGTGTGGTCTCAGTAGTGTGGCACACGGGCTTAGTTGCTCTGTGACATGTGGGATCTTCCCCAGCCAGGGATCAAATCCCCTCCCTTGGCAGGCAGATTCTTAACCACTGGACCACCAGGAAAGTCCAGGGGGTTATATCTTATCCGTATCAGAACTCTTGTGTCCCTGGCACTTAGTAGTTATTCAGCAAGTATCTCTGAAAAACAAATGAATGATGGGAGAAGCTAATGAGTAAATTACTGAACGGCAGGTAAGGAAATGGGGAAGAATTTAAGAAGACAGGCAAAGGTTTCGAGGATGCTCTTCAGGCCCAATGAAGAAATGCTGAGTTGATCCAACCTTTGTCCAGGGATTACATTTATGGGAGGAAGAATACATCATTCCCTGTCTCATCCTTCTTCTCTAAGGTCCTTGAACGTTACTAATGCTGCAGGAGCCTCTCCGTCTCATGTGTCCTATTGTATCTGAGTCCCACTGACGCTTTCCTTGAGCCTAGAAGCAGCCTGAAAAAAAAAAAAAAAAAAAAAACTGATAAGCTTTCTTCTTAGTTAATAGAAATCCTTCCTCAGGGCAATAACCTCTGAATGTTAGACATAAAACCATTACATTACTTAATGGACAAAGCTGCTGTTAAAATTTACCTTTTCTCCATAGAAGACAGATGGGGACTTTAGACTTTGCTCTTAGTTGCCATATATAGGAAGTGGTATGTGGTGAAACTGTTATTTGACCAGGGGTCCCAAGTTAAAATAGGATAGAGGTGAAAGTAGAAACCCAGACTTGTGATTTCAGAGCCCCAGTCTTAAAGCACATATAAATGTTGTCTATTTAGTCTCTGGCCTCCATCCTCTCCATGATGATCACCAACACTCAGTGAGTACCTGCCGTATGGTTATGATGTCCTGTTGTGTGCTGGTGACACGATATGCACAGTTAGGGACTGTTTATGATGAGGGAAATGGAGGATCTTCACGAAACCCACATTAATATAAATACGTTTCCTATATGCCTGGTGGAGTTGGTCATAATTATGCACATACACAGTCTCTCCTGGTGGCTCAGATGGTAAAGAATCTGCCTGCAGTGAGGGAGACCTGGGTTTGGTCCTTGGGTCAGGAAGATCCCCTGGAGAAGGGAACGGCTGTCCACTCCAGTGTTCTTGCCTGGAGAATCCCATGGATAGAGGAGCCTGCCAGGCTACAGTCCATGGGGTTGCAAAGAGTTGGACACGGGCGAGGGGCTAATACATGCTCATGCACATACACACAATCAACATCAGAGGTCTTGGACTGGATGCTTCATCTTCAGGGATTTATATAGTCTCATCTGATCTCCTGTTTACCGCTGTGGTCTCCATACTCTGGCGCACTGTGTGTTACATGGTCTTTTATAGAACCACTTTAATTCCTTGTGCATGTAGGACTTAGAAGTCATTCGGCAATATCTGATGCATATTGAACAAGCTAATGATTGAGTGGCAGATATGAAAAAGGGGAGAGTTTAGGAAGGCAGGCAAATATTTCAGGAATGTTTTTAAGGTCCTAAGATTTAACATGGTTTGTCAAAAATATCATACATTTCATTTTGAAAGGAGCTGAGGTGTTATACTTTATATTCTATTGCCATAATAATAATTAAAGATACACCTAAAAAAAAAGATGGAGGGAATTTCTAAGGAATAGGATTTTAGAAGCTAGAGGTTGGAGGAACTGTGATCTCCCAGTTAGTTAGGTGGACAGTGAAGGAAAAAAGAAAGAAGGAGAGGAGCATGATTTCTAGTTTAGTAGTAGCAGGATCATGAGAGCATAAACAGAAGTAAATTGATGCTCATCTCCCAGATTAGTTAAGAACAGGCTAATTAGCTAATGAACAGTTCCAGTCCTGTGTTCTGAAAAGCTCAGTCTCTGGGCAAGCTGCAGTGCTCAGCAGCAGCTGCAAAAGCGTATGGACACATGAACACCAAGCAGAGGAGCCCATGCTGAGTTCTGACCTGCAAAGGCTGATCTTTTTGAGTTACCCATTCTTAAAGGAATATCAGAGAACAGAGAGCATGTTTGTTTAGTAAAGTTAACAGAGAGGCAGCAGGACTCAGCAGCCTGGACTCTGGACTGTCTGGGGTCAATTGCAGCCCAGTCACTTACTATCAGAGAAAGCCTCACATCCTGGCCTCATCCCCTTGCATAGTCAGAAGGGAGAGTGTACCTTTAGAGGCTCAATTATAAAAGATGCTGCAACTTCTGCTTTGCTGTCTTGGATGACTTGCTCTGGGGACAGCCAGCTTCCATATTATGAGGACACTCAAGGAGCCCTGTGGAAGTCATGTGGTCAAAGTCTGGTGAATGAGCCATCTTGGAAACCCAGAATAGTCAAGCCTCAGGTAACTGCAGTCCTTGCTGACATCTTGACTGCAAGACCATGAGAGATCCTGGTCCAGAACCAGGCAGCTCAGCCACTCTCAGGTTCCCAACCCACTGTGCGAGATAATACATGTTGATGTTGAAAGCCACCTAGTTTTGCTGTGCAGTAGGAGACAAATGAAGCAAAAGGCTTTGTACAGAACTCCTTTAAAGGCTGTTGTTAACAACAGATGTGATTTGATAAAATAGTGGTCCATTCTTTTACTTTCTTTTTACAGAATGCTTAAAAAGTAACACTTGCCAAAGTATCAGTAACTTCTGTGGAACATTAAGTCCTACCATATGTTCCATATAAAAGGGATTTGATGCTCATATAAGGTTTTGAAATGCTATGCACTGTGTATCCCTTTTGGATGTTCATATATTAAAGGATCTGAGAAGTTCTGATTAAAGAATTTTTTTGTATAGCCCGATGTTTCTCAAATGTGTATTGCTAAGAAATTACTTGATCAAATATTACTTGATAGAATGCTGTGAAAACATCCTGAAAGAAATAGTATTCTGTGCCATTGATTCTGAGACAAACGCCTGTACTTAAGAGAGTTTGGAGTCACTTGGAGAGCTTGTTGAAGCATAGATTTCTGGGCCCTATTTTTAGAATTTCTGATTCAGGTGACCTGGGATAGGGCCTGAGAACTTGATTTTCTAATAAGATCTCTGGTGATGGTGATACTGCTGGGTGTGTGTGTGTGTGTGTCTGTGTGTGTGAGGGGAGGGAAGAGACCATACTTTGAGAACCATTGTAAACAGTGGATTCCAGGCTCCTTACTAAAAGCCTTGAAGAAGGAGTATGGAAATGGCTAGTAAACACAGGAAAGAACGTTCAACCATTCTTATTAGCCATTAAGTAAATGCAAATCAAAACCACAATGAGATACTCTTTACAGCCAAAAAGAAGACAGTGACTAGTGTTGGACAGGAATATGGATAAATTAGTGCCCTTAAACATTGCTGGTAGGAATGTAAAATGGTATAACCAGTTTGGAGAACAACATGTCAGTGCCTCAAAATAAAGTTACCATATGATCCAGCTGTGTCAGCCCTACACATAGTCTTAAGAGAAATGAAGATGTGTGCCATACACGAAGCGGTACATGAATGCCTGTAACAGCATTATTCATAGTCAAAAATGGTCATCACCCAAGTGTCCAAGAGCTGATGAATGGGTAAACAAAACGTGATCTATTACACAATGGAATACTACTGAACTATGAAAAGGAATGAAGTACTGAGTCATGCTACAGCATGGATGATCCTTGAAAATATGCTAAGTGTAAGAAGTCCTTCACAAAAAGGCCGTGTATTGTTAGACGAGAAGTTCAGAATAGGCAAGTCCATAGGAGCAGAAAGTAGAATAGTGGTTAGCAAAGGTTGATGGGAGGAGGGTAGGGAGAGGCTGCTAATAGGTATGGAATTTTTTTTTCCAAAGATGAACATGTCCTGGAATTAGATAGTGCTATTGGTTGGCTTCCCAGGTGGCTTAGTGATAAAGAATCAGCCTGCTAATGCAGGAGATGTGGGTTCAATCCCTGGCTTGGGAAAATGCCCTGGAGAAGGGAATGGCAACCCATTCCAGTATTCTTGTCTGAAAAATTCCATGGACAGAGGAGCCTGGCAGACTACAGTCAATGGGGTCACAAAAAGTCAGACATGACTGAGCGACTGAGCACACACATTAGTTGGATGACTCTGTGACTACACTAAAAACCCACTGACTTGTACACTTTAAATGGGTGACTCTTGTGATTTCAAATTAAAACTGTAAGAAAGAATGTACATAGCTTCTAAATTAAGATACCAATAAAAATACAGATATCCAGTTACAGCATATATTGTAAGTCTATCATAATTTATAAGGTGCTACAAATAGAGAGAGTGGTGGGCTGATATAGAGAGGACGTTAGATATACATGCCCCTTTACCTTGCTACTCTTCCTCCTTCCCCCCATAAAGATAATAGGTGCTACTGTTGTCTCATTGTGGCTCTGAGTAAGATGTGGAAGTGATGGGGAAACAGCAGGATGACCCCAGACAGATTGGAGAAAGTTTGACATTTCACGTGAGGCAGTGTTGTTGTTCAGTCACTCAGTCATGTCCAACTCTTGGCTACCCCATGGACTGCAGCATGCCAGGTTTCCCTGTCCTTCATTATTTTCCAGAGTTTACTCAAACTCATGTCCATCGAGCTGGGGATGCCATCCAACCATTTCATCCTGTGTCGCCCCCTTCTCCTGCCTTCAATCTTGCCCAGCATCAGGGTCTTTTCCAGTGAGTCCATTCTTCACATCAGGTGCCCAAAGTATTGGAGTCGTGGCTTCAGCATGGGGCAATAAAGGACAACAATTTGAGGGGTTACCCTTTTTGCAATTGGTTGGTTTTAGTCATTGTTGTTATTTGTTTTGCACTTAGAAAAGTTTAAAGTTCTAAGCTAGAAGAGAGGCTCTTGGATCTTTGGTGTGCATGAAAATCACCCGGGGCTCTTGCTTAAAAAGCTGAACTTTGGCCTTTAACCCTGAGCGAATGGAGGATGCTAGCATTCACAATCATATGCTAGCAGATGTGAAGGAGGCACCCAGATACCCCTGGTGGTTCAAGGACCCCATTGAAAACATTTAGTTAGATAAGCACCTAAACTATATATATTAGGAAAGTGTATAAATCTGCATGTGACTGCTAATGTGCAGTTCCAGACAGTGGTTACTCTAGGGAGGTGAGGGAGAAAACAGGGTGGGATGGAGTTTGGTCTGTGTTTGAAATGTTCATTTAAAAAACAATGATTTGAAGCAAATCTCAGCAAATGGTAACCCCTGTTAAATATGGGACTTTGTATGACTATACATTGTTTTATGTTCTGAATATCTGAAATATCTCATAATAAGAAATATTCCAGAGTACTTTATCATCTGTGGAATTTTAGATTGGGCTCTGTGTTTCCTGTGGGGCCGTAGGTGATAGAGGCTGTGCCCTACCCTGCAGGTCTCGTCTCCTCCCACAGCAGCCCCTCTTCAGGGAGGGTCCCCTGGCTCCACAGGGTCTCCATCAGGGCAGGACACAGGAACTCTAGAAGCCTCAGGGTAGAATTTCTACTGACAGAGCAGAAAACAGGAGAAATGAGGAAACCGCAGCCTGCCAGCTTGGTCCCGGGAGACATCTGTTCCGGGAGTTTGGGAGGATGCCATATTTGGATCATAATAGTTGTCACTTTATTTTTTTCCATTTCCCTCCTAGGTTTTAAGACCCCTGCCTTTCCCCCTGTCTCCAGGAGGGAGGGATGTTTGTTTCTTTGTCAAAGGTTACCTCAGGCCACACAGCACCACACCCCTCCCCCCCACCCCACGTCTAATTTCTTTCTTTGCTGTTTTCATCAAGTGGATTTTTTTCCGTGGTCCCCCTTTTATGTGGCTGGGCAGGGAGGTGCAGAGGAGGTCATCAGATAGGGCTCTAGGCTGGCTGCCTGCAGGGGAGTGGGGCCCTGAGCTCTGAACCTTTGACTTGGGCTGTGGGAGGGGGTTGGGGAAGGGCTATAGGGGTGTTGGGATGGCTAGCCTCGTGGAGAGGGGAGCTGGGGCTCCGGGGGAAGGATGTGAGTGATGGGAGGCAGCCTGCTGGCCTTTGACACTTTGGTTAATGTAGAGGCTACATCCAGCAGACGCAGAGCTTGGTTTGAGAGGGGATGAATGCCAAGTCATCAAGTTTTAAAGCGATCTCGGGCCAGTCAGGAAGCCTGCCAGCGTGTGCCATGCCCGAGGAAGAGAGAGGTCTGGCAGAGCGTTCTGGCCCGAGAATGAAGAGACTTGGGCTCTTGCCAGCTTCTTCTTTCCCCGAACCTCTGCCCTCTTCCCTGAAAGCAGGCAGAGCTCTTCTCCATCTACCTCGTGGGGGTGATGAGAATCAGTTAGGCGTTTGGAAGATGGCTGGTTTATAATCTGATAGTTGCTGCAAAACGTATCATCTACCACTCTTCTGCCCTCCCTCCCAATTCCCTGCTGCCCTTGGTCTGCCCACATCAGTCCTGCTAGGGCTGTGCCCTCTGTTTTCTATCTCAAATAGCCCTCTCCCAGATCTGTGCTCCTCCGGGTTTGATGCCTCTTGAGGTTTCAAAGGTTACGTGGGGGATTATTTAAGGTTCGGAGTGGCTCTTAGTGAACAGACAAGTGCTGATTGTTGTTCCTGGCCAAGCACTGTGCCAGCTGCCATGGGAGATGCAAAGTTAAACAGGGCTTGTTCACCATAGGAAAGAGTCTGCATGGTCAGTGCACACTCAGCTCCTGTTCTGCCTCTTCCTCCCCATGGCCCATCTTACAGGCTGTGAGATGCTCTGGTCCTGGGGAAGAGTCTGCGTGGTCAGTGCACACTCAACTCCTGTTCTGCCTCTTCATCCCCATGGCCCATCTTACAGACTGTGAGATGCTCTGGTCCCAGGTGTTCATCTCTTTCAGACTCTGGGGATTTGGAGTCAGATGTTCACCTGGGGTCCGAGGTGGTGAGGTAGGTACTGGACTCATCCCTTTTCTGTATCCTTCATACCTGAGTTTCCCAAACCTTATCTGTCCTTTCAAAATATGTGATCTGTTCCTCCCTTCAATGTCATCCTCCCTGACAGCAGCCCACATCCTCCTCATCTCAATATCGTGGGTGATTTAACCGCTCCTTGATTGGCTCCTTGCCTTCATTTTGTCCCCAGTTTCAGTCTGTTGACCCTACAGCTCCTTCCATGGCAAGGCACTCCCTTGGCATCCCAGGTCTGACCTGACCTCTTCTGCGTGACCCATGAAGCTGTTCTCAGTTGGTGATGCTGTTCCCACTCCTGCCCATGCACCGCTGCCACCTGCTCAGCCCTGTTCTCTTCTGCACCCCTGACCATCTCAGCCCTGGCCAGCACCTGCCAAATCAGAAATCCCTTCTGTCATCCCTCCTCCTTCATCTCCTCTGCATCCTTCCGGTCTCTCCTCAGCACCTCCCACCATGATGTCATCTGGTTCTTCTGCATTCAAAACCACACTTCATTCAAACTGGAAGGGACTTCACAGAGCCTTGAGTCCTGCTCCTCTCCCGAGATCTCGAGAGGGGAAGTAACCTGCCTGTGATGCACACCAGGTTATTCCAGGCCCAGGCCTCCCCTTCGTGGTCCAGCACACGCTGCCCACCTACAGATGGAGATGAAGTGTTCTCACCCACAGCTCGCTGGGATGTTGTTATTGACAGCCACAGAGATGCAGGGGAAGTAAATAACAATGTTTATGGAGGATTTCTTATTCACTGCCTTTTCCATGAAATTAGCACTTTATTATAGCCTGATCTCCTTCATATTGTAAGTTCCACACATTGAGCCCTTTTTTATATCAGAATACAACACTGCCTTATTCACTAATTACTTTATGCTTGGAAGTCAAAACTGCCTTAAATATCTTTTGTCACCTGAACATCTCGCACAGTTCCACGCATGGAGCGGAACTCAGTCTCAATCTGGGGATTCACTGGGTTTCATGGACAATTCCAGGCAAGGTTCATATTGAGGCTGTTAGTTGTGAGGGGTCCCTGTATCACCGTTGGCTTTGCCTGAACTCTACATCTGCGGTTTCCCAGAACCACCTGATTAGAATCAGGTAGCCCCCTACCCTGCGTTCTCCTGGCATCTGATTAGTTCCTTGACTGCGGCTCAAAATGTGGGGATAATTATGAAAAAGCCCTACCTTCTCCTGGATTCTGTGTGTCCAGGGACATTAGGAAGTTATGCCCCACACCTGGTTGGTGAATATTATGAATAATGACACAATTAACACCATCTTATCTACTTGTGGTCTTTCTGCACAGCCCAGGCCTCTTCCCATACTGCAGCCAAACCCCAGGCTGGGATGCAGGCCAGTCTGGGAAGGTTTGGGCTGATTTCCAGATGGGCAGAGGTAGTTGTATGTCTCTGAGTGTGTCTCTAACCACCTCTGAAAGTCAAATACACAATAAATTACTTTGGTTTTATCCATCACGATGAGTTGGCTAAGTCTCTTCCTCCATCAGCCCAGATAATGAAGAGATGACATTTTTATTGTTTACTCTGTGGCACCGAGGATAAAGCGAGTTCCCAGGTAACAGGGCACAGGCAGCATTTTCTAAGCACCCACATGGTCTGGAAAGGAGAGGTGTCTAGGGGAACCAGAAAGGGAAAGCGAGGTAGAAAGAGGATTCCAGCCCCAAGGGCTGGAAGGTCTAACATCTGTTTACAGATGAAGAAATGGAGGTCCGGAGAAGCAGAGCCAGCCCAGAGTCCCAGGGGTGGAGGTAGGAGAGAGCTTGCACTCTCGGACCCCTGCCCTGGCGATCAGGTATCCATTTCCCTGACATCGTAGCCCTCTCGGGTTGCTAGCAGAAATGGCACACCTCTGCATGGTCTTGTGCTTTGAGGACGTGAAGAAGGAATAGAGGTGAATGGATTAGAATAGGCATGCAGGGGATCACAGAGGGGCTGGGGAGAAGGGAAGGAAGAAGGGCTGAAGAGAGACGGCGAGCGGTGTGTACTTCTGATTCAGGATACTTCCCTCCTCTGGAGAGAGGAGCACGTAAGAGAATGAGAGTCAGGATCAAGCTGCCCCGTGTCAGGGTGGGAGGTGTAGACGTGATTCCAGCAGCTCATCACCAGGCTGCTTCTGCCTTCACCTATCTTTTTCCCTTATAATGATATTGCCTCAGCTGTAGAGCTTTCCAGAAACTTCTGGGGAGTGAATCTGCCCAAGAGGGAGGAGGGAAGAGGAGGAATTACCCTTGGGTTCCCATCATTCTTGCTGGAGCAGGGGGTCTCAGCAGAAGGAACTGTTGGTGAGTAGAGAAGCGTGGGGCTAGACTGGACATGTATCTTCTGGTGGGTGAAGGGTAGATACTAATGATTAGATTTCCAAATATCCTGAATTAAGTAGCTCCAAAGCCCTACATACATGACATGGAAAGGGAGAATTGTAAAGTCCTGAATTTGGATTTCGTAATTGGATAGCTTAAGTACCAGATAGCAGAGCTATGGCTTTCCAGCAGTGCACATGAAAAAGACTGGTGTTTTCTGGTTTAATGAATGTTACCTGAATTTGCATTAGTAGAAATACAGGGTCCAGAGGAAAGGCAGCAATAGGCTCTCTTGAATTCACTCTGCACATAAATGATGCTTTCATTCAAGGTACATAGTGTCTTGTTGTTCAGTTGCTGAGTCCACTTCTTTGCAACCCCATGAACTGTAGCACACCAGGCTCGCCCTGTCCTCCACTATCTCCTGGAGTTTGCTGAAATTCATGTCCGTTGAGCTGGTGTTGCTATCTAGCCTTCTCATCCTCTGCCACCCGCTTCTCCTTTTGCCTTCAATATTTCCTAGCATCAAGATCTTTTCCAATGAATCACCTCTTTCTATCAGGTGGCCAAAGTATTAGAGCTTTCGCTTCAACAACAGCCCTTCCAGTGAATATTCAGGGTTGATTTCCTTTAGGATTGACTGGCTTGATCCCTTGCAGTCCAAGGGATTCTCAAGAGTCTTCTCTAGCATCACAGTTCAAAAGCATCAGTTCCTTAGCAGTCAGCCTTTTTTATGGACCAACTCTCAACATTCGTACACGACTACTGGAAAAACCATAGCTTTGAGTGTGTGGACCTTTGTCAGCAAGGTGATGTCTTTGCTTTTTAATATTCTGGTGTATAATCATAGTGTATAATGATGTATTAATTCAAGGTACATAGTGTTCAATGTATATACTGTTTATTTTATACTGTGTAAGAGATGCTGACTGTCTGGAATCCCCTGAGAGCAGCCTGGTGGAAGAGTGTGAAGCTCTGGAAACCAGAGCACCTTTCTGACGGGTGTTTTAAAATGTTTAGTAAATGGCAAACCCTGTTGTGAGTTCAGGGGACACAGCCCCGTCCTGCAGGAGTCCAGGTATCTTGGGAAATTAGATCTGGACCCAACTATTGCAATAAAGGTGGTGAATCTGTAAGAGAGGGATGTACAAGGTGCTCGGGGAGTGAGACAGAGGCTGCATCTAGCTGTGCTTGGGAGAGTCAGCAAAAGAGGCCGCAGAGAGGAGCTGTTGTTTGAGTGGAGATTTATTCAGAAGGGGCTCCTCAGCTGCGTGGTGGGGCAGGGGAAGAAAACCAAAGAGGGAATGCAAACCAAGGTACGGAAATGGGAGCAAGCCTGCTGTGTTTGGAGAATAGCGTTCATGGGGTGGGCAGGGGCTGGGCAGTAGGCAGGGTGAGCGCGCTGGTTCCTGAGGTAGCCCTACCGGCAGGTGGGAACATTAGGGTCTTGTGTGTTGTGATGACCTGTTGGGATTTTATTAAGAAGGCAAGAGAGGGTCATGAAAGGGTTTAAAGCAAGAGAAAGAATTCCTGAGTAGATAAACCTTCCAACTCTCCAAGGCTCAGATTCTTGTTGTGGTGCATGAAAGTGGGTGGTGATGGCTAGGGAGGAATACTAAGACTCGAGCCCAGAGGACCAGATAGAGAGCCATCCTTTACATGTGTTACTGTCTAGAGCAAAATGCAAGTATGGATCTGAACTGTATCAGTGAGACCAGAAGGGGACAGGTGTGATTTACAGATCTTTAAACTGGGGCTATGAGGGAGAGGGAATAAGCAAAAATGAGTCCCGTGTTTGGTGGAGGCGGGGGTGGGGGTTCCTTCCTTGAGAGGTAACACCCTGAATGCAGAGCAGTCAGAGTGGGAGATGAGGGTGACTCTGTGTTTGTTGGGTTGGATATGCCTTTTGGACCCTTGGATGTGGCACTCTGGTTGGAAGGCTGGAGGTCAACTCAGGCTTGGCATAGACATCTGCAGTTCAGCGGTGTGTGGACGACATTTGTAACCATAGAAATGAGTCAGATTATCCTAGGAAAGCAGCAGAGAGAGAAGATGGCTGAGGATGGACTCCAGCAGACCCTGCATTAAACAGGTGCTGAAGACATGGGTGACCCAGAAGGGAGGCTGAGAGGCAGCAGGCCAGGCTGTTCAGTGGCTAAGTCGTGTCCGACTCTTTGCAGTGCACCAGGCTTTCCTGTCCCTCACTATCTCCCAGAGTTTGCTCAGATTCATGTCCTTTGAGTTGGTGATGCTCTCTAACCATCTGACCCTCTGCCCCCTCTTCTCCTTTTGGAGAAGACCTTGATGCTGGGAAAGATGGAAGGCAAAAGGAGAAGCAGGCAGGCAGTGGGAGACAGATTAGTGGGAACCATCGCAGGGAGGAGTTTCCAGAAGAAGCAAATGGTTAACAAAGTGAAATGCGAGGAAGGAAATCACTGCTGGCATTTCCTGGAGAAACACTGACCTTTTTCTGCTTCCTCGCTGGAGATAAATGCCTTCTTCTTCTTCTTTTTTTTTTTTTTTTGTAGCAGGCAGTAATATACAGGACCCCTGCCCTCTGGAGTGGATTGTTATTGTTCCATGTCTTAGAGTCCATACATAAAGTCCGTTCTCGTTCTAGGCTGGGAAGTTTGTGCTGAGAGACAGAGGGGGCTGGGTGTGAGGGATTAGTGCCTTAAATTTATCAAGACTCTCTAAGCTCCTTGGAAGGCAAGCTAATTTCTATATAAATAGAAAGTATTATTATTATTACAGCCTCATGTTGTATCAGAGCCAAGCACTGGAGTCCTCAATACTGTATTTATTTCTTTGGGCTTCTGGAGGGGTGGGGAAGAATGGGACGTTTAGGTTGCTAAGTGATTGTGCTGCTAAAAATAAGGAAATTCCCAGTGGCTGTCTCTCCCGTTTTTCTGGCTAGACTAGGAGGATGCCAAGGTCAAGTTATGGATGGTGGGCTGTGTCTCCAGGTGGCCCCAGGGCAGCCTGTTGGGGAAGGATGGGAGAAACTGTGTCCCTCTCCAGTCCTCCTCCCTGTGTTCCCTTGGGGCTCACTGCTTTGGGAAATTGCAGGAGAAACTGGGCCTCACTCTGCCTGAATTGAAATGCCTTGCGAGGTAGTCCGCCTCTGTGGTTGCTATGGTGACGGTGGGTGGTGGAGGGAGGGAGTGTTGCAGTATTTGGCCTGTGTGGCTGAGGTCCCCAGCGCAGCCTGCTTGAAGCCCAGGCTCTGAGGCTCTCCGCAATTCATTTGGGATTCCAGTGGGTCACTTGCTGCAATGTCAAAATCTCCAGACAGGCCAGCCAGTTCAGCTGGCTGAATCCGTCACTACTGAATATGCATCTCACAGGCCAGATTTTGGCAGGTGTTCCTGGGATTAGGACCTCCAGAGTGACTTTGATGGAAGAAGGGATGTGTGGAAGAGAGCTCTGAGCAGGGCACAGGGGGTGAGGTTGTAGCCTCTGAGAATTGAAAATGGCCTTTCAGATTATCTAGTTCGTCAGACTCTTCACATCCCTGATTTCTGGGCACTAAGCCCCTACTTGGACTCTCCCTATGATGAAGAGCTCACTACTGGCAGGGCATACTTTTCTATTGTTGGACAGCTCCTAGGTACCCCACCCCATACTCATCTGCCCTCCCTCTCTTCCTTCATTCCTTTTGGTCTGTCTGTCTTGGTAAAACCTGGCTCCTTCTAATTCGATCCATTGGCCCAAGTTAGGCCAAGAAGAAGCAGAGTATAAGTCTTTACCCAAGTGATAGCCACTTGCTACCAAACAGAACATTCATGCTTTTCTCAACTACTTCTCCTTGACATTTCACGACCCCCTGTGCTACCCCCATCCCCTGTGTTTCCCAGTATTGCTCTTAAAATATGATACCCAGAACTAAACATTGTACCCACTGGTCTGACCCATGTAGCCAACTTGCAGATGGTACCACACGTTAGTGCGCACAGTAGGGGTTTACTTTTCAGCCCCCTTATCGCACTGTTGGCCGATTGTCTGTCATTCTCAGGTCTTTTACATATGAACATCCATCATTGTCCTTTAATTTTCTACTGTTTTTGCTGTTGACATCTAAGCTGTTGATGAATATGTCGAAATGGACAGAAAATGGGAAATAGATGGGGAAACAGTGGAAACAGTGTCAGACTTTATTTTTTTGGGCTCCAAAATCACTGCAGATGGTGACTGCAGCCATGAAATTAAAAGACGCTTACTCCTTGGAAGGAAAGTTATGACCAACCTAGATAGCATATTCAAAAGCAGAGACATTCCTTTGCCAACAAAGGTTCATCTAGTCAAGGCTATGGCTTTTCCTGTGGTCATGTATGGATGTGAGAGTTGGACTGTGAAGAAGGCTGAGCGCCGAAGAATTGATGCTTTTGAACTGTGGTGTTGGAGAAGACTCTGGAGAGTCCCTTGGACTGCAAGGAGATCCAACCAGTCCATTCTGAAGGAGATCAGCCCTGGGATTTCTTTGGAAGGAATGATGCTAAAGCTGAAATTCCAGTACTTTGGCCACCTCATGTGAAGAGTTGACTCATTGGAAAAGACTCTGATGCTGGGAGGGATTGGGGGCAGGAGGAGAAGGGTATGACAGAGGATGAGATGGCTGGATGGCATCACTGACTCAATGGACGTGAGTCTGGGTAATCTCCAGGAGTTGGTGATGGACAGGGAGGCCTGGTGTGCTGCGATTCATGGGGTCGCAAAGACTCGGACACGACTGAGCGACTGAACTGAACTGAACTGAACTGAACTGAATGATGATAGAACATAGTAGCACACCTCTGGAGACCTCCCTATAGGTTGAAGTTAGTAATATAATTATATTAATAGCTAATATTTGCTGCCTATCTGTTACTTATCTGTCCATCTCATCAACCCTTGCTGGTCTTCTGAGTTGGTTGCTATTGTTTAATGATAATATTTTTCTGATGAGGATGTGGAACCACAGAAAGGTTAAATAAGTTACCTAAGGTCTCATAGGCTTGAAATAGCAAAGTCGGTATTTTATTCACTGTATAACTTAGGCAAGATTTTTCAAATATCAGCAACTTGCCCAGTGGTATTCCCCACTATTCTGATAGCGTAATAAGAGATTTTGTCAGAGGGCATACTGAAATACAGGGATACCAAATCTTCAGCATTTTCCTGATTTATTTATCCAACAACCTATTAAAAAAAGAAACAAGGTTAGCTTAGTTCAATGTGTTCCAGGCCCATGCTAATTCCTAATTATATTAATGAGAAGCAATGATGGTAGTGATAGGAAGAC
Source organism: Bison bison bison (assembly GCF_000754665.1). Taxonomy (NCBI): domain Eukaryota; kingdom Metazoa; phylum Chordata; class Mammalia; order Artiodactyla; family Bovidae; genus Bison; species Bison bison. The sequence goes on along the minus strand of NW_011494894.1, from coordinate 9,312,358 downwards.
TTCTCACACTTACCGAACCCTGCTCACCTCTGCCTGGAGCTGAGCTAAGCTTTCTATATAGTATTTGATCATCTTGCTTTCTCATTGCTCACAAACTATTTACCAGTATAATGCTGAATTCCCCTGGGGTTGACAGTGGGCTTCCTTGCTACCATTCTAGAATCTTCTTTTTGGAAATCAAAAGATTTGTTTGGGATTCTAAGGCCTCTGTTTTTATCCTCAGTTTCTCACAAGCAGCTTTGATGTTCTTTCTGTGCTGAGTCTGAATGAACATTGAACTTGGGAGCTGGGGACTGGGTTCAAGACCAGTCTCACCAGTGCTTTTTATCTGTGGCTCTAACAGCAGAGCACTTAGCCTTCTTGAGCTTGGTCTCCTCATCCTTAAAATGGGGACGATAATCCTAGGCAGAATATTTCTAGGGACTTTTTGTAATACTTGTACTGGAGAATGTTTATGCTTCTTAAAATTCAAAATTCCAGACATATTGGAGTTATTATTATTTAAAATGGTTAGGGCTTCTCTCTTATATTATCTCCCATCTGGGTTTCATGTTTCTCTTAACAAAATTTGTCCTACGCTTTTTAAGTTATTTTATGTACTTAAAAGATGCATAGAAGTATAGTTGAATGTTAGTCACCAGACCCAGAAAGAGGTACCCACAAGCCGTCTTCCCCACTAATTTGGCTTGAGGTGTAGGGAATGGGGTTGCAGACTCAAGGAGGAAAAAGGGTATCCTTGAGGAATTCTCTCATCCAGAGTAAAGCTTCTGCCTGTCCCTAACCAGCAGCAGTCCTCAAAGAAGCGAATCTCATTGATCCTGGAAGGAGGATCTATATGTGTAGATTTTCATTTTTCTTTTTCCTTCCACCCTCCCCAGGGTAATCTGGTCACCCCTTGCAGTTTCTTCGGGTGTTCTCATGAGAAGGAAGGCTGCATAGAGAGAGCAACCAGCTTTTTTCCCCTATGGGATCAGCAGCCTGGTTTTCTCATTGGGAAAACTGAGGCACAAATGAATGGGCTTACCTGGTGCCACCATCCCAGCAGAGCCAGGAGCTGCTGTGTTCTGTCCCTGGTCTTAGCTCTTAGAAGATGCATTTCCCTAGATTGTAAGCTCTAAGCTCATGAGCATCTTGCTTGCCATTGCATCCTGGCTCCTCACACTGGTGCTTGGTACACATGAAATGTCAGTGTACATTCATGCAGGAAGGAATGAACAAAGGAATGAAGGGGGAATTCTTTTCCTTGGAATCTGTGGCTCCCGCCGTGACACGCAACCTTTCTTAAGCTTTGTGATGAGGAATCCCAGAAAGGAGTTCATCACAAACCCCTTTTGGTCCAGTGGTTAAGAAAACGCTTTCAATGTAGGGGACACAGATTCTTTCCCTGGTTGGGGAACCAAGATCCCACATGCTGCAGAGCAACTAAGCCCATGAGCTGCAGCTCCGGAGCCTGTGTACTGCAACTAAAGAATCCTTAGGTCGCAAGGCAGGACCCCAGGTGATGCTGCAAAGATCCTGAGTGCCACAGCCAAGATCTGATGCAGTCAAATAAATAAATATTAGAAAGAAAAGCTCCAACCGTCTTATCTTTAAATCTTGTCAAAAAGGATGGAGATGTTCTGAGATTGTTGGGAACATGGGCCTGGGTGAGCAATTGGCGTAGGAGTGCTGGAGCCTGCAGCTGCTGTCATGAATGAAGGGCACTGCAGGAGTCAAGTACAGGATGGATTGGATGTACTGGAGTGTTCCTGGGTGTCTTCTTACTGGATGTCTTGCAGGGTGGCATCAACACCCCTCATCTGCCTAGGGCAGAAGGGGTGTAGTGTACCTTCATGCCTGGTTTACACTGAATGCTAAATTCCCAAGACAGTGAATTCTCCATTTTTGTTCCACAATATCCCTGGAAGAGATTCTTGTTTTCTCATGCCCCTGTAATAGCCATCTCTAAACAGGAATATAAATAAGATGCAAAAAAGTCAGGATTTCTCCACAATCACAGCAGATTTGAACCGCCAGAAGGGACAGAGAAAGGGTGAGTGTGGGTGGAGTGGACAATGGCTCATCCCCAGAGAAACCCTGAAGGCACTGGTCTTTTGAATGCACTTCTTCTTATAATAGTATCAGGACCTTCTCCCCCAAAGAGGAGTCACCTTAAAGTTCAGATCCATTTTCCATAAGGCATGTGCTTGCAGGATGCATGACCCCAGGCCACACTGTGGGGCTGGTGGGCAGAAGTCAGGGTGGAGTGGGGTGGGGAGGCTCTGTGGCCATCATATTGAGGAAACAAGATGTTGAAGCTTCCAGTCCAGACAGACTCAGGTCTCTAATTGCTAGGATGGAGACCAGAATGCATGCAGCATCACTGCCGCTACCAAGAGGTGTAAAACGAGAGTTTGGAGGGAGAAGCAGAGATAATTTGCTAATTCACAGCCTTTCTCACAGTTCACACAAAGTTTTCAGTCTTGCCACCCCTATGCCCATGGCTCTTCTTTTAAATATCTCAGAGATGGTGAGATCAGTAAGTAAAAGCCTCACGTGACATAAGGCTGGGAGCCGTGGGCGCCCCTCCTCAGCTCTGGGAGCAGGGGCTCTGGCGAGGGCTGGGGGGTGTGTGGGGTCAGCTCAGGGGGAATTGGGATCGGCATTCCCACTGCTCTCCTCCCTGTGACCCTGGTTGCTGAAGTCCAGCCCATCTTCCTTCAGCAGGGCTTTCTTTGATGATGTCATACAGGCTCCTCCAATGACGTGGTTGTTGAGAGAGCAGATGGCAAGTGTGGTGGGGTCAGTTAAGAGATATGGTCAGGGAACCTCTCTATTTGGCCCAGGAACACCTCCTGATTTTTCTATAGAGCCCTCATTTTCCCCTCTGGAAGGTGACACCAGCACCTCTAATCTTTCTGGGGTCACCCTTGGCCATGCAGTGGCTGCCTCCATTCTTTTTGACAGCTCTGGGCATTTTAACAGTCCTTTTTCTGACAACTATGTGGAACAGGCGCATCCTGTCGGCACACTGAGTATTCTGGGAAGATGGAGATAACGAACTTCATTTTCACCCTGGTTACTGTCACCAAAGTCAGAGCCTCTGTACCTCCCATGGTAGGGAAATAGAGCTCCCCCTTGCTCCCCTGTCCAGGCATCCCTGCTCACTCGGGCTGCTCTCTCAAGTCCTGCTGCACAGCCTTCCAAAGACTAGCTTTGCTCACATGGTCTCCCTGCTCAAGAACCACCCTTGGCTCCCCAGTCTCAGGAGAGAAGGGCGTGGAGCTAACTAGGGCCTGCTGTAACCAGAATTTAAGGTCCCAAACAAGGTTCAGACTGGTCCCACTTTTACCCTCAGTCCTGGTTTTTGAAATGGGCACTCCCTTTAAAGTGGCAAAAAAGGAGTGGTTCCCGATAAAATTGTCCAGAATAACTAGGGTTTGACGGAGGAGCCTGGTAGGCTGCAGTCCATGCTGAAGGTCGGACACAACTGAGCGACTTCACTTTCACTTTTCACTTTCATGCATTGGAGAAGGAAATGGCAACCCACTCCAGTGTTCTTGCTTGGAGAATCCCAGGGACAGGGGAGCCTGGTGGGCTGCCATCTATGGGGTCACACAGAGTCGGACACAACTGAAGTGACTTAGCTTAGCAGCATCCTTCAAAAAAAGTTACAGGACATGAGAGAAGAAATAAGGATGTTAGCTTGGAGAAGAGGTTAATTCCAGGAGTGCTTATCTTTGCACACTTGAGGGACAGTCTTACAGCTCCAATAAGAGGGGTTTCCTTTGCATAAGCACAAGGACAGGGATGAGCTGCCTTGGAAGATCATTGCTGCCCTTCTCTGTCGGTCCAAACAGAGGCTGGAGTGATCCTAGCCCAGGAACATATATAGTGGCTTAGAGTTTGGGCTTGATGTTTTCCAAGATCTTTTCCAACCTGAGGTTGATCTAATTCTATTCCCTACAACATACCTTTATGGAACTTGTGCTCAGTTGCTAAGTCATGTCCGACTCTTCGAAACTCGTGGACTGTAGCCTACAAGACTCCCCTGTCCATGGAATTTTCCAGGCAAGAATACTGGAGTGGGTTGCCATTCCCTCCTCCAGGGGATGTTCCTGGCCCAGGGATCCATATCTCCTATGTCTCCTGCATTGGCAGGCAGATTCTTTACCACTGAGTCATCTGGGAAGGCCCCTGTGGAGAACTTACTGTATGCCAAGTACTGTGTCATAGACTGAATGTTCATCCCTCTCCCCCCACACCAATTCATATATTGAAGCCTAATTTCAAAGGTGATGATGTTTGGAAGTGAGCCTTTGGAGGTGATTAGAATGGGATTAGTATCCTATTAAGAGGCCCAGAAAGCTTCCTTGTCCCCTTCCTCCACGTGGGGACACAGCACAGAAGATGGCAGTCTATAAACCAGGAAGCGTGTTTCACTGGATACCAAATTAACTGCCACCTTGATCTTGGACTTCCCAGCCTGCAGAACTGAGAAAAATAAATTTCTGTTCTTTGAGCCACCCAGTCTGTGGTATTACGTCAAAGCAGCCCAAACAGACTGACATACTTTATTCCGTATTGTATGGGAACAATGTTCTCTTAGGCCTTGCCCTTGGAGAGCTCAGTCCAATAGGGAAGATAGATAAGAACAATGAATTATTAGAGAGAAGATGGGGGGAAAGGTGATTTGGGAAGACGACCTAAAGGAAGTTCATGTTAAACAGATTGTTGAGGGAAATGTTTTGGAGGCGCAGGTTAGATTCAGATAAGGCAAAGTACATGCAGAGGCACTGACGTGTGAGCACCTGAACACCTGTAGAAACCATAATTAGTTCAGGTGATTGGAGGATGGCATGGGGGAGGTGTGGGAGCAGGCTAAGCTTCAGATCATGGTGATATTTGAAAGTCCCATGTGGAGGTATTGGAGGATTTAAAAGGGGAAGATGCCTATTAGACTTGAGTTTTAGAAAGATCGTTCTAGCGATGGTCTGGAGATAACATTGTGGGAGAAGGGGATAGGAAGGCAGAGAGACCACTGCGTCGTGATGGGGGAAATGATAAGCACATTGGCAGTGAGGATAGAGAGAAAGCAAGATACTAATGGAGACAAAGCTGCAGGAATCACTAGAAGACAATATCTAGAGAAAGACGAAAGAGGTGACACTTGGGTTGACACCTGAATGATGGAAAGAAAGTGGTTACATGAAACCGTGGACTGAAGAGAGTTCCAAACCAAATGACCAGCAAAGCCCTTGAAACAGAAATAAATCTCTTGGGCTTCCCTGGTGGCTCAGTGGTAAAGAATCCTCCTGCCAGATTCAATCCTGCAGGAAGATCCCCTGGAGAAGAAAATGGCAACCCACTTCAGTATTATTGCCTGGGAAATCCTGTGGACAGAGGAGCCTGGCGGGCTACAGACCATGAGATCACAAAGAGTTGGACATGACTTAGCTACTGAACACCACCACCAGTCAATCAATTTGAGGATAATATCTCTACGAGTTTTCTCCATTCTTTTTAAAAAACTTTTATTTTTGTATTGGGGTTTAGCCGATTAACAGTGTTTGTGATAGTTTCAGGTGAACAGCGAAGGGACTCAGCCATTCTTATACATGTGTCTGTTCTCCCCCAAACTCCCCTCCCATCCAGGCTGCTGCACAGCATTGAGCAGAGCTCCCTGTGATGTACAGGAGGTCCTTACTGGTTGTCCATTTTAAATATATCAGTATGTACATGTCCCCATCTCAGACTCCCTAACTATTCTTTCCTTCCAGCAATCGTAAGTTTGTTCTCAAATTCTATGAGTCTGTTTCTGTTAGAAATAGCATTTTAAAGTCTGCTATTTCATTGAGTGAACTATACTCAACTATGGAAAATGATATGGTGGTTCCTCAAAAATTAAGCATAACATTATTATTCAGCAGTTCCACTTCTGGGTATATATTCACAATAATTGGAAGAAGGAACTTGAACAGGTATTTGTACCCTAATGTTCACAGCAGCATTATTTACAGTTGCCAAACAGTGGAAGCAATCCAGGTGTCCATTGACAGATGAATGGATAAACAAAATGTGGCATAGACCTGCAGTGGAATATTATTCAGCTTTAAAAAGAAAGGAAATCCTAATACATGCCACAAAACAGACGAACTTTGAAGACATTGTGCTGAATGAAATAAGCCAGTCACAAAAGGACAAATATTGTGATTTCACTTATTTGAGGTATCTAGAGTAATCAATTTTGTAGAAATAGAAATAAGAATTGTGGTAGCAGGGATTGGGGGAAAGAGGGACTGGGGATTTGGTGTCTAACGGGCACAGTTTCAGGTTTATAAAAAGAATTATGAGGGTGGATGGTGCTGATGGTTGCACAGCAATGTGAATGTACTTGATGCACAGAATTGTGCACTTAAAAATGGTTAAGATGGTAAATTTCACACTATGTATGTTTTGTTGTTCAGTCACTTCATTGTGTCTGATTCTTAGTGACCACATGGACTGCAGTATGCCAGGCTTCCCCATCCTTCACTGTCTCCTGGAGTTTGCTCAAACTCATGTCCATCGAGTCAGTGATGCCATCCAACCATCTCGTCCTCTGTTGTCCTTCAATCTTTCCCAGCATCAGGGTCTTTTCTAATGAGTCAGTTCTTCTTCACATCAGGTGGCCAAAGTATTGGGGCTTAAGCATCAGTCTTTCCAGTAAATATTCAGGGTTGATTTCCTTTAGGATTGACTGGTTGGATCTCCTTGCTGTCCAAGGGACTCTCAAGAGTCTTTTCCAGCACCACAGTTTAAAAGCATTAATTCTTTGGTGCTCAGCCTTCTTTATGGTCCAACTCTCACAGTAGTACATGACTACTGGAAAAACCACAGCTTTGACTAGATGGACCTTTGTTGGCAAAGTAATGTCTCTGCTTTTTAATATGCTGTCTAGGTTGGTCATAGCATTTCTTCTCAGGAGCAAGCATCTTTTAATTTCATGGCTGCAGTCACCATCTGCAGTGATTCTGGAGCCCAATAAAATAAAGTCTGTCATTGCTTCCATCTTTTCCCCATCTATTTGCCATGAAGTGATGGGAACAGATGCCATGTTCTTAGTATTTTGAATCTTGAGTTTTAAGTCAGCTTTTTCACTCTCCTCTTTCACCTTCATCAAGAGGCTCTTTTAATTCCTCTTCACTTTCTGCCATAAGGGTGGTGTCATCTGAATTTCTGAGGTTATTGATATTTCTCCTGGCAATCTTGATTCCAGCTTGAGCTTCATCCAGCCTGGCATTTTACATGATATACTCTGCATATAAGTTAAATAAGCAGGATGACAATATACTGCCTTGATGTACTCCTTTCCCAATTTGGAACCGGTCCATTATTCCATATTTGGTTCTAGCTGTTGCTTCTTGTCCTGGATACAGGTTTCTCAGGAGTCAAGTAAGGTGGTCTGATATTCCTGTCTCTTAGAATCTTCCACAGTTTGTTGTGACCTACACAGTCAAAGGCTTTAGCATAATCAGTGAAGCAGAAGTAGATGTTTTTCTGGGATTATCTAGCTTTTTCTATGATCCAACGGATTTTGGCAATTTGATCTCTGGTTTCTCTGCCTTTTCTAAATCCATCTTGTGCATCTGGAAGTTCTTGGTTCATGCACTGTTGAAGCCTAGCTTGAAGGATTTTGAGCATTACTTTGCTAGCACGTGGGATGAGCGCAATTGTACAGTAGTTAGGACATTCTTTGGCATTGTCCTTCTTTGGGATTGGAATGAACACTGACCTTTTCCAGTCCTGTGGCCACTGCTGAGATTTCTAAATTTGCTGGTATATTGAATGCAGCACTTTAACATCATCTTTTAGGATTTGTGGTATGTTTTACCACAATTACAAAAAAAAAAGCCACTAAGGAATCTGAGATATTTTGAAGTCAGGTTTACTGAGGTATAATTTACATACAGTAAAATCTATCCTTTTTAGGTGGACAGTTTTGTGTGTTTTGACAAATGTATGTGGTCAGCTAACCACCACCACAATCAAGATATAGAATATTTGTTTTTCTCTGAAATTTCCCTTAAGCCTGTTTATAGTCAATCCTCTCTCCCCATCCCCAGCTCATAACAATTAGTGCTCTGTTGTGTCCTTATAGTTTTGCCTTTCCAAAATATAATATAAATGCAATCATTTCGTATGTTGCCTTTCACTCTTGGTTCTTGTATTTAGCAGAATACTTTTGAGATTTATCCATGTTGTTGGATATGCTAAGAGTTTATTCCTTTTTATTATTCGCCTACTTTTCAATTGTATGAATACATCACAATTTATTTATTTACCAGTTGAGGGACATTTGTAATGTTCCCAGTTTGGGCAGTTATGAATCTGACTATGATAAGTAACCTTTCATTGCTGGGTTAGATAGCAAGTGTATGTTTATCTCTAAGTAGTTGCCAAACTGTTTTACAAAACACCTATAGTCTGTATAGACTATAGCAGTATACAAGAGTTCCAGTTGCTGTAGATTCTTAGCAGCTTTTGCTACTGTCAGGCTTTTTATTGTTTTGTTTTGTTCTATTTTAGCCTTCTAATAGGTGTGTAGCAATAACTATTGTGGTTTTAATTGGCGTTTCCCTAGTGCATCTTTTCGTGTGCTTATTTTCCATCTACATCTCCATTTGGTGAAGTGTCTGTTCACTTCTTTTGACCATTTTTAAATTTTCTAATTAAATTTTTATTTAATTTTTAAAATTTGTATTTAATTGTGGGTGATTTTTAAATATTTTATTATCATAAAAAGTGCTTCAATGAACATTGTATATAAAATTTTGCCCTCAGTTTGGAGTGTGTACTTGAAATAATTTCCTAAAACCACTGGATCAAAGAGAGAACATCTTCAATGTCCTTCTGTATGCATTGTTCACGAGCTTTTCAAAGTGGTTGAACCAATTTACTGTCTTTCTGAAAGTGGTGGCAGTTGATAGGTGGAACAGGCTATCAAGTTGTTTTAATTTGAATTTGACTATAATGCCATGGAACTTTTTCATATAATCATTAAACATTCTGTTTCTTCTTCTGTAAACTGTCTCAATCCTTGCCATTTTTATTGCTAGGCTCTGTCTTCATAAGGTCAGTGACAGAGTATGTGAACCTCAGTGCCAGGAATGGTGATTTACAGTATTTTCATTTTTCATAAAATATTAACCAATCTCAGCCTGGTTTCTTTCATGCTTGGAGGCCATGAGCTGATTTGCATAGCTGGCAAGGTAAAAATAACTTCAGAGCTGAAAAGAAAGAGCATTGCCATCGAGTTAAATTTGGACCCTGGGTGTCAGCACTTGTACAAGGGGCAGCAGTTCCTTCGTCTAGACTCCATTATTAATGAACACACTCCACTGTTACTTATAAATAGAAAAAGGTGCTCTTTTAAATTCCTTTCTGAGAAAATGCCCATGCCACTTAGTTCTTCAGCTAGGAGAGCAACCTCTTGATTCCTCTAACAACTCAGCATTTTATTTATTCACAATGAAAGTGCAGTTAAAACCACTTATATTGTTTGTGCTTACATACCCTATCAAATAGATTTGGGTAACAATTAAAAGAGTTCCTGTATATAAGCACACTTCTTTTTAATTATTAAAATTGCTTGTATTTTATTGTATTCCAAATAGGTGGTATGGGATGTGATATGAGTCAGAAGTACTGGAATGAATTTTGGTTTAATGACTCTAAAAAGTAAAAAGCATTTTGTTTCCTCTGACAAATAGCTTAGTTCATTTGGTGCTCTACAGACAGTTGATATTTCAGAATAACTTTATGGCTGCCTCTTCATCATGCACTATAATTGTAGGTTTGTCTTCCATGCAAGTACAGGAAATTATCTAGGTATTTTTTTTAATACTTGTCATCCTAGAAGACAGAAAGCCTGTGCCTGTCATGCAAAGTCGTCTCTTACACATTGCAGGCAGAACTAGAAAAGTGGAACAATGGACAAATATATATTTTTTCCCCTAAAATTTATGGATCCATGCTTTGTCTGAAAGAGTCATTGATTTGAGAATATTTCATAAATTCAGATTCTTTCAGCTAGATACTTCCCGGACATCCAAAAAAAAAAAAAAAGCTCCTTACCCCAACACTCTATGAGGAAATAGAGTTTTATTACTTAGGCTTTTCTTTTCCTCCTACTTTGAAGGATCCTTCAGCCAGCCCTCTACCTGGGGTTAACCTGTACTCATCAGCATTTGATGTCTTGAGAAGAGGCTTCTGAGTCTTTCCAGGATCATGAATGTGCATAATTTTTCAGTCTTTTCAAAGCTGGAGAGAGAGCAGAGTTTCAGTATCTTAGGGATTAAGCCACCTGCTAAGATGACATTCAAGAAAGCAACTGTGCATCCTCTAATTGCTATATTGACCTCATGCCAGGGATATGTTTCTGAGTTTTTCCTTGTTTCTCATATAGATGACTTGGCTCTTGTCTGACCATGCCAGATATTCACTTTGGTTTCTTATCCAGATGGTATGAATCTGGACAGAATAGGTGGGTGGGTCATGGTGAGTGACAGAAACCAAACTTGGACTGCTGTAAGCAAGGAGAGGCTTTTCAAAAAAAAAATATCTCACAGGACCACCACGCTGCAGAACCATTAGGAACAGTTGGGACTCAGAAACTGCAAGAACAAGGTGCCATCTCCAATAGAATTCCCTCCTTCCTCTTAACGTATTCTCTCTCACTGGAGCCAGCTTTGTTCTGTGAGAGCAAATACGGATGAGGACAGCCTTGTATTCTATGTCTTATATTTTATTTCATAGCTGCTTCAGAAGAGTTCATCCAAACTCTGGCCCTGAGTCTAAACATCTCTGTAGCCTCCCTGTCCCTGTCAGCCGACCAGCAATGTCACATAAGAACATTGTTGTTTCCGAAAAGAATGACAGGTATAGAGTGATGGTGTTGAAGGAAAGGCATTAAGACCACAGGCAGCCACTCTGTACGGACAGTGCTGGATTTTACAGCTGGCGTCTGTAACCCAGCACTGGAGTTTGCTAGAGCATTCTTCTGCTGAGGCCAACATTAGAGGCTTGGCCCCTGCATGGATAATGAGCTCGGTTCTGCTCCTCAGCTGGGCTCTCTCTCTGGCTAACCATCTCACAGATGCTTATTCCTGGTCCTACGGGAGACCTGGTGAGAGAAAGTGTGTGGGTGGTGTATCCACAGAAATCCCTCACCACTACTAGCCAAACAACTCAAAGAACAAGTATTTATGTTAGTGAGTTCTTATAATGTGGGATTTCCCTCTCCAGCAATTCTCTTCCTTTGCCAGCTCTCTGAAGCACAGTTTTGGTAACATTCATATGATGGTGCAATCACAGGGCACCATAAGGCTCTGCAGAGAGGCAGCTCTGTGGTCATCCAAGAGAAGACATTTGTCAAATATATGTGCCTTTGGGATCTATTTCTAGCAATTACCCCTTATTTTTTGTAGCTACTGAAAGCTCTCCAAATTTGGAATCTAAATTTCTGGGTTTGAGTCTCAATTTGACCATTCACAATACTACCTTAGTGACCTTGAGCTAGCCAGTTTCTCTCTGTGAGCCTTAATTCTCACACTTATAAAATAGGACATAATGGTATTGCTATGGAGCAGGACTATGTAAGCTATGAAACAAAACTGAGGTAGTTTTCTTTTACCATCGTCATCATCACCTAGTCCTAAATGACAGTCATATAGTTACTGCCTATCGCTTGGCATGTCTCCTTGCTGTGTCTGAGTGAAAATCAGGGACTTTCTTACAAAAAAGGAAGAAACTTGGGACCGTTGGTAGAAACTTGACCTTTGTTTCCACTACTGTAAGGTTAAGGAGATAAAACTCTCCTTTGTACATTACTGTGTTCTTCATCTTGCATCATTTGGGGAAATTTTTCTTTTGGATTAAGGCTTCCTTTGGAGACACCACAGGGGGTAAGTTTTATGCATCCCCTCGGAGATGTTTTTGGGCTTCCCTGGTGGCTCAGACAGTAAAGAATCCACCTGCAATGTGAGAGACATGGGTTTGATCCCTGGTTGGGAAGATCTCCTGGAGGAGGGCATGGCAACCCACTCCAGTATTCTTGCCTGGAGAATCCCCATGGACAAAGGAGCCTGGTGGGCTGCAGTTCATGGGGTTTCAAAGAGTCAGACACAACTGAGCAACTAAGCACTGAAGATGTTTTAAGAAGAAAGCAGAAGGGAATTTTCATCACTGCTGGAGGTCCCTGTGTGTACTTCTCCCAGAGTGGGTGGAGATTAGTTGTGAAGCACATGCATTGTCTTTGGCCAGGATATCGCTTAGCTGAGAGTTTCTCTTATGGTTCTGGTTCTCAACTACCCTACCAAGGTAGGGCTGCCTTCAGTAGACATTTGTTGATGTTTAGAGACATTCGTAGTTGTCACAACATGAGGAGAGGAGATAGAGTAGGGGAATCTACAAACATCTAGTGGGTAGAGGCCAGGAATGTTGCTCAGCATCCTACAGTGTAGTCTGGGTCATTAAGATCTTTTTTGTATAGTTCTGTGTATTCTTGCCACCTCTTCTTAATATCTTCTGCTTCTGTTAGGTCCATACTGTTTCTGTCCTTTATGGTGCCCATCTTTGCGTGAAATGTTCCCTTAATATCTCTAATTTTCTTGAAGGGATCTCTAGTCTTTCCCAGTCTATTGTTTTCCTCTATTTCTTTGCATTGATCACTTAGAAAGGCTTGCTTGTCTCTCCTTGCTCTTCTTTGGAATACTGCATTTAGACGGATATATCTTTTTCTCTTTTGCCTTTTGCTTCTTTTCTCAGCTATTTTTAGGGCCTCCTCAAACAACCATTTTGCCTCTTTGAATTTCTTTTTCTTGGGGATAGTTTTGATCACCGCCTCCTGTACAATGTTATGAACCTCTGACCATAGTTCTTCAGGCACTCTGTCTGTCAGATCTAATCCCTTGAATCTATTTGTCACTTCCATTGTATAATAGTACAGGATTTGGTTTAGGTTATACCTTAATGGTCTAGTGGTTTTCCCTACTTTCTTCAATTTAAGTCTGAATTTTGCAATAAGGAATTCATGATCTGAGCCACAGACTAGGAGCTCCTAGTCTTGTTTTTGCTGACTGTATAGAGCTTCTCCATCTTTGGCTGCAAAGAATATAATCAATCTGATTTTGGTATTGACCATCTGGTGATGTCCATGAGGGCCATTTCTTGCATTGTTGAAATAGGGTATTTGCTATGACCAGTGCTTTTGACTGTGTGGATCACAGCAAACTGTGGACAATTCTTAAAGAGATGGGAATACCAGACCACCTTACCTGCTGTCTGAGAAATCTATATGCAGGTCAAGAAGCAACATTTAGAACTGGACATGGAACAATGGACTGGTTCCAAATTGGGAAAGGAGTCCATCAAGGCTGTATACTGTCACCCTGTTTATTTAACTTATATGCAGAGTGCATCATGTGAAATGCTGGGCTGGATGGAGCTCAAGCTGAAATCAGGATTGACAGGAAAATATCAATAACCTCAGATATGAAGATGATACCACCCTTATAGCAGAAAGCAAAGAGGAACTAAAGAGCCTTTTGATGAAAGTGAAAGAGAAGAGTGAAAAAGCTGGCTTAAAACTCAACATTCAAAAAACTAAGATCATGGCATCTGTCCCATCACTTCATGGCAAATAGATGGGGAAAAGATGGAAACAATGACAGACTATTTTCTTGGGCTCCAAAATCACTGTAGATGGTGACAGTAGCCATGAAATTAAAAGATGCTTGCTCCTTGGAAGAAAAGCTATGACAAACCTAGATAGCATATTAAAAAGCAGAGACATCACTTTGCTGACAGAGGTCTATATAGTCAAAGCTGTGGTTTTTCCAGGAGTCATTAGGCTAAGTACTGAGGAATTGATGCTTTTGAATTGTGGTGTTGGAGAAGACTTTTGAGAGTCCCTTGAACTGCAGGGAGATCCAACCAGTGAATCCTAAAGGAAATAAGTCCTGAATGTTCATTGGACGGACTGTTGCTGAAGCTGAAGCTCCAGTATTTGACCATCTGATGTGAAGAACTGACTCATTAGAAAGGACCCTGATGCTGGGAAAGATTGAAGGCAGGAAGAGAATGGGATGATAGAGGATGAGATGGTTGGATGGCATCACCAATTTGATGGACATGAGTTTGAGCAAGCTTTGGGAGCTGGTGATGGACAGGGAGGCCTGGCGTGCTGCAGTCAATGGGACTGCAAAGAGTCAGACACGACTGAGTGACTGAACTGACCTGATCCTAAAGCATACTCCCTGAGACATCTGATCTCAGATGTCAATACACCATCGTCTCCTTGGTGTGACATGGTTTGACTGTTGAACTTTCTTTGGTGGGAAAGGAAAGAGGATTTTTAGGCTATGAGTTTATTGTTCATCAGAAGGCATATTTTCAGACTCCTCCATATCTACTAAGATTCTTATGAAACTTAATTGGGAATCCTATTTTAAAATGCAGAAAACACTGTCTTCTTTTTATTAAATACAGAACTACTCGTTCCTCCGTCTCTACTGCTAAGAAGCTGCTTGACCTTGCCCTTCTTCCCATTCTCCTAAGAAATGTTAGGGCTCTGGGGTATGATTTATTATCTGCACACTTAGAAGAAAATCCATGCTCCACTCTGACCTAAGCCAAAAACAACCCAAATGAACAACCAAATTAAAACAAAACAAAACAAAACAAATGGCTGCCTCAAGATGATTCTGAGGTTAACATATGTATGTGATCTCTTTATGACTGCCATTCCTTGGGACAGCAAGATGCTTGTGCTACTTCAGGGACCATCGGAAGGAGCAGAGTCTCTTCTAGAATGCCGTGTCTGCAGTTCTTGGAAAGCACTCAGCCTTTCAAGGCACACTGTTTCATTGTTCTGGGGAAACACCAAAAGCCATTGAAGCAGCAATTCACGTTGGTCCACCTTGTCCTCTCCTTAGAGAGAAGGAGCGTGTGTATTGGCTGGTCTCTACATCTGGATTTTTCAAACTGTGGGCCAAACCCCATGCGTTTCATGAAAGCAAGATAGTTGATTGTAACCAGCATTAAACAAAAGGGAGAAAGGAAGAATGGAAGAGAAAATATGAGTGTATTACACATGGAAAGAATAAGTATTATTTTATGAAGCATTATATAATTATATAATGTATATGCCTCCTGGCTTGTGATGTAAAATCTATTTCCGACTGTAGGCTGTGGCAAAAAAGATTTGAAACTCATTGCTGTTTACGCTTTTACTTCTGTTCTAAGAACTTGGGTCAGATGAAGCCCCACAGCATGTTTTCCCTTACACTGAAGGCCTGAGTTCCCTCCCGCATCCATTCCGGAACCAGTTGCTACTCAGGACAGTGGATAATTTGCTTAGACTAATCTCTGTACACTCTCTAGGGCAGGAGAGGGGCCTGGCCTCTTTAGCTGGCATGAACAGAGTATAACTAAGGATATCTCTGTTATCTGGGGAGATTATTATAGGGGAGACACATAGTAGCTGCTGCCTGGGAAGGGCCTCTGGGGCTTCTTCCTGACCCAGGGATCAAACCTGGGTCTCCTGCATTGCAGGTGGATTCTTTACTGTCTCAACCACCAGAAAAGCCTCTGGGGCTAGAAGGTGGCATTCATGCAGGTACAAAGACCAAGGTAGACACTCAATTACAGTAGCTGGGGCTGGGGAGAAGGCGAGGAATCAGTGGTTAAATTAAGTTCTTTGGAGCTCAGAGTAGCAGTGATGTCCCATCACCGACTGTAAACTTGGAACTTTTGAGCACTGACAGGCTTGGTCCAAACTTTTAATAGCCTAGAAAGTCTTGTTTGGTGGTGGTTTAGTCATTAAGTTGTGTCTGACTCTTTGTGACCCCATGGACCCCACCAGGCTCCTCTGTCCATGGGATTTCCCAGGCAAGAATACTAGAGTGGGTTGCTATTTCATTTTCCAGGGGATCTTCCCAACCCAGGGACTGAACCCATATCTCCTGCACTGTAGGTGGATTCTTTACTGCTGAGCCACTGGGAAGCCCATTTAAAGTTTTTTATTTGACATTTTTCCCCTTCTCTGCAGCCTCTCCACTCCCCATTCTAACCCAGACCACTAGGTTCCAGCCATAACAGCCCTTGCTTGAGCTTTTCAAGTATAATGATCTCCTGTTTCCCCCTGGGCCTTCTGCATGTGCCTTTTCCTGTATCTGGGTGTTCTCCCCCCATTGCTTCCTCTGACCTACTCATACTTCACCTCTGAGCTCATATGCCATTTCCGCAGGAAAGTCTTTTTCCCTTTCCTCCCCATAATTGTGATTTATTTAGTGCCTATCTCTTTCATTAAGTTTCACAAAGACAAGCACCATCTTTATCCTGTCCTCCATTGTAATGCCAGTATACACTCAATACATGTTGGTAGATTGTAGATGGGTTCTGGGCTCTGGGGTGGAGCTTAGCCTAAATGGGATCAAGGGGTCCCAGCATAAGGGCTGGGAAGGAAGAAGAGGCAGCTTGTGGTGTTTGGGAACTGGGCTGAGCCTGACACCTGTTTTCTCTTTCCCAACCTCACTCTTCTCCCGCAAATATATTTTGGTCAAGTTGAATTTTGGAGAGGGGAGACTTGTCTCTATGTGAGTAATTTAATATACATTGACTTTTTGTTTTTGAAAAAATAAAATGTTTAGAAATTGATTCCCAGATCAAATCACACCTTTCAGTAATTCATTTAAAAGTAATGGAGAGCCAAACATCAGGTGTAATTCAGTAGATTTTCATAAATCATCATTATGTGTACATGTGGTTAAATGGATGTCCAGTTACACATACGAGTGCCTGTGGACTCATTCACAGCTCCATGGGCAAGTTCAGCCAATCTGTCCCAATGGGGATGTATTTGTACTCATTTATCCCTGAGTCAAAAAAAAAAAAAAGGAAAAAAAAAACGCTATGATAAACGATTTAAGAAAAAAAAGAAAAATTCATCCCTGAATCATTTATCCCTGAGTCAGGGCTTCCCTGGTAGCTCAGCTGATAAAGAATCCACCTGCAATGGGTTCGATCCCTGGGTTGGGAAGATGCCCTGGAGAAGGAAATGGCAACCTACTTCAGTATTCTGGCCTAGAGAATTCCATGGACTGTAGAGTCCATGGGGTTGCAAAGAGTTGGCCACAACTGAGTGACTTTCACTTTCACTTCATCCCTGAGTCAAGGGTGTTTCTTGGGTACCACTCTTTCATATTGTTAGGGTAAGGGCGATAGTAGATGGCAACATGAAAGGCAGTTCCTGCCATCAAGGAGCTGGCTTTGAAATGAATTTTAAGGATCCAGCTCATTATCATTCATGGTCAGACTTTTGTTCTAAGATGCAAGAATGGTATGCAATTAAGTGTTAAATGTTGTGCAGGCTTCTGGATGGTCAGCGAAAGGGGAGATTGGTGTGAACTGCAGGGGTATATCACCTTGTGGTTGGCTTTGACTCATAGAGTTTTAGAGCAAGAAGGGGTCCAAGAGGGCTCTCTATCTGACTATCTCATTTTATAGATAAGAAAACAGATTTCTTCTCTTCTTCCTCCATACCACCTATTAAATACATTCTATGAGCAGGCCGTAGTGGACATTATATTGTTTTTTAGTTATCCTATATCCAGCTTTCCCCATGGTCCCACATCTCCCTTTTGGGAGAATATGTTATTGTATGTGCTCTTTCTAGGGTTCTTTCTCACCCTGAATGTGGTGGAGGACTGTGCCTGCGCAGCCAGATACAGTGTAAGGGGACATGTGACTTAAGCTCAACCACTTGCTTTTTCCACATGGCTTTTAAGCTAGCAACTTTATGACATTAGTTTTCACTGGTGGATATTAATGTATTGCTAGGAATATCCACAGTGGCTTAGGAATCAGATGTCCTGGACTCTCTGATCTTTGCCCAGTGCTTTAGTTTCCTATTGCTGCTGTAACAAGTTACTGCAAACTTAGTGACTTAAAAAAACATTAATTTTCTTACTCCAGAGGTCAGAAATCTTAGTTCCAGAGGTCAGAAATCCAAAATCATGGATCGGCCCCATCATCTGGGCTGAAATTATGGTATCAGCAGGACTGTGCTCCCATCATAAGCTTTTGGAGAAAATCCATTTCTTTGTCTTTCTGAGCTTCTAGAACTGCACTTCCTGTGCTCTTTGACTGGTAAGCCCTTTTTCCATCTGGCTTCACTCTGCGTATTGCCTTCTTTCTAGTCAAGTCTTCCTGTGCCTCCCTCCTTTTAAAGGCACTTATGATTGCTTTTAGGGTCTACTTAGATAATCCAGAATAATCTTCCCATCTCCAAATCCTTTCATCACATCTGCAAAACCGTTTTGTCATATCAGGTACTATTAACATTCACCACTTTCAGGTATTAAGACCTGGTTGTCTTTGGGAAGCATTATTCAGCCAATAACACAAAGATTTCTGCTTCTCTGTGTTCCCACCCTGATCTTCCAATATTCCTTCAGTTCTGTAGGGTCCTGATATCTTCTCAATATACTTGTTTGGGATTTGTTTGCTTAAGAAAGCTAACGTTTGTTTCTGTTGCTTACAACCAGGAACCCTACAGGTAAATCAGCACTGTGTGAAGAACTACAAGCAGCCTCTTTTAAACATCAACCTTCTTAGAGAGGCACTGGCCCCATTTTACAGATAAGGAAGCCAAAGCTCAGAGAGACAATTGCATAAGGCCAGACAGCTGGTGTGAGTGAGAGAACTGGTATTTAAAACCAGCCAGTATGACTGGAGAGCATGTGCTCAACTTTCTCAGAATCCTAGTTCAAGTCTCTTTTGATGGTGGACCTTTTCCAAGGACGGGCAGGATTTCATCTGGGCCCTGAAGTCTGGGTCTTATTATTGCAGCAGGGGAGAGATGGCATGAGAAAGTCCGTCTAGGCAAGAGGGAAGCTGGAGAGTAAAAGGTATATCCAAGAGATGCAGAAGAGGAAGGATAGGGTGGGCTTTGATGCCTCATTGGAGGTAAAATAGTAAAAACAGAGGAGCCAACCCCCCAGGGAACACTTTTAAGTGAGCAAAGCAACTCATTTCTATTGACTTCCCAAGGAAATGATATCCTGACTCAACTCTGGGTTGGAATCCAACTTAAGATCTGTGCCTTCTGGCCTCCTCCAGGTCTCCCCTTAATAGGGGCTGGATAAATATGAATCCCTTTTGCTACTATTCATCAGTCTTTTTGCCTACATGTGAACAACTTGGCTTTCAAATGCTAATGAGGTTCTCCCTTGGGACTTATATGGTCAGAGCCCAAACCAGGGATTTCTGGAGCTGAGGAGGGAATTCTCTGCCTGGTGCTAACACTCTGCCACTTGTGTTTCTTCTTAGAAGAGAGCTTGAATGTTTGTTTAGGGATGAGGCAAACCTGGAGAAGGACGCTCCACACTTGGTCATTTCACGCCACCACTGAAGTAGAGAGGTACATGAGATGCCTACCTGAATTTGAATTTCAGAGAGGCAGTGAGTCATTTTTAGTGTAATATTTGCACAGCGCTTTGGGGCATTTTAATCCGCCTGCAATACAGGAGACCCTGGTTCGATTCCTGGGTCAGGAAGATCCATTGGAGAAGGGAAAGTCTACCCACTCCAGTATTCTGGCCTAGAGAATTCCATGGACTATATAGTCCATGGGGTCACAAAGAGTTGGACACAACAGAGCAACTTCCACTTCACTTGGAGCACTTTTGGCTATGGGAGACTGAAAGTGAAAATATCAGTTACTCAGTTGTGTCTGACTCTTTGCAACCCTATGGACTGTATGTAGCCCTCCAGCCCTCCAGGATCCTCTGGCCATGGGATTCTCCAGGCGAGAATACTGGAGTGGGTTGCCATTCCTTTCTCTAGGGGATTTTCTCTACCCAGGGACAGAACCCACGTCTCCCTCATTACAGGCAGACTCTTTATCATCTGAGCCACCAGGGAGGGTACAGTGAAATACGCATGTGCAAAGAGACTGCTAGACTTGGATTGACCAGGAGACTGAGACAGACCCCATGGCCACAAGGAAGGCAGGGTTGCAGAAATCTTCCGGTGATGACTTGGGAAGGGGCCTTTGGTTGTAATTGTCCGGAGCATCATTCCATCATCTGCTGCGCTGTGCCACTGGGTGAGGGTCAGACCACACCCTCAGGGTCGTATCAGCCTCCACTCTCTTCTTACCTGCTGACGCCTACAAGTGAAAATGTTCGAGGTAGGGCTGAGCCCTGACATTCATCAGGAAACAGTTTTGGCACATTTATAGCGTGTAAAGCAGTGTGTGTGCTGATGCTGGTCAGGGGTTTGTCTGCTCACTGACTGTCCTCGGCCTTGGAGATCAAGTAGTAATTAAGACCCCCTCTGTGTCCAGAGCTCCCCACCAGGTTCTGCGCTCATGGTGACAAAAGAAGTGAAGAACGCCGTCTCTGCTCCTGAAGAGCGCGCACCTGTGCCTCTTAGGACGGCGGAGAGCTTAGCTTTATTAATTTGGAACTGTCCTCCTCAGGGGCCTCGCTCTGACCTTGTGAAGCACCTGTCCCGTCCTGTCTGTTTGTGTAGATGCTGCGGCGGTCACCACCTAGGGCTCAAGGAGCCTCATACCCTGCTGGTCCCGAGAGTGATGCAGTCAAGCCTGTGCGAGTTAGCAGTGTGTGGCCTTGGAATGAAGGAAGTCAAGTTCTCTGGCTTGTTTGGGGGCCAAACTCTGTGACCTTGGTATTTTTAGCAAAGCACTGGACTACAGAACAGTGGAGCTGCCAGGGACCCAGAAGATGCTGCCGGCATAATGGCAGAAAGGGAAAACTATTAGCTTTGATCTCACAAGAGAACTGACTTTAATGCCTGGTCTTGCCTTTTATTAACAATTTAATTTTCTTCTGAGCCTCAGTTGCCTCCCCTGTGAAATGGAGTGGATAGTAACATCAGGATATTTTGGAGGGTTTAATGAGATAACATATTGGAAAGTGCTTGCAGAGGGTAAGCTCTGTATTGGTCACCGCAGTGTTTCCCATTCTCTTGGTGCTTTGTAAACACCTGTGTTATGACACTCTTTGCAGTGAATTATAGTCAGTACATTTCTGTGTGTCTCCTTCCACTAGACTGAGGGCCAGGGCGTTTTTCCTATGATTCACTTTCCTGGAGCCTCTCACGTAGGCCTCCTCTGGATGAGGCTCAGAGTTGAGCTGAATAACCTTCAGAACTTGGGTTTTGCTAGAAGACAGGTCTTTGAACTTTTGAGTCTTCCTCCCTGGCTCCCTCCATCTCTGGCTCTCCCACTGAGGGCCGGGCCGATCCTGTCCTGTGGGGTCTGTTTGAGAGCAGGCATCTTAGCAGTATGTTGGAAGCTTGTCATTAGTCTCTAAAATGCTCGAGGACAGGTTTCCAGTGCTCTCCTGTATGCTCAAACAGGCACGGGTTTGCGTAGCAAACTGGCTCTGATCTCTTCATTGATAACTTCTAGGGTTTCTGTGGTATTTCTGTTCATTTGATCTCAGTTTTAACACAGTTATTGATTTCCTCAGTGCAGTTCAATTCCTAGAGCATTTTTTGAGCATGTTTTCATTGCTAGACCCTGGGCTGGGTGTTGGCCATGTTGAGATGAGGAAGACAGTGTCTCCAGCTGAGGTATTCTGGATCTCAGAGGGGAGGCAAGTGAGAAAACAGAGGCTTCCTCTTGGATGTGGTAAGGACAGTGACAGAAGTGGGGACAGAATTTTGTGGGAGTTCAGAGTAGGGCCCTTTTCCTTAGTTATCTTTTGGAGCCCGTTGCTGTTGTTCCTGACAGATGGATGGGGGAGCCAGATTGTGATCCCTGCCCTCAGGGATGGTTTGAATACTAGGAGAAAGCCAGTGGCAAACGGGCATGAGCCAGAGGTTCAGTTGAAAGCCCTGCTTCACTGGATGAAAGAGAAGGAAGTTTCAAGGGCCGGGGGGCACAGGGTCACGGGTGCACGACCTTGCCTGAAGAATGAAGGGTTTCGGAGGCCTGGGGAGAGGTTGGTTGAGCCAAGGGCTGCACTTGGTAAAGGGGGCCTGGACACATCTCATGGCCGGCTGCTTCTCCCTTTGACATTAGCTTTACTTTTCTCCCCATTCCCATGTCATCTTCCCTGTTTCTCTGATGGTTGCTTCTCCACCAGCTCTTATTTCTTCTCATCGCCTTTCTTGCTTTCACCTCCACGTGTTCTTCGACTGCTCACCGCCCCCATCCTCCCATTCTCCTTTCCCTCTGCCACTTTTTCTTCCTTTCTACACCTGTGCCTTCTTGCCTTTTAATAGTGTTCTTGACTCCCTACCTCCGTGTTCCAACATGTCCCTTGTTTGTCTCAGAGTTGGGGAGGAGACTTTCATTTTCAGTGGCCTTTCTTATGATGTGAAAGAGCATCTCGTGTGTATCTGGGTATCCTGGGAAACAGAATCCTGGTTTCTGAACGGGGCAGATTACTCATTGTGTTTGTAAGGCAGCAAACCAGAGGAAAAGCAGCTTCTGTGTGTGCCCCTCCAAAGACTGAGAGTACAGTGGGCTTTCCCTGTGAGCAGGATCAGGGCAGCATTGACCCCATTTTCATGGGATTCTGATTCTCTGTAACTGTACCTATCCCTGAAGCTTCTCTTTCTCTCCTTTCATTTTTTTAAAATTTCTGTCCTGATTTTCAGTTCTATTTTCCATGTTTCTCCGTGTTCTCTCTCTAGTTTTTTTTTTTTTTTTCCCACTTATTAGAAATTATATCAGTCCCCTGCTTTGTGTCTCTCTTTTGCTTTGGAAGATAGAATCAAAAGCTCCTTATTTTCAGATGAGTTGATGGAAGTTTGGGTTGGAAAAGACAGAGAAAACGTGTGAAGCTTGCCTAGCTCCTAAGATGCTTTCGAGACTAAGCTTTCTTTCTAGTTCTAATTTTGAGACTGGATCAACATAGTTATAGAATCTTAAAAGAAATCTCTATTGGCTATTTAAATAACCTTCAACCCAATGTTGGAATCCTCTTTCCTTCATTAAGAGGGTTCTTCTGCTCTGTCCTTGAATACTTTTAATATTAGGAAGTCATTACCACATAAAGCAGCCCACTTGTTGGCTAGCACTGCCTGTTTCAAAGTTACTACTCATGACTATAATCTGGATCTGTGCCTGTTGATCTCATATGTGCATTCTGAAGGTAATACAACGTAAGCCTTTTGTTCACATATTAAAGGAACTTAAAGGTATCTTCTTCAGTCCTTGAAATATTTTGGAGAGATTCCACCAAAAATAATTAAATGAAATAAACCATTCTTGTCACCCTTTTACTGTATAGAAAAGTCAGTTTTCTGAATGACTTATTCCCCAGTAGTTCCATATAGCTGAAATTGTCCTGGAAGTTGTAAGGAAGAAAAAGAACTATCCTATACAAGGAACACTAAAATTAGACAAAATTGTAAAAGCAATATTAGTAACATTTGTACTAGATATAATGTCTAGTTTGTTAGATATAATGTATACTTTGCACATTATAGTTTAGAGAAAGTGAAAGTGAAGTCGCTCAGTCGTGTCCGATTCTTTGTGACCCCACGGATTGTAGCCTACCAGGCTTCTCCGTCCATGGGATTTTCCAGGCAAGAGTACTGGAGTGGGGTGTCATTTCCTTCTCCAGGGGATCTTCCCGACCCAGGGATTGAACCCAGGTCTCCTGCATTGTAGGCAGACGCTTTTACTGTCTGAGCCACCAGGGAAGATTCTTAGTTTAGAGAACACTCATAATATTCCATGCCATTTATTTTTGTAAGTAGGCCATGAACTCCCCTAGTTTGTAGATGAGGGTAGTGAGGCTCATAGAGATTGACTGGCCTCAGGGCACCCAGTTCTCAAGTGCATGAGTCAGGACTGAATCCCAGTTCTTCTGATTCTTAGTCTTCTGCTGTGTCTGTCATGAATACTTAAGTGTCTTCGTCTCTCCAAAGTACCTGCAATGTCATGGGATTATATGAAATAAATTGTCTCCTCAAGACAAGGTACTTGGTGTACACAATCTAACAGGATTGTTATGGATTTTTGTTTTGTGTGTGTCTGTTTCTGCATATGGCTGTGGAAGTAGAAAAGTGGAAACAAAGAAAGCAAATTCAGCTCAGGCAGTGATTTTATATAATTTGGGGGCAATTATAAAAATACTCTGTGGGGACCAGTGATGCTATTCCCTAAGTATAAGCATCAGTATGATTGATTTTGTTTGGAAAAAATTCTAAGTGTCAAGGTAAAGAAGAATGAGTTACTCCTTTACTGCAGTTAATCAAGAGAAATTTCCCGAAGGAGATAGGAAACAGGGAAATCTAAAAAAAATTTAAATAAAAAATGTGAGGGCTTTGATAGATTGGAAAGTTGCTGTTATTCAGTCGCTAAGTCGTGTCTGACTCTTTGCAGCCCCGTGGACTGCAGCACACCAGGCTTCTCTGTCCTCCGCTATCTCCCAGAGTTTGCTCACATTCATGTTCATTGAGTCGGTGATGCTATCTAACCGTCTCATCCTGTGCCGCCCCCTTCTCCTTTTGCCTTCAGTCTTTCCCAGCATCAGGGTCTGGAAAGAGGGGAAAGTAATTGGTAAGAGTCAGAGGAGGGTTGGGAACATGGTTTGGGGGCAAGAATGAGACAGATGCTGGGGACCTCGTGTTTTACTAATGACTTGAAACTAAGATTCCAATGTGATGATCAGTTTTCCTCCTTTGCAGAGTGAAACCCTGATGCAACTAAATTTAATCTTGCTTGGAATCACTGGTGATTCACTCAAGCTCAGGTGCGCCCACATGCAGCTGGCATCAGCTCTGTGTGCTTTCCAGGCTGATCCTTCTCTAACCCAGCTTCCCCCACATTGAGCTAGGGGAGAAAGCCAGACTGTGGTAACCTTGATCCTCTGTGTCTCTATCTGCAGCATCCTGGCTACTGCGGGAACCCACTTCAACACCCATGTGGACCTGAGGACCCTCCGGGCCGTGCGTGTCCTGAGGCCCCTGAAGCTCGTGTCGGGGATACCTAGTGAGCATCCATCTTTCCTCTTCCTCCTCTGCTTAGAACTTTACTGTTGTGTCCTCAACCAGATCCAGGGATAAGCAAGAAGTAATTTCCCCAGAGAGGAAGCCTCTGCAGTAATAAATAGAGGACCTGCAGCAATCTGGCATTATCTTCCATTTTAAAATTTAGCAAATTTTTTCACATTTAAAAGATAATGAAAGATCTTTACAGAAAATGTGGAAAGGAAACAATACAAAATTGAAAATGAAGAGTACCCATTATCCTGTCACTCAGAAATCAATTTTGTTAACATTTTAGCATATTTTTTCATTCATTTTTTTTCCTGTGCATTTTAATATATGTGGGCTTATACTGTATTTTTGATTTTGGATCCCATCATGCACATTTGACTTTCCTGACACTAATAATTCTTCAAAAATATGACTTTGAAATCTGTCTTATATTCTTTCTTATACCATCCATGACTTGGGTAGTCCTTTCTGCGTTACTATTCATTTAGGTTATGTCCAGCTTTTTTTTTTCTTTCTTTTTTATCCTAAAAAAAGAAATAGCTTGGTAACAAACATCTTTTGACTTAAATATTATTCAGATCTCTGATTATTTTCTTAGACTAGAATCCTAGAAGTGCAAGTTTTGGGTCCAAGGATACAGTATTTTATGAATAGTGGTTGTACTAATTGTGCTTCCAGGACAATGAATGGGAGAGCTGGGTCTGAGGTAAGAGTCATGGGGAAGATGAACTTTGTTCTTCCAGACTTACAACCTAGTAAGACAAGGCCTAATTCCCTTTGGGAAAGAAACACATTCTAGTAGGTTTCATCTCTAAGAAGAATCCAGAAGACAATGTGGGTGAAACGAATAAGGGAAGGGTAATAGGCATGTATGTGATCAGGGAATAAGTGAAGAGAAGCAAGGGGTTGATTCCTCAGGGGAGGGGTGATGGCAGTCTTTGGCTTGATGTGTCTTGGTTATCCCTTGGTGAATCATTTTCTCATCTCAGGACCAGTGGTCCTTTTTCCTCAAAGACTTGGCCCTTTCTCCTAGGAGAGGGTACACAGCCTGCCCTGTCAGGGGGTGCTAAGTGAGGGCTCTGTTCATCATTCTCTTTCTTTCCTTCCAGGCCTACAGATTGTGTTGAAATCCATCATGAAGGCCATGGTGCCTCTCCTGCAGATTGGCCTTCTGCTCTTCTTTGCCATCCTGATGTTTGCTATCATCGGCTTGGAGTTCTACAGTGGAAAGTTGCACCGAGCGTGCTTCATGAACAATTCAGGTAGGCTCACTATTTTCTGGCTTCTCCTCCTTCCCTTCCTCTCTCCTATGGTCATGGGGGTCATTTCAGGGCATTTGGAGGCTAATTGGAAAACAAAGTGTGTCCTATCTCAACCCTAGAATTAGAAGCAGAGGCTTCCTAGTCATCAGCTTTATGAGGTACAACCAGCCTAAAGATCCCCGTTGCACACTGATATTGCAAAGCAAATAACTTCTTAGGTTTATAGTCTGTTTCAAATAGAAGGTCTCAGCTGCCCCATTCCTCGGTAGAAGGCTATCAGAAGGCATGCCAAAAACCATTTGCCTGAAAAATTACCCTTTGTACAGGGTAATTGTACTCTTTGGCCCACAGCCAGAAAGACCTCAGGAGTCTGAAGTCAGACCTGGGGCCCTCCAGATCTTGGGGACATTTTCCCTCCGTGCTCAAGCTCATGACATTCCCCCCTTCTGCTGTCATCCATGCATAGTATGGAAGAATTGAGGGAGTTCTGAGCATGACTTGGCAGTGGTTAAATGAGCGAGGTATACCGCCGAAGAATTGATGCTTTTGAACTGTGGTGTTGGAGAAGACTCTTGAGAGTCCCTTGGACTGCAAGGAGATCCAACCAGTCCATCCTAAAGATCAGTCCTTGGTGTTCATTGGAAGGACTGATGCTAAAGCTGAAACTCCAGTACTTTGGCCACCTCATGCGAAGAGTTGACTCATTGGAAAAGACCCTGATGCTGGGAGGGATTGGGGGCAGGAGGAGAAGGGGACGACAGAGGATGAGATGGTGGATGGCATCACCGACTTGATGGACATGAGATTGAATGAACTCTGGGAGTTGGTGATGGACATGGAGGCCTGGCGTGCTGCGATTCATGGGGTCGCAAAGAGTCGGACACGACTGAGTGACTGAACTGACTGAATTGACTGAAGAGATCTCACATTCTTGTCTCTGTATCTTGTTTGTTCAAGTTGAGTAGAGTGCTTTAGGAGGAAGGATGAAGGGGAGAGGTGGAATGAGCCCAATCAGGCATGATGTTTTTATGAAAAGAATCTTTAAAGGACACAGTCCATGTTGGATTTGTTTTAATTTTTGTCTTATTCCAAATGAGGAATTTAGGCCAAAAAAATGAGTTAAGACCCACGAAAGGGACTGTAGTTTATAATTGTTCCCAGGGAACCCCAAAACAACTGAGGGGCTATCCTGAAGTCTAAAGATAGAAAATCAGTTAAGATTCTGCCTTCAGCTCAGACCTTTCTGGGTGATACCCAGTCCTGTAAATTCCTGTGGGGCTCAGGAGATGGTAGAAGATGTGACCTGCAGAAAGTAGGGGTGGGGGACGTGTGGAGGAGGCTTCATTTTCAGAGCAGGTTGGGAAACACTGGGTTGAACACATTACAGTTTGTGAGCTATGAGGTGTAGCGATGCCAGAGATGGGTAGGAAATGGTGACGGAGAGGATAAACCTTCTTGTGGGAGATAGAAATGCATGCTTGTGGTCTCCAGGGGTTATTTTCAGCTCATGCGAAGCATCACATGGTTTATCCCCCACCCTCCAAATGTGTCTGCAGGTATTCTAGAAGGATTTGACCCCCCTCACCCATGTGGCGTGCAGGGCTGCCCAGCTGGTTATGAATGCCGGGACTGGATCGGCCCCAATGATGGGATCACCCAGTTTGATAACATCCTTTTTGCCGTGCTGACCGTCTTCCAGTGTATCACCATGGAAGGGTGGACCACCGTGCTGTACAATGTGAGTAGAGCTGGCGAGGGGCCCGAGCAGAAGGGAAGGATCGTGGAATTAGGCTCCTGGCTTGGTTGGGGTTGGTCAGCCGGGGGAAAGGGAAGATTGGAAATGTGTATGGGGGTGTGCATGTGTGTGTGTGGACTCAACCATGGTAAGGCTTAGGAGTTTCCATGCCTCTGTTTTTGGCCTCTTGCTAAGCACACAGCTTCTTAATAGAGTTAGGAAATTACATGCCATATTTGGTGGGTGAACAATGCTAGTTAAAGCAGCTCAGCTCAGTCATTATAGAGTATGTTTTGCTACTGGTTTGACCTGGTGGTAGGAGTCTAAGGTAAGTAAGGGGTACCAAGTAAGGGGTACCAAGAGTTACAGATTTCTTGGTTGCTGTCTTTAAAGAACTTACCATTGGTCTGGAAAGATATTCCAGTAGTTCTCAATCTTGGCTGCCCACTGGAATTAGCTGGGAGGGAGCTTTAAAAATTTACACTGCCTGGGCTGTACTCCAGACTAAGTAAGTAGGAATAGCCCTAACCCACTCCAGTGTTCTTGCCTGGAGAATCCCAGGGATGGGGGAGCCTGGTGGGCTGTCATCTCTGGGGTCGCCCAGAGTTGGACATGACTGAAGCAACTTAGCAGCAGCTGATTCTAATATGTAGTCACTCTCAAGAACCATTGCATTACAGGCATGTAAGAAACATGCTTAGTTGTAAGATTCACTCGGGATGCTTATTAGAAATTCTGATCACAGGCCCTTTGGAGATTTGATTTCATGTGGTATGGGTGAACCGAGCTACATGTTTTTCACGCGCTTCTGCTGATTCCTATGATCAGCCACACTGGGAAGGAGCTAAGCTGATGCATAAGACAAGGGTGTCTAGCTGCCTGTCTGGGATGTTTGGGGATCCCTGCATGAGGACAGAAGTTAGGGTGACTACTGAAGTCTCTTTTACCTCCCAGAGTTTGATCTTAATAAGTTATGAAAGGCATAGTGCAGAGTCTCAGTTCTAAAATGAAAGAGTAGGGAGTTGTGTGGTTTGATGCTTAGGGGAGCCTAAGGAGGCAAAGCAATTTGGGAAAATTGTCTTTGTAAACAGATGCTCATAAAGGTCTGTACTCTCCTGTGCCTCCCAGCCATCCCACCCTAGGGCACATCATTGTCTCACTTGCCCTCCCCTAGGCTTCTTTACCCTAAGGCACCCTCAAATTCCTTCTAACCTGATTCTTCTATACATATAAACGTAATGGGTGGGACATGGGGTCATTTACAAAAAGCCCCCTTTAGAATGATTTGAGGACATTATCTGTACTGGAAGGAAAAGAAGTGCTGTCTCATGAGAGACTCAACCAGATTGTCATGAAGAAAGAGCCAGGGTCTGCATAAGGCCATACAAGTAGGTGCCTAGTAAATGTCCATCATTAACTTGGACCCATCCCTGTGCCACATGAGCAAGGCAGGTGGGGCTTTGCAGAAAACAGCTGCAGGCTGTTCACGCCAAAGATCTGGGAGAGGTGTGAAGAAGTCCCAAGGACCAGCGTATGCCTGGCAAGCCCAGGGGTTATGTGTGACCTAGAAAAACCTTGAGAACACTCTGGGATTCTTACCAGTTGTGGGGGTGGCAGGGAGGAGGGAAGGGAGACAAGGTTGATGGGGCCAGTCACTCCTCATTTGAGATGTGAAGGTTGTCTTGAGGCCATGTCACTCAGATTAACCAGGCGCCTCTGGAAATGACAGCATTGGGCCCCGCAGTGGCTGATATCATTTGCGGGGCTTTGTGCAGGATGGCTTTCAATTATATGTGTAGACTCACCTAAGTGATGTGATAAATGCTCTGAAAGCCCAAAAGCAGAAGTGTTGCATTTGAAGATACAGGCAAGATCTATTGGTCCTCCAGGGCCAAGACTCAGAAGGGACTGAGATAAGCAGGAGTCACTCATCACTTGGTTTCGTTCCTTTGTTCATTCATTCTTTCAACATGTATTTGTGAGCATCTGTGATGTGTCAAGCACTGTGCTAGGCACTGGGGAAACAGGGAGAAAAAGTGTCATGACCGCTGTGCTCCTGGTGCTCTCTTCAGATTCCAGCCTCTCTCCGGCTGTCTGTCCAGCATAGGTTTGGAGGTCACACAGACAGTGAACTTGCTCTCCTGTCTAGATGTGCCCTACTGAGGAAGCAGGGAGAAGAGGTCAGACGGCAGATCCTCTGAAACCTTTCATTGCATGGGCTCCCAGGACCTCAGACACACAGTACCTCTGACTTCCAGGCCATCAGTCATTGAACTTCAGCTTACTGAAGGCCTCCTGCTACCCCTGCGGCTGGATCCAGGCTTGAGAGAACTCACTGAACTGTAGGACTGGCTTCCAAAAAGTGACTGGCTGCTCATTGGGCATAATGAACTCGTGCCCACTTTGAAGTGACGTCACTTTCCAAAGCTTTGGATCTAGGGGGAGGGCGTGGAGCCAAGAGGCCATAGGCAGAGATGATGGTCATAGTGAGGCTAATAACTCCCCCTTGATTCAGGAGAAGTTGGATGGAAAAGGCATCCCATTTTCAGCCAGGAGAGCAAGGACAAAGTCTGGCTCCCTAGGAAGAGAGGAAGTCAGCCAAGTCCAGCTTCCCTTGAGCAGGGAACTGGGGTGTGAAGCATGGCCCAGGTGGAGCTCTCCTATAGGAACTGGACACATCCTGGAGTTAGGATTGTCTTCTGCTGGAGGAAGGTTCAGAGCCAGGTGTGTTCATACTGGTGGGCGTGGGGCTTACAATATATGGTGGAATCACATCATATGCTTTTGTTTAAAAAAAAATTCAACAGAGTGAATTTTAAAGGTGTTATTGACATTATTCAACCATTCATGAATGAGGCAGCATCCCATCTCACATCTGGAAGGGAGCGCTGAGGAGCTATACAAAATGAAAGGCTTTTATAGGCAGAAGGGCACTGGACCAGGAAGTTATTAAAAAGTGGATTGGTTGTGGCAAGGTCACTTTCCTTTAAGGCAGGGGTCCCCAACCTCTAGGATCTAATGCCTGATGATCTCAGGTGGAACTTATGTAATAATAAGAGAAATAAAGTACACAATAAATGTAGTGTCCTTGAATCATCCCCTAACCACCCCACTGCCACCCCCAGCCTGGGGAAAAATTGTCTTCCATGAAACTGCTCTCTGGTGCCAAAAATGTTGGGAACCACTGCTTTAGGGGATGGCAGGGTTGTATCAGGCAGATGACCTCATGCACACTGACCAGGTGATTCCTGATTGCCTGGTTTAAGAGCCCATTTGTGGGAGAGACTGACACTGTAATAAAGTTTTGATTTGGTGACATGGGGCTTAGTACAAGTGACTCTGTTTTGGACCTGTTGTCTTGTTTTTTTTAACACTGTTAATTTACCCAAATTCAACTATTCAGCTTGGACCAGAAAGGGGATTCAGAACTTGTAGACACAATAGGGGAAGGAGAGAATGGGATGAATGGAGAAAGTAACTTCGACATATATATCCCACCATGAGTAAAATAGATAGCTGATGAGAAGTTGTTGTATCACACTGGAATCCCAGCCTGTGCTCTGTGATGACCTTGATGTGTGGGTTAGGGGGAGGGGAGGGAGGCTCAAGAGGGAGGTGATATATGTATATATAATTATGGCTGATTTGTTTTGTTGTACAGCAGACACTAACACAACATTATAAAACAATTTTCCTACAATTAAAGAATAAATTTAAAAAAGGATCTAGGGTATGGGGAAAAGAACATTTAAACAGTGGGGACTAATTCACCTACCACTCCTCTTCTGTTTATGCCCATTAAGAGTGTGAGATCAGAGGTACCTAGGATCTGGGCTGAAACATTGCAGATTCTGGTAGCCCATGCCAACAATACCTGAGTATTTATTTTCTTCTCTTAATTTCAACTTAAGATTTTGAAAATGAAGAAGTTTTACATATGTATTAGAACTGGTTACACACTAGTGGATTAACTGTGAACACTAAGTCGCCTTGTGCGAACGCTAAGTCCCTACAGTCATGTCTGCCTCTTTGCAATCCCATGGACTGTAGCCCACCAGGCTCCTCTGTCCGTGGGATTCTCCAGGCAAGAATACTGGATTGGGTTGCCATGCCCTCCTCCAAGGAATCTTCCCAGCCCAGGGATCGAACCCGGCTCTCTTACGTCTCCTCATTGGCAGGTGGGTTCTTTACCACTAGTGCCACCTGGGAAGCCCCTACTCTGAATACATGCATGTATGTATGTATGTTTCGCCATAGAGAAAAATCAGCCCTGGTGCCTTTTATTATCACCACTGTTCAGAGGTTGCAGATATAACTGGTTGATTTCCCTTTCTACCACTCATTCCGGAAAGGCCCAATTCACCCAGCTGCCGTATTTCCTCACAAAGACCACAAAGAAAAGGGAGTCCCTTTTTCCCATTCCAATGTCTCCTCTATTTAATGGCCACAACAAATATGTAAGATTTATTGGCACCAGTTACGCTCGAACCATTAGGAGTGCCTTCAGGTTGACACTGTATACAGAAGCTCTCTCAAACATGTGGACTCGGTTTAACCTTTTTCTGTATTCTGTAAATGCTTCCCTGGTGTTAGCATTCCTTTTCTGCTGCACAAACCCTTCCTAAATGCTTCCTGTGACATTGTATGGCTCCACCATTGATTTTGGTTAGCATCATTTGCGTGCAGCCTTTCTCATTATCCTGCTTGATTGTAAGGGTAGGGAAGAGTTCCCATTGTCAGGGCAACCTGGAGTCCTGCATGCTGAACTCTATTTAGTCTTCCAGAATTTCAAGTTGGTTTGGTCACCCTCCAACTGTATTCTTGGCTTCCCTCCCTCTTGTGGTAGAAAGATGCAAAGCAGTCTACAGTTCCGCTGGCTGCTTCTCCCTGTTTTGACTGTTTCTGCAAAGGTCTCCGCCACTTGCAGACTCTCCCCTCTTCTTACTGGTTTAGTTTGTTTCATGTCTCCTAATCTGGAGACGACTCTTGGGAATCCCTTGGACTGCAAGGAGATCAAACCAGTCCATCCTAAAGGAAATCAGTCCTGAATATTCATTGGAAGGACTGATGTTGAAGCTGAAGCTGCAATACTTCAGCCACCTGATGTGAAGAACTGACTCATTACAAAAGATCTTGATGCTGGGAAAGATTGAGGGCAGGAGGAGAAGGGGGCGACAGAGGATGAGCTGGTTGGATGGCATCACCGACTTGATGGACATGAGTTTGAGCAAGCTCCGGGAGCTGGTGATGGACAGGGAGGCTTGGCATGCTGCAGTCTGTGGAGTCACAAAGAGTCAGATACCACTGAGCAACTGACCTGAACTGTTTCTGGATGGGTGTTCATTCTCCAGGACAGTGCCTTCTTCTCTCTTGGCTCAGTGCAGTCCATTCTGCAAATATGAGTGTGGTTCCAGGATTAACTTCTAACCTTCACCTGAATGATATATGGCAGATCCGGCTTTCTGCTGATTCTGGTCTGAGTTGGGTTTCTCTGTTGTGACTCTGGTTTTGTGTTCTCTGCTGTTTGTGGTTATCAGGACTAATATACCGACTACAGGGGTTCCCAGTCTGTGTCTGCAATTATTCCAACCTGTGCTCTTCAAGTCCAGTTTTTTGAAATATTTATTTGGCTGTAGCAGGTCTTAGTTGGGGCATGTGAGATCTTTAGTTGAAGCATGTGGAATCTAGTTCCCTCATCAGGGATTGAATCCAATGCCCCCTATGTTGAGAGAGCAGAGTCTTAGCCACTGGACCACCCAGGAAGTCCCAAGTCCAGTATTTTGATCTGTATTTCATCTGTGTTTTTCACAGAGCTATTTTTCTTCTCACTTGGTATCTATAACTCATGCAGATGTGCATAGTTCTTGGAGGCATGCTCTTCTCTGACTTTGCAGGTACACTCCAGCTTTATCTGTTATGACTGCTTCAGCACTCTGTGCTGCCACGGGAGAGATTTTTTGATAATGTATCCAGTCTTAGGACTTTAAATACGATCTATACCCTGAAAATTCCAAATTTATGTCTCCAGCTTAAACTTCTACTCTGAATTCATGTATCCAACTCTCTCCTTACATCACCATATAGCTATCACAAATTCCTTTCCTGGAAAGGAAATACTCTTTCCTGGGTTTTGGCGAGAAGAGGAGAGTCTCCCTCATTCTCAGAAGTCCTTTGGTCCTATAACTCGCTTTTAACTTGCCTTCTCCCACCTGCATATAGTTAATAGTTTCTGAATAGTTAACAGCTACTCACTTTTTACCCCGTTGGCATTTAGCTTATGTGTGTTATGCATAAGCATGTTGAAAGAATAAAACCATATCCGAGGGTTGGTGGAAAACTGCCATCTTCAGCTTCCTGAAGCTTCTCTGATTTTATGGTATCTACAGAGAATGTGTTTGGTGCTGACTTCCATGTGACTGGGGAATGTGTCTACTCATCTCTGCTTTAGTTTTCATCACCACCTCCTCCACATGCCCTGGGAACAGAACATACTCAAAACTCATTTGACAGATAGGGGCCAGGAACCTACCACCATCTCCCGGTGTCAGAGTGATAAGGTGTACCAGTTAACCTAGGATAAGGTATCCAGTAGGTAAAATTTGTGGATTTCTGTAACCAGTAAGTCATGCTCTGGAATAGGCTGTTTTTCTCTCTGCATCCTTGTCTGCATGACCCTGTTCCCGTGTCCTTGCAGGAGTCTGAGACCCAATACAGATGACACCTGGAATCTGACATCAGTGTCTGTTCACATATGACTTGTATAATACACAAAGGGATTGATAAGTGTATCCTGGAAGTTAGTCTTTCCCTGTCCCATGCAGGCTGAGGGGTGAAGTAGATTGGGAAGAAGATGAAGAATTGAGTTGGGACATGAATGAGGAATTTGTGATGCTTAAATGGTGGTGTAAGGAGAGAGTTGGATAAACGAATTTAGGGTAGAAGCCTAGACTGGAGATATAAATTGGGAGTTTTCAGTTAATAGATGGTATTTAAAGCCCTAAGATTGGATAAACCATCAAGGAAGGGAATATCTAACCATAGGGAAGAGGTTCCAGAACTGAGTTCCAGTGTTGAGATGTGGGTGAGTTAAGAAGTTATCAGCAAGAAGACTGAGAAGTTGCAGTGAAGGGGGTCGGGGAGGGATGGTGTCCTGGAGGCCAAGGGAGAAGATTGTTGCAGAGAGGAGGAAGTAGCAGTGATCAGCTGAGTCCAATGATGCCTAGGGATGGGTTAAGTAAGTGCTAAGAATTCATCATCAGAGGTTAGGAGAGGGCAGTGGGAGGGGCAAAAGCCTGATTGGGGAAGGTTTAAGAGAAGGTTGGAGATATGACCATACTCATTGTGGTGAGTTTTGTTGAAAGAGGAGCAGAGAAAACAGGAAAGGTAGATGAAATACCATTTGCTTTCTTATGAGAATGAATCTTTCAAGATGAAAATCATTGCTGGTGGAGAGAGAGGACAGTTGGTGGAGCAGCCTTCTAAAGCAGGTGAGAGGGGGTGGGCTCCTAGCCTGGCAGAGCCCAGGTGGAGGACTGGGCTTGGCGCCCAACTTTAGGGTTCATCAATAGTCCTAGGAGGGAGGCTGCAGAGGCTGGGATGTGGGTAGGGTGGCAGGAGCTTGTGGAAATTCTCCTATTGCTTCTATTTTCTCAGTGAAATTGGA
This sequence comes from Bison bison bison, assembly GCF_000754665.1. Taxonomy (NCBI): domain Eukaryota; kingdom Metazoa; phylum Chordata; class Mammalia; order Artiodactyla; family Bovidae; genus Bison; species Bison bison. The sequence continues at coordinate 9,276,693 of NW_011494894.1, read as the reverse complement.
AGCCAGGTCATTTAGCAGAGGGTGGGAAAAGGGAAATGCTGGAAGTTTGAGGGAAGGTGGAAATAGTTTTCCAGGAACGAAGAAATGAGTGGAGTGGAGATGTAACTGCTAGGCTGCATTCGGGACCCACTTGGGGTTCGTGTTGCTGGGGTGAAGGTGAGACCAGTGAATGTGCTGTTTTTTTTACCTCTGGTCACATTTGGCCCCTGAGGTTCAGGCAGGAAGTAGGTACGGAGCTGGGAGTAGGGTACAGAGCTGACTTTTACCAGAGTAGTTTTGCCAGGTGAGCCTAATGAAATGAGCATTAGGAGACTGACCTTAGCAGAGCAGTGAAATTTGACCTGGGTAGGAAGGAAAGAGAAGGGGGTGACAGAGGATGAGATGGTTGGATGGTGTCACCCACTCGGTGGACACGAGTTTTTGCAAGCTCCAGGAGATAGTGGAGGACAGAGAAGCCTGGCGAGCGTGCTGCAGTCCATGGGGTCTCAAAGAATCCGACATGACTGAGTGAACAACAACAAAGAAAGGAAGGAGGTGGGGGAGAGACAGGGAAAAGGGAGTAAATGTATTATAGGCCCTTTTTCAAATGTTACTCTGGAATCTGCTGGATAAATTCAGTGTGTGGAATGAGTTGAGAAGCCTGCCTCATTGCATGGAGGAAGTAGGAAGTGAGTTTTAAAGCCAAATGTTCTGATTTCTAATTTGGTGCTTGAACTGCCCGCAATAGAGGGAGAGTGAGGGCGGGAGGGAAGGGTGTGTGCGCACACACACGTGCAGAGGAAGCTGTGACCAGAAGGCGTGGCTCACCTCGTGGGCCCTCCCAGCCTTCACTCCTGGGCGCCTGGCCCCGCTTCAGCCCAGTTCAGAGCGTGGACTTAGGGAACTTTTGGGGACTGAAACCTACCAGGCCTGGCCCCCTTCCTCACTTGCATTGTACTCCGTCATCTTGTTTTCCTCCTCGGAGTGTCTCTTTTTTAAAAAAACACATTTATGTTTGTAGCTTCTGCTGCTGCCTTTGGCAGCCTGCTCTCGTTTGAATCACTTGTCCTCTCTCTAAACCCTGCAATGCCTTCCGCCTGCATCCTGCCTGTTGGGCCAGAGTCCAGGGTCCACTGTTTCCAGTCCTTGGCTCCCTCTGTGTGGGGCGGGGGGGGAACAAAAACAAAAAACCCTGTGATTTTTCTTTCTCCCTTGCACATATTTCCATCCATAGCTGCTTCCATCCTGAAATTATTCCCACTCTTTCATATCCATTTTGATTTCTTAATAATTTGTCAAACCAGAGATGTCCTTCTGTTTGAGATTGATTCCAAATATGCTAAGTTTGCCTCCTGATCGGGCGCCTGGATTTCACACCACTCACTAGGCCAGTCTCCAGATCTTTTGTCTCCGCGGCCCCATTAGGCTGGCTCAGGGCTCTTGGCCTTTCTTTTAGCCCACTCTAATACACAGTTTAATTTCTGATCCCGGGCCAGAGGCCTCAGGTGCCTGGTGTGTCATGCAGCCTTAGGCTATGATCTCTCTGTTCTGAGGCGACCCCATGCCTGAGGACTAAGGGGCACAAATTAACTGGGGTGGTGCCTTGGTGACTCAGTGGCTGTTTCAGGTACTTTCCACTGGATCCCCCTTGGAGGCCAAATCCTTAATGGAATCCCAGCTAGACAGGGATGGCACAGTGCCAGCCTCTGGCACTAGGCAAGCCAAAATGGCCTGTCTTCATTTTTCCCTCAATTTATCATTCTCTAGAAAAGTATTTATTGAGGACTTTCTTTCAGTGCCCCTCAGAGTGTGGTCCATCTTAGAATCGGCTGAGGGGCAATTAATATAATTACAGATTCCTGGGCTCTGCCTGGATCTAACGACTCGGCAGCTGCAGAGGCAGGAGGAAGGAATATGTATTTTTCACGTGCTCCCTTGTGATTCTGAGGCTGCAGTGAGGTTTGAGAATGACAGTTCCGTGTGACAGTGATGACTCGGCCTGGGGAGGGTGTGAGGTGGTCTGCATAGCGGGGGCTTACTGAAGAGAAGCCTTCAGCCTGTCTCTCCCACTACATGCATTTCCATGAGGTCCTACTTTAATCAATATTTGTCTAATACAAACGAACTGACACACAGTGGGCTCTCAGGAAGGAGAACAAGGACCACTGGCGCTTCCATCCTCCTGAGGACACTTTGGAGTTTCCCTAGTGACTCAGTGGTAGAGAATCCACCTGCCGAGCAGACGACTCAGGTTCAGTCACTGAGTAGGGAAGATCCCCTGCAGAAGGAAATGGCAACCCACTCCAGTATTCTTGCCTGGAAAATCTCATGAGCAGAGGAGCCCTGATGGGCTACAGTCCATCACAGAGACTCAGGCATCACTTAGCAGCTGAGCGCACATGCATGTGAGGGCACTTTGCTGGCTGCCCTCCTCCCATGCGTGCTGGTCTCCTCCTCCCTCTCCCGTCCCTAGGCCTCTGCCCTTGGCCAGAATCAGGAACTTGTTAGCTGAGGTCTGTAGGTGGACTCTGGTGGCTTCACAGTATTGTCTCATTTTGTTTTTAAAATACCTTAAAAAAATTTTTTTTAATAGTTGAAGTGTAGTTGATTTACAGTATCTCAGGTATACAGCAAAGTGATTCAATTGTATATATATATCCTTTTTAATTATAGGTTAGATATAGCTCCCTGTGCTATCCAGTAGATCCTTGTTGTTTGTTTTTTATATAGTAGTGTGTATCTCTTATTCCCAGATTTCTAATTTATCTCTCCCCTGCTTTCCCCTTTGGTAACTGTAAGTTTCTTTTCTGTGAGTCTGTTTTGCATGTAAGTTCATTTTTATCAATTATTTATATTCCACATATAGGTGATGTGATATATAATATTTGTCTTTCTCAGTCTGACTTTACTTAGTATGATAATCTCTTAATGTGGTAATCTCTGCTGCTGCTGCTAAGTTACTTCAGTCATGTCCGACTCTGTGCAACCCCATAGACAGCAGCCCACCAGGCTCCCCCGTCCCTGGTATTCTCCAGACAAGACCACTGGAGTGGGTTGCCATTTCCTTCTCCAATGCATGAAAGTGAAAAGTGAAAGTTAAGTTGCTCAGTTGTGTCTGACCCTCAGCGACTCCAATGGACTGTAGCCTTCCAGGCTCCTCCATCCATGGGATTTTCCAGGCAAGAGTACTGGAGTGGGGTGCCATTGCCTTCTCCCGTGGTAATCTCTAGGTTCATCCCCAAAAAACTCTGTCACTATTTCCACTGTTTCCACATCTATTTGCCATGAAGTGATGGGACCAGATGCCATGATCTTAGTTGTCTGAATGTTGAGTTTTAAGCCGAGTTTTTCACTCTCCTCTTTCACTTTTATCAAGAGGCTCTTTCATTCTTATTCACTTTCTGCCATAAGGGTGGTGTCATCTACATATCTGAGGTTATTGATTTATCTCCTGGCAATCTTGATTCCAGCTTGTGCTTCATCCAGCCCAGTGTTTCTCATGATATAGTCTACATATAAGTGAAATAAGCAGTGTGACAGTATACAGCCTTGACATACTCCTTTCCCTATTTGGAACCAGTCTGTTCTATGTCCAGTTCTAACTGTTGTTTCCTGACCTGCATACAGATTTCTCAAGAGGCAGGTCAGGTGGTCTGGTATTCCCATCTCTTTCAGAATTTTCCACAGTTTGTTGTGATCCACGCAGTCAAAGGCTTTGGCATAGTCAATAAAGCATAAGTAGATATTTTTCTGGAACTCTCTTGCTTTTTTGATGATCCAGCGGATGTTGGCAATTTGCAGCCATGAAATTAAAAGATGCTTGCTCCTTAGAAGAAAAGTTATGAGCAACCTAGACAGCATATTAAAAAGCAGAGACATTACTTTGCCAACAAAGGTCCATCTAGTCAAATTATGGTTTTTCCAGTAGTCATGTATAGATTTGAGAGTTGGACCATAAAGAAGGCTGAGTGCTGAAGAATTGATGCTTTTGAACTGTGGTGTTGGAGAAGACTCTTGAGAGTCCCTTGGACAGCAAGGAGATCCAACCAGTTCATCCTAAAGGAAATCAGTCCTGAATATTCATTGGAAGGACTGATGCTGAAGCTGAAACTCCAACACTTTGGCCACCTGATGCGAAGAACTGACTCATTTGAAAAGACCCTGATGCTGGGAAAGATTGAAGGCAGGAGGAGAGGGGGATGACAGAGGATGAGATGGTTGGATGGCATCAGCGACTCAATGGACATGAGTTTGAGTAAACCCCAGGAGTTGGTGATGGACAGGGAGGCCTGGTGTGCTGCAGTCCATGGGGTCGCAGAGTCATACACGACTGAGCAGCTGAACTGAACTAGGTTCATCCATGTTGCTGCAAATGGCACTATTTCATCCTTTGTTATGGCCGAGTCATATTCCATTATGTGTGTGTGTGTGTGTTACACCACATCGTCTTTATCCATTCATCAGATGAAGTACACTTAGCTTGCTTCCGTGTCTTGGCTATTGTAAATAGTGCTGCTGTGAATATTGAGGTGTGTGTATCTTTTTGAATTAGAGTTTTTGTTTTTTCTGGAAGTGGAATTGCTAGATCATATGGTAATTCTATTTTTAGTTGTTTAAGGAGCCTCCATACTGTTCTCCATATTGGCTGCACCAGTTTGCATTCCCACCAACAGTGTAGGAGGGTTCCTTTTTCTCTGCACCTTTTCCAGCATTTGTTATTTGTAAACTTTTGATGATGGCCATTCTGACCAGTGTGAGGTGGTCAAATCATTGTAGTTTTGATTGGCATTTATCTAATAATTAGTGATGTTGAGCATCTTTTCATGTGCCTGTTGACCATCCGTATGTCTTTGGAGAAATGTCTATCTAGATCTTCTGTCCATTTTTTGATTAAGTTTTTTTTTTTTTATATTGAGCTGTATAAGCTTTGTTGTTTAAAAACTAACCCCTTGTCAATTGCATCATTTACAGATATTTTTTCCCATTCCATAGATTGTCTTTCACTTTGTTTTCAGTTAAAATATATCTTTTAACAGTCATGCTTCCTTGAATCCAAGATATATATTATTGATTAGAAGATCTACTAAAAACTTAATAATAGTTTTTAAAGGGGGGGACCCCTACTACATTCTATATGTTACATGTTCATATATTTAGAGTTGTAAACTCTTGTCTGTGAAGAAAGGTGTATCTTCAAATTAAGGAAGTATAAAATCACACACACAAAAAGCTAAAAAAAGCATAATCAATGTGCTTGAGACCAAATGTTCATTCTTGGAGACTACCTGTGGACACCTGGCTTATTTGTACAGACCCTGGAAGAAAGCTGTCTTTGCCATCTCTGTGTTTGTTTGAACTTCGTGTAAATGCACTGTTGATTAGAAGGCTTGTAGTTCTGTGTTAGTCTTTTTAAAAAATTCAAGTCTGAGCTTGTTTGCTTACAGAAAGGGATATAAGTGAGCACGCTATTCCTTTTATGTATGATTCAGGATTTTCTCAGTCCTGTGAAACTAAAACAAAATATGGAAATAAACTGGATACCAAAGCTGATTCGAGACTGCAGCAGTCATCCTCACCCGAGCTTCAGGACTCGTCTTCCCCAAAACCACCTCATGTTTTGAGTGAATGATTTGGCATTACATATATGTTTTATATTATAAATACATATGTATTAAGTTTCAAAAATATATTTATGCCAAAGTGGTCCTCTCTGTGTTTTCTGCATTGATGTTCTGATGTAGATCTTGTTGGACGGAATGTCTGTTAATAGAGGTGGTGTAACAGTGGTTATGAATCCTGGTCCCACGTTTACTACCTGTGGGACCTGGGCAACTTAATCTCTGTTGTCCTTTTCTATAATGTGAGGGTAATTATGTTACCCCCCAGTAGAATTGTAGTAAGAATTAAAGGAGGTAACTTGGGTAAAACCCTTGGCATGTGCCTAGCACATAAGAAGCACTAGCAGTGTTAAATAATTATTTAGAACATCTTGGACAGACCACTCATATGGGGAAGACAAGCAGAGCGTCTTCTTCCACTGCCCATCCGCTCTACAGATCTGCTCCTCACTGACTGGTCCCTTCCCGTCTTTTAGTCTAGCCAATTAATATCTGTCATGTGCCTCTTTGCCAATAATACGTTCACATTCTTTGAAATTAGTTTTTCCTCCAAAATGTGGGCTACCTCCCCCACAGAGCCTTCTCTGACTATCCCTGAAAACTCAAAAGATGAGAGGTCTTTTTTTCTAACCCTCATCCTTGACCTGAATGTCAGTAGCATTCATTTGGTGCTTTTTGAAGATGCCCGCATCAGAAGTTGTCTTTTAGGTGCCTCTGCCCCTTTTGCCTTTTGGAAGGCCCATTCTGTCTTCTGGCAACAACCACAGTTCGTGAAATTTCACAGACGTGAAATTCAATAAATACCCATCGACAGGCTCATTTCACAGGGAAGCTCTGTGATCTCACCCAGGGCACGTGGGCTCCCAGACCACCCGGCTGTCAGCATATGCAGCATGAGGTCTGTGTTCAGATGAGGGAGCTGCTGTCGGGAGGGACGCCACTAATGCTGGGCAGTGGGCTGTCACCACGGTTCCCGCAGTCAGCTGTCTCTGCTGGGCTCCAGCTCAGTGCCCTGTTCCCTTCTCCGGTGACAGGTAGCAATACACAAACCAACGAGTGAGAAGCAGGGGGACTGTACTAATTTATTGGAATGTTTACACAGGGTTGGTGTGTAATTAGTAGTTAATTTCTGTGACACAGTTGGCCTTCCTGGCTTGGAACCTGGCTCTGAAATGCTCTTAAAGAAACCCAGATCTAAGAGATGGCAATCTGAGAGATGGTTAGGATTTGGGAACAGAACAAACAGAAAGTATGCCCTGTTTTCTGTGATGAAATGTGACCAGTAACAGCCCCCAAATTGAATACTCCCTGTACACACATACACACACACACACACACACACACACACACGCAAGCATGCACCATTTCTGGGATCGTTTTCTGCTGCTGAATCCACTTTTTACAAGGTCTGTTTTTTCACTTTTGTGAACATCAGCTTGTTTGATCCTTACACTGAGGATAGGGGGACAGCCGCTGGACCCCTTCCTGCCATGAGCCCTGTGATCACAGTCAGAACACTCATGTCTCTTTGTAATGTCAGCTAGATGAATAAATAAATGTGTGTTAGTCTTTTTATTAGTAATATGCGGCTAATACCTACCACCAGCTGTCCCTAACATCGAATCTTGTAGCAATTACATGAGATGAAACATAGGAAAGTGCTTTGAAAAAGACCCTCATTCTTTGCTTCTTTTAAATGCCTTTTTGCTTATAAGACTTGTATACGTATAAACTTGATTTTGCTAAGTGAGCTTTTTCTTTTTTTTTCCGCTCATTCAAAGAGAGTATCTGGTTGCTGTCAGGGGCATGTAAGGCAAATTTTCCCACCGAGTTTCTTGTTCCTTAGCTTTCATTAGCTCTGTGTATTGGGAGCTCTCATGACCTTTGCTTTTTGTTTCAAAGTACAGTGTTTATATTATGTCCATGTTGAAAAACATACATATATTTGATGCTAAAATGGCTTCTGAACACATCTTAAGTTCATTCCAGTTCTTAATAACTTGAATTACCTCTGGATAACTGGCAAAATGCTGACGTTAAAGCTGCCCTTGAATTCAAACACAGTTACTTTGGGACCTTCTGCGCTTCGTGTGAGGGCAGGCCTGACTTTTATATCCAGTGGTGATCCTACATGGGCTGGGACTGAGCCCTTGATAAAGTTTCTGGCATAATGAGAAAATAATAGCAATATAGTTTTTTTTGAAACTAAATTTGTTCAACTTAAAAGTGAATTTTCAAAGTTAGTGTCTTTTCTTGACAGAAGAAAAAGTTAACAACACCATAGCAAGCCCATATTCTTTTCTACTTGCTTTGTGAAAAGTCTCTGATCTGTAAAAGCTGACAAAAAACTATGGTAATATAGATTTTATCTATATAATAGATTAATCTATTAATATAATTACATTGATATAAATAATTTACTTGTGAATGTACAATATTGCTATTAGCAGCTTGGCATGTGAGTTTTCTTTTTCCATTCTGGTGACAATGAGCTTTTTACATTAATCTTAATAGGAATTAGTAGTTGCTTTTGTGACTTGTCATCAAAGAATGAATGTTTTAGAAACCCAATTAGATCGACACAGCAAATGCCATAAGGAATAGGTATCCAATGTTCAACACTGGATTGTACTCAGAAGAACTGGGTTCAAGTGTGGCTTTATTTTCTGTCAACTCTCCCCCTCCACCACATCATGATCTTAGGCAAGTCACATGACCTCAGTGAGACGCCTTTTCCTGTTCCGTTAAATTGGAACACTCAGTTCATTTTATAGTTGTAAGAATTAAATCAGAATGTATGTGTAAAGGGCTTTGTGCACCGAGATATGCTTTATAAATTTAAGGTATTGTTAAAATACTTCAAGGTTATGAACAGTGATGTTTAGAAGATTTCTATTATTGAGTTTCACAATGCAGATTTTTCACATATCATTTTTAAATGTGTTTTGACAGATATGGTCAATGGGATCCCTTGGAAGTAAGGCAGAATATATATTCAAAATATTGTTAGAATCTTTCTCTTTTGTGCACAAAGCGTCATGGTACCATGACCTTTTCTGACTGTTTTCTTGATGATGTAAAACAGACCCACCGTTCCCTGAGTCATTTGTATGAAAAGAGCAGATTTCTAGATAAAGCAGGAAAGAAAGGGAGTGTGGGAGCGTGAGTCCTTTCCTGAGGGATCCCACTTTGATCTGAATGGCCGAGGTGTACTGCCACCTGCCTAAGGGGGGCCAGGGAAGTGCTGCTACTTATAGCTGTGCCACTGAAATCAGACAGACCGCCCTTCCTGGTTTGGAAGGAAAGGCAGGACTCAAAGGGCAGCAGGAACTCATGCATCCAGGTGGTCACGCCTCTCTCACTGCCAGTCGTGATCACATTCAAGTTCTGGGCAGCGCGTGTCCCCCCAAACCCAGGTGGGGCTGGGGTCGTCAGCCAGGCTGGCTGTCACAGTCTCCCTTTCTCACAGGGCTTCCAATTGGGGACTTGCTCCTCTCTCCACCTCCCCGCTACTTCCCGAGGTCTCCCACTCTCCTCTCTTCTGTGACAAGTCCCCCTTCCTTAGCAGGTGGCCTCGGAGTGGCATGACACAGCCCCTCAGGGAGCATGCCACCAGAGCAGGTTGGGAAGAGCAGAGAGGCCCCCATGGCTAGCTGAATCACCAAACTGGGCATCGGGGCTCCAGTGTTGGCACTCCTGACCCCGCGGTCTCGGTGGGCTGGCAGTCTTGGTCCACCCTCCAGCCTCAGTCTCCCTGGGAGCATGAGCCTTGCCTGTCATTCTGTGCTACTAGAAGCAGCTGTTACTGTTGGCCCGCCGAGCCTGGGAGAGGTTACCGCAGAGAGTAATCTCCCGTATTTGGTCTGTGTGCATGTGTGTGACCGATCGAGAAGGGAGGGTGCATGCCTCTCTTTTGTACCCAAGTTATTTATTGCATTTGTCTTACGACTTCCATTTAGAGCTAAAGAAACTGCAAAGTAGGTTATTTAAGCTGGATCTTGGATGTCTTCAGCAAGTGGGGAAGTGGGCGGTGAGGAGGAAGAGTGATGGAAGGCTGGGCAGAGGAGATTCAGAGAAAGGGGCCAAGAGGAACCAGACGTGGCTTTCTCCGCTTTTCAGATGGGTGAGGCATGGGTGTGCTGTGTCTTGTCTGCGGGGTGCCCTTTTGCCGGAGGACTTTGAAACGCTTTCTCTGTCTCAGGCATTTGGGAAGCAGCCTCCTGGGGACATATCTTGAGTTACCATTTATGGATAAAAAATGTAAGACATGCCCTGCACTTTGCACGAAGTCTGCTGTGATCTTACCCCACCTGGAAAGATAGCACCCCACCTCTTCACCTACCTGACCTGATCACATCTCTTCCCTATGTGCCCTGATCTTAAGCAGCCTCATAGAAGGGAGATGCATAAGGGAGAACATGTCCTTAGAACATATTATAGCCACTGAATCTAAATGAGGTCTCAGGGGGTCTCATCTCCACAGAGCAGTGTCCCTCCCGCCAGCACGTGCCTGTCTGTGTGCCTGTCAAGCTCCCAACACCCTGCAGGCCCGGGGAGTTCTGTGTCATTTCCAGAGACTCTTGGTCGATCAAAATCACTCATGAATTCTCTTTTGCGGAGATTTGATAAAGGGTCTTTTCTTGAGTACCAGAAGTACTGTACATAATTCATAACATGAAACGAGATGAAGTAGAGCGAGAAAAGATAATAATTGGGGAATTAAAAGTTTTCAGCTTTGTTACAAGCTGGGAGAATGAGTCAGCAGCACATATGTCTTGAAGGAAAGCGTTGCACAGAGCTAGGTTTGGGGTGGGGGCCCAGGGGTTCCGAGATGGAGGAAGAAGGCTGCTCAGGACTCAGAAGGAGGGGGTGTGGGGGAGGTGGGTGAGGGCTAAGGAGGAAAGGGGCAGATTGTGAGTGGGGGCGAATTCCAGCCCTGCCCTGCCTCTTCCCCTCGCCTCTAAGGAAGGAGATATCCTGGGGCCTTAATCATCTCCCTATCTCTCATTCCTCTCCTGGTTTAATTAAATTCCTGTTCTAATTTGGAAGCGCTTGCATATCCTTTTCTGCTGTAGTAACCAATCTCTTTTATGAGACCCACCCAGCACTTGGGAGCTGTGACCTCTGTGGGGACTTGATCCTCTGTGGCTTTTGTGGTCTTGGTCAGCTCAGTGATGAGCAGAGGTTGGCTTGAGAGAAGGGGGTTATCTTGCTGTTGTCAGTCATCTTGTTTCCCGTGGCCACAGTCTGTGCCACATCCCCTGACACCACCTGGAGTGAAACCTCTCCTCCCATCCGTATGTCTTGACATCTTTCTCATTCCTTACTTTTACTCTTGAAGGACAAAACACACTTTGTTGGAATCTCTGGATACTCATCCGTCAGCCTCTGGTGAATTTCCCTTGTAGCTCAGTTGGTAAAGAATCTGCCTGCAGTGCAGGAGACCTGGGTTTGATTCCTGGATTGGAAAGATCTCCTGGAGAAGGGAATGGCTACCAACTCCAGTATTCTTGCCTGGAGAATCCCATGGCAGAGGAGCCTGGTGGGCTACAGTCCGTGGGGTCGCAAGAATGGGACACAACTTAGAGACTTAAACTACCACTGGACACTCAGTAATGCTGAAAAGAGAGATGAAAAACAAACATGTGGATAAAATGACTAGCTACCAGGACTTTGCTGATGGTCCAGTGGTTAAGAATCTTCCATCTAAAAGTAGGGGGCATGGGTTCGATCCCTGGTCAGGGAGGTAAGATCCCCATGCCTGCCACAGGGCAACTGAGCCCATGCACTGCAACTACTAACCTTGCAAATACTGAGCTCGTGTGCCGCAACTAAGATCCACTGCAGCCAAATATAAATAAATGAATAAATATTAAAAAAATATATACTAGCTACCATTTATCATATACCTACTGTGTGCCAGGCCCTTTACCTACATAGCCTGTAATTCTTACAGTAGCCTTGAAGTTGACTGATCGTTCTTTGTTTTACAAATGAGGCAGCTGAGACACAGAGAGGTTAAGTGACCTGCCCAGAGCTGTCCAGCTATTCAGGTAGAAAGCCTGGGTTGGAACCTAGTGTTACATCACTGGAAAAGCCCACTCTTTCCACTGTTCCCTGCCACCATCAGTTAGAGCAGGCTGGCAGAGGAGGTGGTGGGTGATTGGACCGTTCAGTTCACCTTAATTTACACAACAGGCTTTAGACAGCCTCCTTATTGCCAGGATGTTAGAAGATAGTGTGCCTGCTTTTGAGGAGCAAAGACAGACCTGTGTTCAGTGGTTGTCCTGATGAGGTGTTATCATTCCTTCCAGTCATGTCAGCTGAGTGTCGTGGGGGTGTATAGACAATGGTCATGTTCTGTTTGAGGGCATCAAGAAAGGCTTTGCAGAGAAACCTCGTAGTGGCTTGCTTGGCAAAGTGATTGTTCGGTGGGTTCAAGGGACAGCAGGGAGGCTAGAGCATTTCAGTGAGAAGGGATCAGAGAGTCACTGGGACTGGATCCCACTGGGCCCCGATGGGTTTTATTTCACACTTGATGGGAGGGGTCTTTGAAGTATTTTCAGCCGATGGGTGAGACAATTTGATATATGTTGAAAGATCACTCTGGCTGCTGTGTGGAGAATCGGCTGTGGTGGGCAGAGGTGGAGGCGCTAGAACGATGGTGAAGTCTTGGATGGTCAAGCTGGTGCTTATCAGACTGGGATGGATTTTGAAGGTAAGAGCTGGCAGTCCTTGCTGATGGGTTGAATGTAAGGTGAGAGAGAAAGGCAGGGACCAGTGATGACTCCTCAGCTATGAATTAGTGAATTAACAGTGATACAGTTTCCTGAGACAGGGAGGCTTAGAGAAGGGGTGGGTTGATTGACCCAGTGTTAAGAGTTCAGCTGGGGGTATGTTAAATTGGAGATGTCTGTTTGATGCATCTTTGGTATCCAAGTTACTGATGTCACGATGAGTGAGTGGTTAGATACATAAGCCCGGAGCAGAGAGGAGAGGGGCAGAACCGGAGATACTCACTTGAGAAGCATTGACTTATTAATGGTTTTAGAGTTATGGGATTGATTGGCCAGTGCCCCACAGGGAGAAGGTACAGCTAGAGAAGACGATTAAGGACTGAGCTCTGAGGAACTGTAGCTCAACGTGTATTAGCCCAGCAGTGGGCCTATTACTGAGACCTTAGGAACGTCAGGGTTTTCTCTTGGAGCCATTTCTTTTGGAATTTAGCCCAAATTTAATATTATTACTTCTCCTAGGAAGTTACCAAGATAATAGCATGCTCTAGGGCCAGTTTTTTGATTATGGCAGGGACTTCTTTACTGTAGAGAAGGCAAACAGGAGTTACCAGGACCAGCCAGTGAACTGGTGTAGGACAGATAACAGTTCCAGGTGTAGAGAAAGCTCTTCAAGTCTGTCCTGGTTTGGTTCTTTTTCCTTCTGTCTGCTCCTCTTTTCCTGTAAAAAGTATGTTTTCCATCAAGATGATGTTGCTTGTAAAGCTGGGTTTTTGTTTCTGTAGCTGAACGCCTTTTCATCCAGCAGACTTTTATTGAGGGCCCACTGTGTGTCACTTCACTGTGTGTTAGACACGGGCCAGGTGCTGGAAGGCTCCTTTTCCAACGCAGGGCTCCCTGACAGTTTCTTTGCTGCCCTCAGGCATTTGCGCTTTCCCGGTTGGTCTCAGTTTGCTTACACTCGTTACTTTATTCACCTGTACATCATTATTCATACCCGTTACATCGCTGATTATTAGTTACAGCAGCTACTAAATCTCTTAAGCATTCTTCTGTTTCATTTTTCCTTACAGCCCACACTTAATTCAGCGATAATCCCTGTTGGCTCTGCAGTCCCTATTTATCCAGATTCTGATCTCCAGTCCTGACCGCACTCTGGCCCACGCCCCCACATGTCATGTGGAAGTTACTGCAGTGTCTCCCTGAGTGTATCACTGCCCTGGCGCAGGTAAATCAGGGCAAGTCTCTCCTGCGGGGAGCCCTCCAGGGGCTCCTCCTCTCACTGAGTGGAAGCCAGAGCTCTTGCAAGGGAGCCACAGGACCCTATACAATCTGCTCCTCTCCTCTTCCACTCTTCCCCCTTCTCCCCTCCCTCATCTCCTCCAGCCATAGCAGTCTTCTTGCTGCAGACGCGTCGAGCACATACCTGCCTCGGAGCCTGGCCATTGCGCTGTGTTGCTGGGGTGTCCTTCCCCAGAGGTCAGAGTGCACTCACCCTCTCCCCTCCTCGGATCTTTACCCAGTGACTCTTTTCATGACCATCCTATTTAAGGTTGAATTTTCCCTTCCTGGTAGTCTCTACCTACTCTTCATGCTTTCTCTCTATCCAGAGAACTTCATCTTTTACCACAGAATGTATTTTTCCCATTTATTTGTCTGAAGACTAACTTACCCATTACAATAAGCCTCAGGAGGCAGGAATTTTGTATTACTCACTGCTTTGAATAGTTGCTGCTCAGATTGCTGAATGAATAAATGACAGGAGTCCATTTCGGAAGGGGGTGTGGTCAGTGCTCTGCATCTGTTACAGTTACTGTTTCCCCTTTGACCATTTCACCAGAACCTCTGCTGAAGGGTGGAGTGCTGTAGTGAGAGGGTTGGCTGCCATTGAGACCTAGTCTGTGGCCGGGAAGGAGCACTCCCGTTGCAGAAGCCAACTGGCTGCCATGGGAGAGAGCCATTCGCCCAGGTATCCTCGGTATTATTAGCACTCACCATCCTGTGTTTGAGGTTAGATAAATCCACAAAAGGGCTTATTGAGGGCATATTCACAAAAGCAAGTCCCTCTTTTGATGGCTCACAAGATCTGTTTTTATCCATGAAGATAACTGTGGGATCCCTGGCTGGGAGACAGCAGTTGTGGGGGTGGGTGGGTAGAGAGATCAGAATTCCCAAGGGGGTCCTCATGACATCTTCATCCGGGTGCCACAGCAAGCATCCAGCACCACTGAGCAGAGTTTGACTCTGTGAACGAAGTGAAGGTCAGTGACCCTTAAAACTGGGAAGGAAAACCTTCTGGCCTTAAGTACTGGGAGACCTCTTGCTTATATCTTTAGGAGTGTTTAGTGTTGTGAAAGGCCAGTGTGAGGCATCATAGCCAACATTTATATAGTATAGATTGTTTGCCAGGCACTGTTCAGTGTACTTTATAGATAGAAATACATTTGATATCCTCAACAAGCCTTTCAGATAGGACTGTTACACCCCCATTTTGCAGTTGAGAAGATCAAGGCCATCTGTTCCCAGAGTCTCTGCCCTTAACCATTTCATTACAGTTGTCTCAAAATAAGTGTGGCTAGTGGGCTGTTTAGGAGAATAGAGAGATTGTTTAATATGCTTACATGTTATGTTTTGATTTGTGATATTGTTGTGGGGAGTAGCTATGTGTGAAAACTGACGTTTTTGTGAGGCATGCATGTGTGAACACTGTAATTACTATTTCCAAGAGAGAACAGATTTTTTTTTTTTTTTAATTTCACCACTGTGCCTAGCTGGAGACTTTGCTTATGACACATTTTTGTTTTTGAATTTTCATAAGAGAGAATGTTAAAGTAGGGCTGTCCTTTTGATGAAAGTTCTGGAGGGTTTGGGACCCTTGAAGGCTGGTCAGATGCTATTAAGTATTTTTCACCTTTGATCCTCTGTACTAAGGGATTCCTGATTGCCCAGCAAGAATTCCCTGGTGATTAGAGAAGTTAGCTTCCAGTCCTCTCCTGCTTTTGCCTCTGTCTGCCTGGCCTCCATCCCTGGTGATGGATGTGTGCTGGCTCCAATCATCAGGTGCCCAGGGCCAGACGGTCAGGTCCAGGGGCACTTCAGGCAGAGAGCGACAATAGAAGACCAGCAACACTTGGTGGATATGAAGTTTGGGGATTGCTGTCCACCCCCCTGCCCCCAACTTTGCCCTGCCCTGTGGGTGACAGATCTAGCCAGCTATTTTTATTCCGGAAGCACTGATTTTAAGAGAATGGCTGTGCCTCTTGTGTTTGCTGGACTCATCCTGGTTTGAAAGGAAGGTCCTTGTGACTCCCATGAGTGGGACCCTATGATGTCCAGCCTTCAAGTCTCATTGCCTTCTGAGCCCTGAGCAGGTGCAGAGTTCCACCTTGACCCTGTCTCAGACCGAGGTCCCATCTGCCCCACCAGAGTGTGGGTCTTTGAGGACCCCACCCCACCTTGGTCAGTCTTCCTTTTGGTGGGGAGTAATCAGGACCCTAAAACCCCACTGCCTTCAACATTACATAAGAACTTCCCACCCATCTTCCAGGCAGGCTTGAGTAACGCCTCTAGCTGAGTGAGCACCCATGGCATTGTTGGGAAGAGGAGCCGAGGTTGGTTGGCTACCCTTTCCTTGGGCTGAGACTGGGAACAGGGAAGGGATGGACCGCTGGGCATGGCCCCGGAGGCAGTAGCTACATCAGACCAGTGGCTTCTCTCTGCACAGCCCTGGCCTCACACTCAGATAGTTAGGCTCTTGATGCCACTTGCTCCTGACACAGGTGAGGCTGCTCCCAAGTCACTGGAGATGAAATTGGGTCGCCTGTCATGATTCCTGCGGGACGAGGCAGAACTGTGCTTACTATACACCTTGCCCTGCTTTAACCTCCAGCTGGGTCTGGTCTGTCATCTCGGCTGGAGGGAGGCGAGGAGACCTCCCAGGGCTCCTCTGGGGTGGGACTTGCCCCTGCCCGCCTCCCTTCACCTAGCGCAGAGTTTCTTAACAGAGTCAGAGCGAATCCTTTCTCTTTATCTAAGTCCAATTTGTTGAACAAGGGGAGGACGGTGATCCTGAACCCCTCCTGGCGTGGGAGAGATGAGAATGGCCCCGTTTGTCATCCTGAGCATGGAGGAAGGCACAGACATTATCTGTCTTCTCTCAGAGAGCCGCGAGAGCCTTCTCTCATCCAGCCCTTGTCTGAGGATGGAGCTAAGGAGAGCCGGCTAGAGATGAAGCAAGTGAGGGAGGAAACGGAGGGAAAGGACCTCATTTGAGTGTGTGCGTGCACGCATCGTGTTTGTGGATTTAACTTAGGAGGCAGTTGGGGGAGGGGGGAACAGAAATTAGAACAGACAGGAAGAAGGAGGCATAACATGGACAGGAGGGTGGAGAAGAGGCTGCTGAAGAAGCAGTTGGAAGGAAGAGGTCAGGGAGGGAGTGGGGAATGAGGCGGAAGGCAGACGGGGCTGGGGCGGGGGAGGCTGCACCGTGTTTCCCAGATGCTGACAACTTGCCCTGGAAGCTAGTGTGATGCCTCAGGCAGCGCTCAAACCACAAGCAAAACACGTGCAGGCGAAGAACCCCTTTTATAGTGTTTTCTTTACAGTTTAGAAAGAGGAACAACCACCAAAAAAGAAACACAAGGGGGAAAAAAGAGACAGGGGAAAGAAAATCTGTCATGGAGGTATGAAAATTTAATCAACACCCAGTGTTCTTGGCCGTTCAGGAGCAGGCACAGATCTTATTATCTAGGCAGCTATTTCTGTCACCTCTCAGGGCCCCTGGGAGCAGCACCCGTTAGTGCCCGAGCCTGGAAGACAGTGCCTGGGGCTCATTGTCCTGGTCTCTGTCATGGGTGGGAGAAGAGATGGTGGTCTTGGGAAACTTCGAGTAGAGAGGGAGGTTGCAGGTTTACCTAAGGTATTTATGTACATGGGGATTTTAGTGTAGACTTTCTTCCTGCGGTACTAGATATAAATGTGAGGTCATTTGAGCATTTACAGCCCGATCATATTGCCTTTGGTGTGCAGATATGGACGAGTATATCCCAGTTTGTAGGATGCTCCTTCTGTATGACTTTAAGGTCATCACACCATCCTGTTTCTTTCCATCTTTCTGGTTGCTTCTTTTGCTTTGGGCCCTCATTTCTTCTCACACACTCTTTCCCTAGGGGATATCATTGAAAGTCCCTGGATGATTCTTGATGACTGGAATTTATATTTCTAGCTCAGAACTCTCTTTTGCGCTCCAGGCATATATATCTAATTACCTATTGCCAGCACCATCCTGAAATGGCTTAGATTAACAAGGCTTAAACTGAAGACGTGGTTCCCCCACCCTCCTCTTGTCCCAGTCTCCCCATCCAAGTACCAAAGCCCCACCACCTGTTTAGTGGCACATGCAAAAGTCTCCTGTCTCCCTCATTTCCTCCCATTTCTTCACCTTCTGTCTCCCACCAAACCCATATGCTACCCTCCGAACGCATCCCAGTCCTCCATCTCCACGACAGCTCCTCTTGTCCAGCGGCTGTCTTCTTTCCCTGCTGCTGCTGTCCCCTCCTGACGGTCTCCCCAGGTTTTTCTCTTGTGTTTCTTCAGTCTGTTCTCTGCTCCACAGCTGAATAGTGTTGTGTGTGTGTGTGTGTGTGTTGGCCACATCATATGACATGCAGGATCCTAGTTCCCTGAGCAGGGATTGAACCCGTGCCCTCTACATTGGGAGCATGGAGTCTTAACCACTGGACTGCCAGCAAACCCAGAATGATTTTTAAACAATGTGCATGTCCCATACCACTTTCCTTTCCAAACCTTTTATTTAGTTCCTGTTGCTTTGGAAATAAGACAAAAACCTTTAATGTGATCTGTGAGGCATGTGGCCCCTGCAAGCCTTGGTGGCCCTTACCTTTTGTACTGGGGCCATGCTGGCCTTTGTCAGAATCACACAGCCCCCAGTGCACCAACCGCAGGACCTGTGGGCATGCCATTCTGCACATAATGGAATTTCTTCCCTTGGAGCCCCTTCCCTTTCTGGTCAACCCCTGCTTGTCTTTTAGATCTCAGTTTAAGGGCTTCCCTGGTGGTTCAGTGGTAAGGAATTTGCCTATAATGCAGGAGACTTGAGTTTGATCTCTGGGTGGGGAAGATCCCCTGGAGAAGGAAATGGCAACCCACTCCAGTATTCTTGCCTGGGAAATTCCATGGTCAGAAGAGCCTGGTGGGCTACAGTCCATTGGTTCACAGAAGAGTGGGATATGACTTAGCGACTAAACAACAACAATCTACACGGAAGGACACAGTCTCAGGGAACTGTTCCCTCGGCACGACCCTAAGCAATGTTAGCTCGCTCCAGAAATCTCACTCATGACCCTTCTCTGTTTTCTCCAGAGCGCTTACCCCCATTGTACTATTACAGTCATTTTGTAGTGTTTTAAGTAATGCCATTACTCCTACCGAGGCTTCCCAGCTGGCTCAATGGTAAAGAATCTGCCTGCCAGTGAAGGAGCCACAGGAGATGAGGGTTCGATTACTG
Source organism: Bison bison bison (assembly GCF_000754665.1). Classification (NCBI taxonomy): domain Eukaryota; kingdom Metazoa; phylum Chordata; class Mammalia; order Artiodactyla; family Bovidae; genus Bison; species Bison bison. Next base: position 9,257,836 of record NW_011494894.1, on the reverse strand, counting down.
GGTCAGGAAGATCCCCTGCAGAAGGAAATGGCTACCCACTCCAATATTCTTGCCTGAAGAATCCTATGGACAGAGGAACCTGGGGGGGTTATAGTCCACTGAGTCACACAGAATCAGATGACTAAGCATGCGTTCTTCCTCCTGAGTGTAAGTTCCCTGAGAATAGGGCCCCGTTTGTCCTGCTCACTGTGGTGTGTCCAAGATATGGCACCCGGCTGGCCTGGCCCATTATAGAGGCTGAACCAGTGAGTGAATCTGCCCTGAGCACCTCTGTGTCTGGGGCTTTGATTCAAGCTCGAGGCACGGGGAGTGGGAGGTGAGGCAGGACCTTCAGAAAGATGTTACCAAGTGTCCTTGGCCTAAGGCCCCTTCCTACTTGGCCCTAATCTGTTTTACGTTATCTGCTTGCACACATGTGCATATTTCCAAAGAGAGGTTATGTACTCCTTGAGGACTGTGCCTTAAACTCAGTGGAAACCCTTTCATTGGGTTTTATTTTCCGGAATGTTGTCTCCCTAGATGTGTCTTCCTTCCCTGCCCCATTGGCCTGTACCCCGGGTTCCGAGTGTGTCCTGTGGTACAAGCCACCTGCAGTAAGACAACCTAATAGCTGTGTGTTCCCAGCCATGGCTCTTATTCTCTAGAAGATTCAGCTCTCTGCAAAATGCGAATGAGATTATTAATGGTAATAATACCTTGTCTATCTTTCAGGGTTGTTGTGAGGAAAAGATGAGTTCATTTATGCCAAATACTTTGAAAACCACGCAACTTCTTAAGAGTGTTGGAATTAAGTAAGGACGTTGGGGAGTGATGAGAGATGAGCCATCACTCCTAACTGCAGTGGAAAAGAAGGTTTCTTGGAGGGGTGGGGTTGAGAACGAGCCTGGGTAGATGGTGTTTCAGGCAGGATACTGATAGAAAACAGAAGGTACCTTCAGCTGGAGTTGGAAGAGATTTAATGGCGTATTTAAGAGATGTGGTCAGAGCCAGTGGGTGATATTTAGACCCTGGGGACAGCTTCTGTGAAAGGTCATTTCCACTGCGAGGTCTAGAGGAGCAAGGTGGGGTTGGGGGGGGGTGATTGGAGCCCAGTGAGAGCTGGGAGCAGGCAAAGGGGCTGCCATCACGGAGGGACCTGGTCCAACCAGAATTGCCACAACAAAGTGCAAGGGAATTGAGAAAAATAGACCACCAGCTCTCTCCTCCTACTGGTGCCTCCTGGGAGAAGTGAGACGGCTAGGGAGCCGAGTAATGAAGTGCAAAGAGGCTAGCTCTCAGGGCACAGAGAAGGGCAGGGGATACACGGGGGTGCTGGTGGTTGTTCAGTCACTAAGTTGTGTCCAACTCTCTGCCACCCCATAGACTGCAGCATGCCAGGCTTCCCTGTCATTCACTATCTCCTGGAGCTTGCTCATGCTCATGTCCTTTGAGCCAGTGATGCCATCCAACCATCTTGTCCTCTGTCATCCTCTTCTCCTCCTGCCTTCAGTCTTTTCCAACATCGGGGTCTTCTCCAGTGAGTCAGCTCTTTGCATCAAGTGGCCAAAGTATTAGAGCTTCAGCATCAGTCCTTCCAGTGAATAGTCAGGCTTGATTTCCTTTAGGATTGACTGGCTTGATCTCCTTGCCATCCAAGGGACTCTCAAGAGTGTTCTCCAACACCACAGTTCGAAAGCATCAATTCTTCTGCACTCAGCTTTCTTTATGGTCCAACTCTCATATCTGTACATGACTACTGGAAAAACTGTAGCTTTGACTGGACGGGCCTTGAAGGGCAAGCAAATAGAAAATAACCAGCACAGGTTGTATAATTTGAGAAGACAAGCACAAGGAGCAGCCAAGATGTCCAGTTGAAGGTAATGGTGTAAGAAAAACAAAGCAGAAAGGCTGGAAAATATTTAGGGATCAGCTGAAGGAATCAACAGGAAATATTCAAGAGGTCCATAGCATTGACCAAACCACTGTTGATTATTAGGCTTGGAAGGTTGGGTTTTTATCCTGCCAACAAGGGAAGTTGTAGAAGATGTTTCAGTAGAGAAGACCTATTGTGAAACCTGAATTTGGACAAATGTTTTAGGCAGAGGTGTGTGGTTGGAGGGAAGCCGCGAGTGACTGAAAGGCTGTTGCAAGGGGAGAGGGGGTCTGGACTGAATGGCAACCAAGTGAGAATGTAAAGTGCTGGATGAACACGAGGACCCTTGGGACTGGATGAGACCTGGATCTGGAGGTTGTCACCAGGCATGTCCACTGGAGACCCGGGGCCCAGAGAAGCCCCAGTCCTGCCATTTCTGGGCAGGATCCCTTTGCTTCCCCTGGTACCTCCCTCCCCTCTATTCCCACGCCTGGGGTCTTCTCTTCCTTGGGGCATCTCTGCTGCAGTTGACCACTTGCTTGTTTCTGAAGACCTTTTCCACATTCCTGAGTCCCAGTGGTGTGTTCTTACTGTAAAACTCAGGAATGAGGGACCGAGGTTTCTGAGCCTGTAGGGCTCAGGCAGGGGTGTCCCCAACTGGGTTTCAACCCTTCAACCACAGCCTGAGCCACTAGCAGCTTTAGCCTCCGAGGAGACCCCAGGGTCTGCAAATGACATTAAGCTTGGGAAGAAGAAATGGAGAGAGGATGTTTTCTTCCCCAGCTTTTTCCTTAGCACTTGAATGAATGAGTGCTTTACCCAGCAGGGCCCCCTCCTGTCTTATCTGCTGGCATTTCTGTGTATAATGCCAGTTCTTACTTAACATCTGCCAAGCACAAAAGGTGCATCAGGGCCACATGGAAACAAAGTGAAATGCTGGTGGTGCCCCTGAGCTTAGACCTGAAATCAGACAAACAAGAAAATAAAGCCTCAGCCCAGGAGCTGAGGGTGTTAGGAGAGAGAATGGCCGTGGGGCGCTCTGGCTTGCTTTCTGGTTGTCTTCCTGCCTCTTCTACTCTCGCTTCCTTTAAAAACTTCTTATTTAAAAGATGTTTGTGATTTTTTTCCCTTTATTTGGGTTTGTTTGGTCAATGATAAGAGAATGGAGGTTAGCTGGGCATTCTTACAGGGGTGGTGTTAAGCAGAAAACAGCCTGGTGTCATAGGAAAGCAAGCCTTAGGAGTGAGAGCCCCAAGTGTGGCTGAACATTAGCACATGTTTATGGAATCTAGAGCTCAGTGTGGCGGGAGGAGCTCTGGGTCAGGGTGGGGAGTCAGTGAGAGATTTGCCTGGTTGCTTGTGTGCAAGTTGTAAGAAAAATTGCTAATGAGCCAATACAAATCATCATCATCATTTATTCATCATGTCATTAAGCACTGTATTTAGCTCCTTTATGCATAATCTTGTTTAATTCTCACAGCAGCTCTATGAGATAGAGCTACTATTAGCTTCAGTTTATAGATGACAAGGCTGAGAGTGAGTAGCTTGCTTAAGATCACACAGCTGCTAAGAGCACAGGTGGATCTCAGACTCAAGGGGACAAAAACCACGATTGTTGAGGGATTGTTCCACCTGGACATGAGTCCCTGGCAAGAACTCTTAGCTGAGGGGGATGGAGTTAGGGAAGCGTTGTCAGGACAGAGCTCATCTCCACCCTTACCCCACCCCTCCCCCGTGTGCTGGGAGCTGGCCCAGACATACCAAGTGTTCATTTGAGGGATGGTCAAGAAAGGCTGGGTAAAGCCCGATCAATATGGTGTGTAGCAGGCACCTTTCTGAACCACAGTGGATCGTCTTAGTCTAAAAGCCATGGTCGTTTGTTCCCCATGTTGTACAAGAAAAAGGGGGCAAACCTTTTTGCCTCCAGCACTACAGAGAGGGTCCACGGCCTGCGCAGACGTCATGAAGGCTAGTCCTCTTTGAGTTTCCACACGTAGAACCAGTTGGAAAACTTCTCCAGCCATTCTTCTTATCCCATCCCAAATCGTATACCAGTAACCTTAGCATATAACCTTGAGAAGTCTCCTTCCAAACGCATCTTTGTATAATTGGGGAATCAGCAAAGTGTATGTGAGGAGTTGCTGGGAGATACCCAAGAGCTTATCTTTTTCTACAGCACTTTTCTTTTGATACCTTGCTCGTGCTGTAATAGAGCCAGGCTCAGAGCACAGTATTATGCATCTAAGGTTTTTAGGTTTGGCATGCCAAATATTCTTAATCATTCTTTGCAGCAGAGTGAAAAATTCTTGATCCATAGTTACAATAATCTACAGTGCCAAGTAAGATACATCCTCATTCACTTCTTGAGTATCCACAAGACTGCCAGATTGACTGAGGAACTTTTCCAACCTTGAAGTCATGGAGATGTTTTCCTGTCTTATTTTCTGGAGGCCTTTTTGGTTTATTTTCCATATTTAGCTTTCATCTCATTCAGAATTGATTTTTAGGTATGTTGTGAGTGGGAGTTGATTCATTTTTTTGCCTATGGACATACAGTTGACCTAGCGCTATTTACTGAAAAGACTATCCTTCCTGGACATGAACTTGAGCAAACTCCAGGAGATAGTAAAGGACAGGGAAGCCTGGCGTGCTGCAGGCCTCGGGATCACAGAGCGTTGGACGCTACTTAGCAACTGAACAATCCTTACTTGTTGCTGTTTGTCACTTTTATCATAAGTCAAGTGACCGTATACCTATGCATTTGTTTCTGGACAATATTCTGTTCCACAGTGTCTCCATTGCTTTATAATAAACTTCAGTATGTGGTAATATAATTTCTCCAAATTTGTTCTCTTTTTTTAGGTTTGTCTTAGCTATTATTTTTTTCTTCTAGCATTTCCATATATATTTTAGAATTATCAATTTTCAAAAAAATTTTTTTTGCTAAGGTTTTGACTGAGACTGAATTAAGTCTGTAGATTTCTGGGAAGGATTTATATCTTTTTAATACTGAGCTATCTCATTCATGAGCTTAATAATTATTATATCTAATTTTTCTCAGTAATGTTTTATAGTATGTTGTGTCTGATGCACTTTTATTAAGTAATGTTTTTGATGTTTGGTTTGTAATTGGTATTATTTTTATAGTTTGTTTTCTGATATTCTGTTGCTAGTATATCAACATACAAATGAATTTTGTTTATTGAGGTTATGTCCAGCTGTCTTGCAAACTTCACTTTATTTTAATAGTGTATCTGAAGATCCTTCTGGATTTTCTACATAAATACTCATTTCATCTGCAAATAATGATAGTTTTATTTTTTTCCTTTCTGATCCTTTTACCTTCTGTTTCTTGTCTTACTGTACTGGCTAGGACCTATAGTACAAATAGAAATGATAAAAATGTTTTTTTTTTTTTTTTAGTTACAGTCTCAGTGGAAAAGCTTTCAATATTTCCTCATTAAATATGATTGCTATAGGTTTTTCATATATACCACTTTTCAGCTAGGAAAGCTTTATTCCTAAATTGCTAACATTTTGTTTTGTTTCTTGTTTTATCATGAACAGAGCTTGAACTTCCTGAACTTCATTTTCTACTTACAGCAGTCATCACATTAATTTTCTCCTATATTCTTTTAATATCATAATTACACCGATTTTCCAGTGTTAGTCTAGGGCTGAAAATTTAACACCAGTTTTGTTATGTATACTTTTTTAATATCACTGAATTTGATTTGCTATATTCTAGTTTATGATTTTATTATCTATCTTCACAATACAGATTAGCTTGTAATTTTCCTTTTCTTAAAATGTCGTACTTAGGTTTTGATATCAAGGTTAGGTTTCCCTTTTGAAACAAGATATATTCTCTTTTTTTATTTTTGGGTAGAATTTGTAAGATTGAAGTTATTGTAAGATTCAGTCATTGGACTGAAGTTATTTCTTTCCTTCGAATTTATTCATGAAGTCATCTGGACCTGGCAGTTTGTTTTTTTCTTTCTTTCTTTTTTTTTCTTTTTAAACTTTTATTTTGGCTTTATCTAAGTTGTAATTTTGACTTTATCCAAGTTGTAAGCTCTTTTAACAGTGGAGAAATCAATCAGTGTAATTCACTATATTAAAAGGATGGAGAAAACTTGTCATCAGTGCAAACATAATCAATGTAGAAAAATAATTTAGTAAAGTTCAAGTTTTATTTCATTTAGTGATTTTTAAATTACAGATTTAATTTCTTTACTAGACATCAGACTATAAGGTTTCCTACTTATTCTTGTATCAGTTATTTTAAGTTGTGTTTTTAAAACAATTTATTCATTGCATCTTAATTTTAAAATTTCATTGCATGAAGTTGTTAATCATATATTATTATGTTATTTGATGTTCATAGGATCTGTAGTAATGTCTTTTTTTTCATTCCTGATATAGACAATCTCTGCTTTCTCTATTTACTTCTTTTTTTTTAATCAGTTTTGTGGTAGCTTAGATGGTAGAGAATCCACCTGCAAAGCAGGAGACTCAGGTTCAATCCCTGGGTTGGAAAGACTCCCTGGAGAAGGGAATGGTGATCCACTCCAGTATTCTTTCCTGGAGAATTCCATGGACATAGGAGCCTGGCGGGCTACAGTCCATGGGGTTGCAAAGAGTCTGACACAACTGAGTGACTAACACACACCATCAATTTTATTCACCTTCTCAAAGATCCAATTCTTATTGTGTTGATTTTCTGTATTACATTTTATTTTTTTAATTAATTAATTTAATTGGAGGCTAATTACTTTACAATCTTGTGGTTTTTGCCATATATTGACATGAATCAGCCACTGTGTACATGTGTCCCCTGATCCTGAACCCCCATCCCACCTCCTTCCCCACCCCGTCCCTCTAGGTTGTCCCAGAGTACTGGCTTTGAGTGCCCTGCTTCATTCATGGAACTTGCACTGGTCATCTATTTTACATATGGTAATATACATGTTTCAGTGCTATTCTCTTGAATCATCCTACCCTCACCTTCTCCCACATAGTCCAAAAGTCTGTTCTTTACATCTTTGTCCCTTTTGCTGTCTTGCATATAGGGTCATCATTACCGTCTTTCTAAATTCCATATATATGCATTAATATACTGTATTTGGTGTTTCTCTTTCTGACTGACTTCACTCTGTATAATAGGCTCCAGTTTCATCCACCTCATTAGAACTGACTCAAATGCATTCTTTTTTTATAGCTGAGTAATATTCCATAGTTTATACATACCACACTTCCTTATCCATTCGTCTGGCAATGGACATCTAGGTTGCTTCCATGTCCTAGCTATTATAAACAGTGCTGCAATGAACATTAGGGTACATGTATCTCTTTCAATTCTGGTTTCCTTGGTGTATATGCCCAGCAGTGGGATTGCTGGGTCGTGTGGCAGTTGTTTCCATTTTTTTAAGAAATCTCCACACTGTTCTCCATAGTGGCTGTACTAGTTTGCATTTCCACCAACAGTGTAAGAGGGTTCCCTTTTCTCCACAACCTCTCCAGCATTTATTATTTGTAGACTTTTTGATTGCAGCCATTCTGACCGGCGTGAGATGGTAGCAAATGAAACAACTGACAAAGAATTAATTTCTGAAATATACAAGCAGCTCATGCAGCTCAATACCAGAAAAATAAATGACCTAATCAAAAAGTGGGCCAAAGAACTAGAAAGACATTTTTCCAAAGAAGACATACAGGTGGCTAACAAACACAAGAAAAGATGTTCAATATCACTCATTATCGGAGAAATGCATTTTATTTTTGCTTCAATTTCTGTTATTTTTTTCTAATTTGGGGAGGGTTTACTATGCTATTCTGTTTCCACCTTTCTGTGCTAAGGTGTGTGTTTTTTATAAGCAATTTTTGTCTTTTAATTGGCGACTTCAGTGTCTGTTTTGTTCACCAGGGTCAGTTGCACCTGGATAGCACCCGGCGTGTTCTGAGTGTTCCACCAGAAAATGTTGAACAGATGAGTGAATAAGCCCTGATTCTTGGTTGAGAGCAGGTGACTGGGACAGAGGTAGTTGGAAATCTGAGTCTGTCCAGCTGTGAGTGAATTAGTGTAACTCCCTTCGGCACCTTTATCATCTGTTTAGTTGCCCCTCTGATTTGGGCAGTTTTCATGCTACTCTGTTTCATACCAGTCCCCCTATCAAGGACTTCTTCTTTCCTTCTCCTGCACCCTCATCACTAACAATTAAAGCGGTGAGAAGTGCTGCAGGCTTAGGTATATTGCACGCTGCTTGCCAGCGTTCCTGACGGTCCCTCCTTTTCAGTGTTCTCCCAAGGAAAGATTGCCTCCCACACCTCCCTCCATGACAGAAGAGCCCAGATGACGCTGGGTATTTTAAGGGGCACAGCGTTGTGACAGTGACAGAGCGATGTGGTGTCAGCACAGCAACTCTGTTGGAAGTGCCATTAGGGCTTTTCACGTCATCTGGGTGACTGCTGCTTTGTCCACGTTTAGCTGGGTGAGTCCCAGAACTGAGGGAGTTTATTTTCAGTGTGGGAAGAAAAGCTTCTTGGATCTGTATGGCAGCTCCTTTTTTTTTTTTAAAGACTCCAAATTTGATATAACTTTCCCCCCTGCCTTGCTCCAGAGACCCAAAGTTATAGACAGTGAGTCTCTATATGACATTTAATTTGCCTACAGTGGTGTTTTGAATGTTATAGATAAATCAACTATGAATTGACTGTGTGTCTATACTTATGTGGTTATGTGAGATAGGAAACTAGATGAACCAGAGGGAAACATGCTTGCCAAGAGTAGGAAGATGCCAGAGAAGGGATGACAGTGGGCGTGGCAGATTAGATTCATAATAGTGGAGGGGACATCAAAAATCATCTGGTCGAATCTTCTGTCCTTGGATAGGTGAAGTATTCTCATCCAATTTTAATAGACAACACAGTTGACGTTCAGAGTTGTTTCTTCACTTGTAAAGAAGTTAAAATTTGATTCTGTTAGATTATAAATTCCAAAGGTCAAAGACTATATTTGCCTTGATCACTGTTGTATCTCTAGTACTTGTTTCAATACCTAGCACGTGGCAGGTGCCCAATAAAGGTTGACTGAACACTAAATACGTAGCTGCTGCTCGTAAAAATTCCTTCAAGGCTACTCTTCAAGATATTCTTCAGAGTATCTGATTAATCTGGTCCTAAAGTACTTACCTCAAAGATTATCAAGCTTTTTGATTCATAGATACACATTAGTAACAGATAAAATAAATGGATTTTGGTTTATTAAATTTGATTTATTAAATTATATATCACTTTTTTACACTCTGATTTTTTAAAAAATTTTAAATATATAGTTGATTTACAACATTGTATTATTTTCAGGTATACAGCATTCCTATACACTAACAACAAAAGATCAGAAAGAGAAGGAAACAATCCCATTTACCATCACAGCAAAAAGAATAAAATATCTAAGAATAAGCCTACCTAAGGAGACAAAAGTCCTATACTCAGAAAACTATAAGATACTGATGAAAAAAATCAAAGACAACACAAACTGATGGAGAGAGATACCATGTTCTTGGTTTGGAAGAATCAATATTGTGGAAATGACTATAGTACCCAAATCAATTTACATATTCAATGCAATTGGTGATGGCACTTTTCATAGAATTATATAGTGCATTTTTATTGAGCATCTGTTATGTACCAGGCACTGCTCTAGGAAATGGGAGGATTGTTGTTGTTGTTTAGGCGCTATGTTGCATCCGATTCTTTTGCCACCCCATGGACTAGAGCTGGCCAGGATCCTTTGTCCATGGGATTTCCCAAGCTAGGATGCTGGAGTGGGTTACCATTTCCTTCTCCAGGAGATCTTCCCAACCCAGGGATCAAACCTGAATCTCTTGCATGGCAGATGGATTCTCCACCACCTAGCCACCAGGAGAGCCTGTAATGAGAGGATGATAAGGAGCAAAAGACTCCAAATCCCTACCATCATGGAACTTAGATTCTAAACAGTTTAAAAAGGAAAATAAATAATATTAGTCATATTAGTATTAATTAATACATAGTGTGATAGAAAGGGGTGCACTCCGAGGGGGCACAGGCAGTTTTGGTAGGAGGGCTTGTGGGTGTCATTTTATGTAGACTAGAAAAGGCCTCAGAGAAGTTGGCTTTTGAATAAAGACCTGAAGAAAGCTAGAAATTCCACCACATGGCTATCTGGGGAGTAAGCACTCTGAAAAAGGATCAGATCAGATCAGTCGCTCAGTCGTGTCCGACTATTCGTGACCCCATGAATCGCAGCACGCCAGGCCTCCCTGTCCATCACCAACTCCCGGAGTTCACTCAGACTCACATCCATCGAGTCAGTGATGCCATCCAGCCATCTTATCCTCTGTCGTCCCCTTCTCCTCCTAGCCCCAATCCCTCCCAGCATCAGAGTCTTTTCCAATGAGTCATCTCTTCACATGAGGTGGCCAAAGTACTGGAGTTTCAGCTTCAGCATCATTCCTTCCAAAGAAATCCCAGGGCTGATCTCCTTCAGAATGGACTGGTTGGATCTCCTTGCAGTCCAAGGGACTCTCCAGAGTCTTCTCCAACACCACAGTTCAAAAGCATCAATTCTTCGGCGCTCAGCCTTCTTCACAGTCCAACTCTCACATCCATACATGACCACAGGAAAAACCATAGCCTTGACTAGACGAACCTTTGTTGGCAAAGTAATGTCTCTGCTTTTCAATATGCTATCTAGGTTGGTCATAACTTTCCTTCCAAGGAGTAAGCATCTTTTAATTTCATGGCTGCAGTCACCATCTGTAGTGATTTTGGAGCCCAGAAAAATAAAGTCTGACACTGTTTCCACTGTTTCCCCATCTATTTCCCATGAAGTGATGGGACCAGATGCCATGATCTTTGTTTTCTGAATGTTGAGCTTTAAGCCAACTTTTTCACTCTCCTCTTTCACTT
>NW_011494894.1:9246301-9246726 GCF_000754665.1 Bison bison bison | reverse complement strand
GTTTGTGTTTCAGTCTAGTGTTTCTCATGATGTACTCTGCATATAAGTTAAATAAACAGGGTGACAATATACAGCCTTGACGAACTCCTTTTCCTATTTGGAACCAGTCTGTTGTTCCATGTCCAGTTCTAACTGTTGCTTCCTAACCTGCATAAAAATTTCTCAAGAGGCAGATCAGGTGGTCTGGTATTCCCATCTCTTTCAGAATTTTCCACAGTTTATTGTGATCCACACAGTCAAAGGCTTTGGCATAGTCAATAAAGCAGAAATAGATGTTTTTCTGGAATTCTCTTGCTTTTTCTATGATCCAGCAGGTGTTGGCAATTTGATCCCTGGTTCCTCTGCCTTTTCTAAAACCAGCTTGAACATCAGGAAGTTCACGGTTCACATATTGCTGAAGCCTGGCTTGGAGAATTTTGAGCATT